>NC_041749.1:67682567-68039945 GCF_004115215.2 Ornithorhynchus anatinus | reverse complement strand
GTGAAGAACTGGATTTGTGGAGAGACAAGAAGCAGAGAGGTCAGAGATGAAATAGATGCAATAGTCAAGGTGGGATAGGAAAGTATAGCTTACTATGCCCAAACACTGTGTTCAGTGCTGAGTTAGATACAATGCCATCAGGTAAGTTACAGATTCTAGGTCTCATGGAGCTCACAGTTTTAGGGGGAGGAAGAACAGGCACATAATCCCCCTTTTACAGATGAGGGAACAGATCTAATGAAGTGAAGTGACTTGTTCAAGGTCACACAGTAGGCACAGCAGAGCCAGGGTTAGAATCCAGGCCTCCTGACTCCTATCACTCTGCTCTTTCCACTAGGTCACAATGTTTGTACAGCATGGATGACTCTAAAATCTCTCTCCTGGAGTGAAAATAATTGGAATTATCTGTAACTTATAGCTTTGGGATTTTCCTAAGGGGGGTATTTAATGTGACTTTTAGTCTTATGATTATATACACAAATGCAGCACAATGGTAGCATAAAGTTTTACTGAGACCCAAGAATTAGAGTTTCTACAAAAAGTCAAGTACTTAGTTTTTTGTTATCTCATCTCACCCTTAGAACCTCTCCCTGCTTCCAAGTATTTCCATAGCAGTCAATAACACCTCCAGCTTCTAGACTGTAAACTTGCTGTCAGCAGAGAATGTGACTACCAACTTGGTTATACTGTACCCTCCAAAGCGCCTAGTACAGTGCTCTGCAAATGGTAAGTGCTCAATAAATGTGATTGGTTGATCCTCCCTGCTCCATAATCAATCGTATTTATTGAGCACTTACTATGTTCAGATCACTGGATTAAGCACTTGAAGGACTAAACCTCACCTGCCGTCCTTGACTCCTCACTGTTTTTCAACTCTCATGTTCCATCAACTGCCAAATTCTATTAGATCTTCTTATACATTTACAAACTCTGCCCCTTCCTCTCCACCCAAAAAGCTAGAAGCTCTGGTTGCATTGTGGCTAGACAATTCTATCCACCTTCTTGCTGTTCTCCCTGTCTCCAGCCTCTCCCCACTACCACTTTTTTATACACACAGCTGCACAGATGATCTTCTTGAAGCATCATTCAATACACATCTCACCTCTCCTCAAAACCCTCCAATGACTTCCTGCATCTTTACACATCAAATTAAAACTCCTCACAATTAGCTTTGAGACCCTTCACTTTACATTTTTGCTTTCTTTATCCACTATTCCCCAACCCATGGCCTTTGTTCCTGCCAAGCTTCTAATTGTACCTCTCTCCCACTCACCAATTTCCATCCCCTCATTCATGTTGTTGGCCTGGTTTAGAACTCCCTCCCTCTCCATAGTGAAAGCCATCCTAAAATCCCACCTCCACTAGCAATAATTTCTCCATTTAATTCCCAGCACACTGAGGAGTAAAATTTCATCAACCATCTCTAGCGTGGCTCAGTGGAAAAAGCACGGGCTTGGGAGTCAGAGGTCATGAGTTCGAATCCCACCTCTGCCACTTGTCAGCTATGTGACTGTGGGCAAGTCACTTAACCTCTCTGTGCCTCAGTGACCTCATCTGTAAAATGGGGATTAAGACTGTGAGCCTCACGTGGGACAACCTGATCACCCTCTATCTACCCCACCGCTTAGAACAGTGCTCTGCACATAGTAAGCGCTTAACAAATACCAACATTATTATTATTATCTCTAGCACTTATGAATATATTAATACCAGAGAAGAAACGAGGCCTAGAGGATAGAACACGGGCCTGGGAATTAGAAGGACCTGGATTGTAATCTCTGCTCTGCTACTTGCCAATTGTGTGACATTGAGCAAATCACTTAACTTCTCTGTGCCCCAGTTACCTCATCTGAAAAATGGTGATTAAGTCTCTGAGCCCCATGTGGGACATGGACTGTGTAAAATGAGTAGCTTATATCTACACCAGCCTGTGCCTGGCATATAGTAAGTTGCTTACTATTAAAAAAAAACCACAAAACAACCCTTAGCACTTTTGTAGATACATTCATTCAACTGTACATCCATTTAACTCCTCTACTTGTAAAGATATTTATGTCCATCTCCCTCACTCTATAAGTTCATGGTGTGCAGGGCATGAGTCACTTGTTTGGTACTTCCAAAGCTTTGAACCAATAGGGCATTCAATAAATATTACTACTAAACTTTGATTTGGTGTCAATTTTATGGCAGATTTCTGATCATCATCAATTGAATTTACTGAGTGCTTACTATGTGCAAAGCACTGTATTAGGTGCTTGGGAACATGTAATAAATGTAAAGGACCTCTATTCTCAGAGGGGTTTAGAAATTTAATTACATTGACTGAATTACTAGCTCAGGTTTGCAGTAAAAGACAATTGACAACCCCAAATTAGCCACTACACATGGCTGCAGTGATCCGTACATCTCGCAGACAATAATATAAATAATGTGCGGCCAAGTTTTAGGCTATGGTTGCAACCATCCATGGTATCTTTCTTCTATTTAGGAGGTGGTGTTCATTATTTCTAGCTAAGGTTTGGAACTGTAACTGACCAGAAATCAATCATCTTTCCCTAGCTTTCCAAGCCCAAATGGTCCAATTTCCCTTTTTTTATAATTTGGTATCATAACCCAGCCATGCCTCCAAGTATATTACAATGATCAGCTGATCAGATTTTGGTACTACTATATTGAGTCTATCTAAATCTTTTTAGAATACATCTTTGCTACTTTCCAGTGTTGGATCATATGTGATTCTTAGGATAGGTAGTAAACGACTTGAACCTAAAAGGTTTAGGATCCATCACACAATAAATCATATTTATGGAGTGTTTATTATGTGCAGAGCACTGTACTAAGTGCTTGGGGGAATACAATATAGCAGAGTTGGTAGACACATTCTTTGTCCATGTAAAGCTTACAGCACAGGATCATAAGTCTCTGCTTAACATGTCCAATACAGAACCACTCATCTTCCCAGACAAATTCTGTCCTCCACGCAACTTTCCTATCATTGAAGATGGCACCCCCATCCTCTCTATCTCACAAGCCCATGACCTGGGCATTATCCTTGACTCATCTCTCTTATCCAACCACTTATTCAATCTGTCACAAAAGTCTGTTAGTTCTACCTTCACAACATTGATGAAATCTGCTCTTTGCTCTCCATACAAAATGTGATGATGTTGATCCAAGAACTTTTCCTATCCCACCCTGACTACCCCCTTGCTGACCTCCCTACCTCCTGTCACTCCCCACTCCAGTCCATTCTCCATTCTGCTGCCTGGATCATTTTTCTAAAAAAAAGTTCAGTCCAAGTTTTTCCACTCTTCAAGAATCTCCACATCCAACAGAAACTCCTTACCAACAGCTTTAAAGCACTCAATCACCTTGCCTCCTCACTGATTTCCTACTACAGCCTTGCATGCTCACTTTACTCCTCAAGGCCAACCTACTACTCTCTGTACCTCAATCTTGTCTCTGTAACTGCTGACTCCTCTCCTATGTCTTGACTCTGGCCTGGAACTCCCTCCCCATTCATATCCAACAGACCATCACTTTCTCCACCTTCAAAGCCTTATTAAAATCTCATCTTCTCCAAGAGGCCTTCCCCTCATTTTCCCTACTTCCTCTCACTTCTGCATTGCCCTTGCGCTTAGATTTGTTCTTTTTATTCACTTCATTCTCAACCCCACAGCACTTATGTACATATTTGTAATTTATTTTAATGTCTACCTCTCCCTCTAGATTGTAAGCTCCTTGTGAGCAGGGAACATATTTACCAACTCTGTCACATTATTCTCTCTCAAGTCCTCTGTATGTGGCAAGCACTCAATAAGTACGATTGATTTTGCCTCTGAATGGTTTGAAAGCCCTGACTTTCAAGGACTATGTGGTTGCCAATCCAATGTCTAGAAGATAATGCTTAGAAGAAGGTAGGTCACTACAGAAGAAGGTGCACCTGCTTCCTTGTGCTGTTCTTCATCTGTCCAGTTCACATGCAAGGAGAGTCAAACTTCTCATTCTCCTAAAGTGTTCTCTTCTATTCCACAATCCAAAGGTTTTTTAATCACCAATGGTATTTACTGAGGACTTACTGTATGCAGAGCACTTTATTAAGTGCTTGAGAAGTACAATATTATGTATTTTTCTTCTTTGTTGTCAATTCTCGATATGTTCTAGGACAGATCACTAGAATCATTAGATGGTTTTGAGTACTAAGGCAGACAAAATGTTAGGGACTCTTTCCTAGTCCCTTCACCATTTGGGGTGAGGTGTGTTCCAAAATGGGGCTTCTCAGACATCAAATGATCAATATCCTGGGCAACCTACTAGAATAGGACTTGTTTAGGCTACAGTATTGTTTATGTTATGGTCAGCAGCACTGCCCTTGATTTGTTTTGACAGTAGTGAAGAAGGTTGTACTGAGCTATATACACACTCTTGTACAGACTCCAGGGCCAAATAGCAGGCACAATCTGTGGCCTTGGAACAGCAAATCTCCATGCACCTCTCCTAAGCAGCACACACCATAAACCCTGAAGGCAGCATTCACCATCCTAGACTGTACTACTTCCAGAACACCCTACCTCTTCATCTGACAATTACTCTCCCCACCTTCAAAGACTTACTGAAGGAACATCTCCTCCAGGAGCCCTCTTTCCCTTTTCTCCCACTCTCTTCTGCGTCATCCTGATTTGCTCCTCTTATTCATGCACCTCTCCCTTGCCCCACAGCACTTATGTACACATCTGTAATTTATTTATATTAATGTCTCTATCTCCTTTCAAGACTGTAAGCTCATTGTGGGCAGGGAATGTGTTGTGCTTAGCAAAATGCTGTGTATACAGTAAGCACTCAATAAATACCACTGATTGATTGATTTCACCAAAGGAACTGTTATATGCCAAAATTCACCTGTAATCACGCCCCACTTAGGCCCCTGCTTTGTGAGGTGAGGGGTGGGGAGGGGGAGACTATGGCCTTCGTTAACTGTATCAGTCATTTTGCTGACATCCCTTAGAAGGCTTTAGTCATCTCTTAAAATGCTTTAGCCAACTTAAAGAATACTCATGGTCAAAGGTTAGAAAGAAGTGAAATAGGACAGGCAAAATAACTCATTCATTATATTCAATGTCGAGATCATTTGACTAAAACCATTAAAACATGTCATTAAATAGAGTGCAGAGTTAGTGATTATCATTTATAATGAATTTGGCCCAATGTCAAGATTTTGCCTGAATTACCTAGGTGGAAGTTTTGTTTTGTTTTTTTCCCCAGTGTATCCTGGGGTTTGGCCTTACTCCACTCCTGCACCAAGCCTGTGGAATCCTGACTATATAGGGAGTTCAAGGCCATTCTAAAATTTCCAGCTTCAGATCCTGCCAAGCCAGGTCTGCTTCATTCCTGTGACAAATAGAACTAAGGCTTTGTTACTGCCAGTAGTTAACACCATTAGATAAAAATATGCTAAAATGGAATATATTTCAATTAATTAGCTATACAGAAGGGTAATGCATATTTAGTCTTTGACATGAAATCAATATTAGCCTTACTGATACTGCTGACACCATCCCCTCCCACAATCAGTGCAGAAACATTGGAAAGGATGATAATATTCAAGGGAAAATAGGAAGCTAAATTACAATTAGAACAGTCTGTAACTTGTAGCTTTGGGATTTTCCTATAGAGGGTGTTTAATGTGACTTTTGGTATCTTCTTACCATTGTATTAACAAACACAGCATAAGGGTAGGGTAAAGTTTTACTGAGACTCATGAATTAGATTTTCTTCAAGAAGTCAAGTACTTTCTTATTCATTATGTGAAAATAATGAAACAGATTCCTCAGTTAATTAGTGCTAAGATATATTTTGCATTAGCATTACATTTATCAGGATGGTTTTGAAAAATGCAACAGATGGGGGAATTATATTAACTTTTCCTTGTGATTTGGATTAAGAATAAAGTATCATGAGTATCACATTTTTACCTAATTTCATTGAACATTTGATTTCTTTCTGATATCCAATCCTAACAAGGAAAGCCAAACTATTTTGCCTCTGATCAGCATTAGATGTAGAAAGTGATTGCTGAATGTTCTGAGAATAGGTGCTTCTAATTGATGATCCTGCTGAACCCACAAATTATATGCTTCCAAACTCCATTCAACTCTGATGACCTCCAACTTCACCCCACATCAGACACACACCAATGCAGATCATAGCCGGGCACTGCACCACCTTCGATACTAACTGAAATACCACTTTCCGACCCTAATATCCTAAACTGCCACTTCACCCACAAAGCTACCTCCTGCCCCCACAGAAGGTTTCTGGAATCTCTCCACTTGTCCCAAGCTATTATGTCTCTTCTGGACCCCCTAACCCACCCATCCCAAGACATCAAGTTCTACCCTCTGCAGCGTGGCTAAGTGGAAAGAGCCTGGGCTCGGGAGTCAGAGGTCATGGGTTCGAATCCCGGCTCTGCCACTTGTCAGCTGTGTGACTGTGGGCAAGTCACTTTACTTCTCCGTGCCTCAGTTCCCTCATCCGTAAAATGGGAATTAAGACTGTAAGTCTCACATGGGACAACCTGATTACCCTGTATCTAGCCCAGCGCTTAGAACAGTGCTCGGCACATAGTAAGCGCTTAACAAATACCAACATCATCAATATGCTCTCCTGTATACTCCCTCCATCAATCTTGCACTACCAAATTCCAGCCCTGGATCTATCCCCATCCCCATCCTGTTTCTGCATTTATTCAAACTGAAAATTGTTGAGGGAAATCAGTAACTAGGCAAATCTTGACCACCACATATTTACCCCCTCTCTTGCTACAGACTTCCTTTCATCTGCTCAACAACCAATTACACCTGCATCACTCCTTTTTGAAGACCTGATGTTCCCATTGCCTCCTTCCCTAATCCCTTGTTAGTATTATTTGGGCAAGATAGAGGCCATGAGAAAAATATAACAAAAAAGTTTTGCAATGCAAAACAATGCAATGCAAGGCCATTATCACCTCCTCAATAGTCCCCTGCCTACTTCCACAGGCTCCACCTATCCAATTGCCTCTCAAGAGACAGTGTGCTGCCTACTTTTTAAATATAACCTTCTCCCTGTGCTATGAACTCCATCCATCCCCTCTCATCAGTCATTTGATCAACTTTATCCATTGAGCACTTACAGAGCACTGTACTAAGCACTTGAGAATACAACATATCAGACTTGGCAGACATGTTCCCTGCCCAAAAGGAACTTGCAGTCTAGAAAGGGAAACAGACACTAATATAAAGAAATTACGGCTATGTGTATAAGTACTATGGGGCTGAGGGTAGTAGGGTGAATAACTGGTTCAAATATAAGTGCAAGTGTGATGCTGAAGGGAGCGGGACAAGAGGAAATGTGGACTTAGAGAAGGCTCTTGGTGGACATATGTCTTTAATGAGGCTCTGAAGGTGGGGAGAGTGGTAGTCTCTTGGATATCAACCAATTAACCAATCAATCATATTTACTGAGCTCTTACTGTGTGCAGAGCACTGTACTAAACTCTTGGGGGACTATAATATAGCAGACATAATCCCTGCCCACAATAAGTTTACAGTCTAGAGGATATGAAGGGGGAGGGAGTTCCAGGCCAGAGGCAGGCCTTGGACAAGGCCTCTCATTTCTCAAACACTTCTTCCCACCCTCCTCTCCTCTCTTACTGTTACCTTCAACTTCTCATTGTCCTCTGCCTTCAAACATGTTTAAATATCACATACTCAAAATGTCTTCTGTTAACCCCACCCACAGTCTCAAGTATCACTATTCTAAAAGTCTTTTGGTAACTTTGCCTGCACCTTCCAGATATTGGCCTTATCTCCCCTGAACCAATCATATCCAAACATTATGAATGGGGTATACAACCTATGAAGTCCATTTCCTCTCAACTAATTTTCTTCTCAGCCCTCTCTGGTCTGGTTTCCTCCCCTTACAGACACCCATGTTCACTAATAACCTCAATGACCTCATTTTGGTCAATATGGGCTATACTCAGTCCTAATTCTCGCTGATGTTATGGCTGCATGTGCCAACACTAACAGCTCCTTTTTCTTATTACTCTCTATATCCTGGTTTTCAACACCTTGGTATTCTCTTCCTATCTCTACTCTTTATCAGTCTTCTTTAGTGGCTCTTCATCCTCCTCCAACTAACTCATCATGTCCCATAAGGTTCTGTTCTGGATCTTCTCTTGCTCAACATCCATTTTTTCAGGGAATTCATCTGGTCACATAGCTTCAACTATCACCTCTATATGAATGACTTCTAAATATATCTTGTTAGCACTGACCTGTCTACTTGCTTGCAGTCTTTCATTCATCATTCATTCATTCATTCATTCAATAGTATTTGAGTGCTTACTATGTGCAGAGCACTGTACTAAGCTCTTGGAATGTACAATTTGGCAACAGATAGAGACAATCCCTGCCCATTGATGGGCTTACAGTCTAATCGGGGGAGACAGACAGACAAAAACAATAGCAATAAATAGAATCAAGGGGATGTACATCTCATTAACAAAATAAATAGGGTAATAAAAATATATACAAATGAGCAGACGAGCACAGTGATGAGGGGAGGGGAAGGGAGAGGGGGAGGAGCAGAGGGAAAGGGGGGGAAAAGGGGGCCTTAGCTGAGGGGAGGTGAAGGAGGGGCAGAGAGGCAGCAGAGGGTGCAGAGGGACAAAGGGGAAGCTCAGTCTGGAAAGGCCTCCTGGAGGAGGTGATCTCTTAGTAGGGCTTTGAAGAGGGGAAGAGAATTAGTTTGGAGGAGGTGAGGAGGGAGGGCATTTCAGGACAGCGGGAGGACGTGGGCCAGGGGTCGACAGTGGGATAGGTGAGAACGGGGGATGGTGAAGAGGTGGGCAGCAGAGGAGTGGAGCCTACGGGGTGGGCAGTAGAAAGAGAGAAGGGAGGAGAGGTAGGAGGGGGAAGGTGATGGAGAGCCTTGAAGCCTAGAGTGAGGAGTTTTTGTTTTGTGCCTAGGTTGATAGGCAACCACTGGAGGTTTTTAAGAAGGGGAGTGACATGCCCAGAGTGTTTCTGCAGAAAGATGAGCCGGGCAGCAGAATGAAGAATAGACTGGAGTGGGGAGAGACAGGAGGAAGGGAGAACAGAGAGAAGGCTGACACAATAATCCAGCCGGGATATTATGAGAGCCTGTACCAGTATGATAGTCGTTTGGGTGGAGAGGAAAGGGCGGATCTTGGCAATATTATAAAGGTGAGACCGGCAGGTCTTGCTGACGGACTGGATATGAGGAGTGAATGAGAGAGCTGAGTCAAGGATGACACCAAGAATGACACCATCAGAACCTTTAGCTCTAGTGGACAAAAATTGAACTTCTCATTGTTCCTCTTAAACCTGCTATTCCTCTGATCTTTCCATCAGTTGAGAACACATACATCCTCCCAGACTCAGAAGCTTGCACCTTTGGTGCCACCTTTGACACCTATATGTTTTTCAACCTCTATCCTTAAATCCTAAATATGGCATTTTTAATTCTACCACTCTCCAGTAGGTTGTTTCTATGAGGGGAGAATAGTTTGGGGAAAAGAGCTTTCAGTCATATTCTCCCTGGGACAAGTCAAAGATTCAGCCCCAGGTGAAGGCCAGTCATGGCTGTGTCAGGTAGATATAGAGGAGCAATGTGGCTTAGTGGATAGAGCATGGGCCTGGGAGTCAGAGGACCTAGATTCTAATTCCGGCTCCACCACATGTCTGCTGTGTGATCTTGGGCAAGTCACTTAACTTCTCTGGGCTTCAGTTACCTCATTTGTAAAATGGGGATTAAGAGTGTGAGCCCCACGTGGGACAGGGACTATGTCTGACCCATTTAACTTGTATCTACCCCAACACTTAGAACAGTGCTTGGCACATAGTAAGCGCTTAACAAGTGATTATTACTGTAGAGACGCAGCATGGCATAGTGGATAGAGCACGGGTCTGGAATTCAGAAGGTCAAGGGCTATAATCCCGGCTCTGCCACTTGTCTGCTGTGTGACCTTGAGCAAGTCACTTCACTTCTCTGTGCCTTGTTAACTCATCTGTAAAATGGGGATTGAGACTGTGAACTCCACGTGGGACAGGGACTGTGTCCAACCTGATTTACTTGTATCAACCCCAGGGCTTAGTACAATTACATAGTAAGTGCTTAATAAATACCATAATTATTATTATTAGTACTATTAGTAGTAGTAAGCATTTTTTTGGAACCACACACCATTAATGTGAGAAGCAGCATGGCTCAGTGGAAAGAGCACGGGCTTTGGAGTCAGAGGTCATGGGTTCGAATTCCGGCTCCACCACTTGTCAGCTGTGTGACTGTGGGCTAGTCACTTAACTTCTCTGTGCCTCAGTTAACTCATCTGTAAAATGGGGATTAAGACTGTGAGCCCCACGTGGGACAACCTGATTCCCTTGTGTCTACCCCAGGGCTTAGAACAGTGCTCTGCACATAGTAAGCGCTTAACAAATACCAACATTAATGTTTCCTTTGCCTCCAGGAACCCAACATCAGATAGAGAGGAACTCAGAGTTTTCCATTTCAGATTAGTCCCCATGCCACCCTTGACAGCATATAGAATGCTGAATTGTACTTTCCAAGTGCTTAGTACCATGCTTTGTGCACTGTTACTGCTCAATAAAAAATGTGATTGAATGAATATAGACATCCCCCCTGCAGTCCAGTTTGGGTGGTTGGATTGAAGGGGAAATAGGTCTGGGAAAGATTGATCTCTAAGAATGCCCACAATAATTTACTGAGCATTGACTGTGTGCAGATCACTTTACTTAGGTGCTTGGGAAAATACAATGTAACAGAGTTGGTAGACACATTCCCTGTCCATAGGGAGCTTACAGTGTAAACTGGGAGACAGATTAAAATAAGTTATGGTTATGGACAATAAGTTCTTTGGGGATGAAGGTGGATGACTAAAGGGTACATATCCAAGTGCAGAGGGAGAGGGTGCAGGAGAAATGAGGGCTTAGTTGAGAAAGACCTCTTGAAGGAGATGTAATTTTAATAAGGCTTTGAGATCAATCAATTTTAGAGATCAATCAGCTGTATTTACTGAGCACTGACTGAGTGTGGAACACTGTACTCAGTGCTTGGGAGAGTAATCAGGTGTCACCTGTGAGGTTTTTCAGGCTAACCAGGAAGCACATAAAAGAAACCAATGATCAGGGTCCTCCTGGAGTCCCACCTAGAGTTTGTAGACTGAAAGCTTGTTGTGGGCAGGAAATGTGTCTGTTTACTGGTATTTTGTACTTTTCCAAGTGCTTAGTACAGTGATCTGCACGCAGTCAGCATCAATAAATATGATTGAATGAATGAATGTCAGAACAGCTTTGCCCTTATGTGAAAGTTCCCTTTCAAGAAGCATACAAATGATACTAGTAATGTTTGCATTGGTGGTATTAATAAATTCAAATTTTCTTTTTAATTTTTTTCAACACCACAGTGCACTTCACCTTTTGTGGACATGTCTTTAGAATTCTTGATCCTGATGATAAGAAATGAGTAAATTGCACATTTTAACTCAAGTCAGTGGGGTGTCATTTAGTAAATGTCTTCCACTGAACTAAATGATATCCTGATAATATTAAAGACAAACTGACACTCCAAATAATGCTAATTTATTATTCTCTCACCACAGGATCTGGTCCACAAGTGAGCAGTAATGAAAGTTTTTGTTCTGCAATGCAAAATGATGGCAATTCAAACTGATTTGGGGACTTATCAAATTTTCCCATTTAGGTTATAACCACTGTGACTACCAAACTCTTAATCCCTCACAGAAATAAGGTTAGGAGGTTACTTTGGGGCAGAGCTTCCTCTTCATCTCAGTTTCCATTCAACTGAGCCCAGCCTGGAGTAGCACAGGACAGCAGGATCTGTGCTAATGGGCAAAACTACAGTCAACATATTGTGAAAGGGTTTAAAATATTAAGGCTTGAATTCAAGAGTTACAACCAACTTCACACTAACTTAAACTTTAAGACTATTAACAGAAACTATATGTGCAGCAGATAGCTCATCATTATAAGATAAAGACTGGCTCACACTTGAGTGTTTGTTAAGGTCTCCAAATAATGCAGTTTGCCATTTAAATCTGATGACTATGTTATGGTTATGTTGTGAATCAGTGATAACACACTGACACTTAGATGTAAGGGTACTGAAGCACTACGGTATTCTGTTTCACAATTTTTTTCTCTTCAGTTAAAATAGAAAAGTGAAATAGAGTAGACAACTTGGGAGAGATAAAGTATTTTGTTTTGAAGTTGGTTCTCTTTGTCAGGGACAGCAGTAATGAATGCTAAACTTGACACACTAACTTTTGTTTTGCTGCTGAAACATTAATGAGTTTGTTTTATAGAAAATGATGATCATTTTGGTTTTAGCATATCTTCATTATGATTAAATTATTCTAAACCTCAATAAATCCTAATTAGGTGACTTCATCTTGTACTTTGTTCTTATGTCACTGACAAAGGACAGAAACAGGGAAGAGAAGTGACATTTGAACATATCACTGTCACTGAGCCCTGAGATGAGAGGATGAGGTAGTTCTTTCAGTGATACATGCAGAGGCAACTTTTAGTTCTGCTGGGTTATTAATAACCCCCTGCAGCTTTCTGGAAAGAGACTAGCATGGACAAATAAACAAGACACATTTTACACTGAAAATGGCACAGCTGGCAGTCAGTGAGTGTTGCCATAAAGGCTGCCACAATTCTGGATTAAATATATGAAACATAGCTGGAGGAAAATGAAGGAAAGGGATTACAAAGCATTTTTATGGAAAGGAAAATATATGCTTTCACATTTTTCATTGCCTTTTTCTAGAGTGTCCTTGTTTCTAATGTAAATGAAAGACTTCTCCGCCTCTAGATAAGCTCACTGTGGACAGGGAGCATGCTTACCAACTCTGTTGTATTGCACTCTCCCAAGCTTTTAGTACAGTGCTTTGTACACAGTAAATACTCAAATACCACTGATTTAGAAAATGTAAGGAAAACAACAGGATCCAAGTAAATGAACTTCATATAACATTCTATAACCTGGAATCATTTCTGAAACAAATTCAGCCCTAATTAGAGGTCTTTTTCCTTTTTTGTCCACCTTTGAGGAATTATCTTGGTCCCAACCCTATCAATGATCATTTTTTGAAATTTAGATTCATCAATATTTCTGGAGGTAACTTTCTAGTTCCTCTTTCTTATTTAGAATCCCTTGGCCAATTTAATTACTGGTCTAGTGGTTACCAAAAGGAAATTTTCACCATTACAAGGACCAGCCATTCAACAGCATTTAAAAACTACTCAATAGCAACCATTTCATGGCTGAAAATTTGGATCCCAAATTAAATTTGGGTGCTTAGATAGCAGGGCTCTGTACGGTAGCCATGCATCCAGATTCACATCAGACAGTCTGATATTCAGCTGAACTGTCCCTTGCCAAGTTTGGACATGGAATTAGATAAAGTCCACTCTTTTTATTTTCAGCACCCAGCTCCCATTCTGTGGCTCAGAAGCATTCATTCAATCATATTTACTGAGTGTTTGCTGTGTGCAGAACACTGTACTAAGCGCTTGGGAAAGTACAATACAACAATAAACAGACACATTCCCTGACCAAACCGAGCTAACACTCTAGAGGCAAAACCCATATTCATGGGAACATGGGAGAGCAACACAGAGGCTTTGGAGCAAATGGTGAGGTGGGCAAGGGTCCCCCTGTCAGAAGCATTCTAGGTTTGGGTGGCCCTGGGCAGGCTTCCATTAAACAGTGTGTATGACATAATTAGGTTAGGCTGTGAGCCTGGCAACTCACACACCTCTCCTTAAGAACAGGGTCCATGTCTACTGTCTCTACTGGTCTCTGCCAAGCAGTTATTATAGTGCTGTAGCTATGTCTATATATCCAGTTCAAAGGCTAGAGAACCAAAGGCCAGAATTTTAAAAAAAGCTATCCTGGCCTTCGTAAACCAGCTACGGCTTCTTAAAGGTCAATAATGGAGAAAATGATGAAAAATATCATTAATGATGACCTGCTATCTAGATTAAAGATCAGAGTATAACTTATCAGTCTAGATTTAAACTACCATGTGGCACTGTAACAACATTAATTAAGACTGGAGATGATGCATCAAAGCAGTTGGAGAAAGGTTAGTATTATGGAACTAGTTGAAAATAATTGTGCAATACTTGAGGAAACGAATGACAAGAACACTTGAGTAATCTATTTTGTCAGTGAAATTATTATCAGTCTAAAATCTGGTTTAATTTTATTCTGGTTGAAAGGTCTAACTTTAAGTAACTTTCTGTGCTGAAAATAACCCCTGGTTTCCTTGTTAAAACAGGATTATTTGTACATGAAAATTGAGAAAGGTAATATTCAGACACATGTATTTTAGCATATCCTGTTGCTCTATCAGATATTCATTTTAGTTTCTGTCACCACCATTATATTGTAAGCTTCTTGAGGGCGGGGATTATGTTTACCAGCTCTACTGTACTCTCCCCAAGTAGTGCAATATTTTGCAGATAGTAAATGCTCAATAACTATTATTGATTCTGATGACTTATTTTAAAATATTTTACATTGGTCTTCCCCATTTCAGGTAAAATTTGACTGTAGAATAAGTTCTACCCTAAGCACTATTGATTCTGTCTCTTGATATATCATGGAAGCCCAAGCCATCTGGCTTCAGGCATCTATCTGGATTCCTGCTTCCTGTGCAGATATATCAATCTGATATATCAATCAGATATATCAATCAGATTTATTGAGCACTAAATCAGTTTGCAGAGCACTGTACTAAGCACTTGGGGGAGTACAATATAACACAGTTGGTAGACATTTTCCCTTCCCACAAGATATATAAGGCTAGAGCCTAGAAAATGACAGATTATCTTTTTTTATGACCCTGGATGATAAACAGCTACCACAGACCCCCTATCAGACACACACACAACTGACTTGGATTTGAGTTGTTTCCTGAAGTTGTTTTTTTTTAAAATTTTGACTCATCTCTCTCATTCTATCCACAAATTCAATCTGTTACCAATTTCCATTGGTTGTACCTTCACAACATTACTAAAATCTGCCTATTCCTTTCCATCCAAACTGCGACCATGCTGATCCAAAAACTTATCCTATCCCACCTTAACTACTGCATCTGCCTCCTCTCTGACATCCCAGCATCCTATCTGTCTCCAATCCAGTCCATACCTCACACTGCTGCCTGGGTCATTTTTCAACAAAAATGTTCAGTCCATGTCTCCCCACTCCTCAAGAACCTCAAATAGCTGTCATCCACCTCTGCATCAAACAGAAATCCCTTATTATTGGCTCTAAAGCACTCATTCACCTCTCCCCATCTCATCTTACCTCACTGATCTCCTGTTACAACTCAGCCTGCACATTTCAGTTCTCTAATGCCAACCTCCTCACTGTACCTCAGTGTCATCCATCTCACTGCCAGCCTATTGTCCACATCCTGCCTTTGGCGTTGAATGCCCTCCCTCTTCATATTTGACAATCACTTTCCCCACCTTTAAAACCTTACTAAGAGCACATCTCCTCCAAAAGACCTATCCCAATTAAACCTCTTTTCCCCAGCTTGCTCTCCTTTCTGCTTGGTCTATGCCCTTTAATTTGTGACTTTTGGACATTTGATATTCAACCCACCCCCAACGCCACAGCACCTCTGTATAATAGAGCAGCAGCATGGCTTAGTGGAAAGAGCACAGGCTTGGGAGTCAGAGGTCATGGGTTCTAATCCTGGATCCACCACTTGTCAGCTGTGTGACTTTGGGTAGGTCACTTAACTTCTCTTTGCCTCAGTTCCCTCATCTGTAAAATGGGGATGAAGACTGTGAGCCCTATGTGGAACAACCTGATTACCCTGTATCTACCCCAGGGCTTAAAACAGTGCCTGGCACATAGTAAGCACTTAACAAATGCCATTATTAATATATTTATCTTATATATTATAAATTATTTATATTAATTTCTGTCTCCCCCTCTAAACTGTAAGCTCATTATGGGCAGGGAATGTATCTGCTAATTCTGTTGTATTGTACTTTCCCAGGGAAGCAGCATGACCTAGTGGATACAGCATGATCTTGGGAGTCAGAAAGACCTGGTTTCTAATCCCAACTCTGCCACTTGTCAGCTGTGAGATCTTGGACAAGTCACTTCACTTCCCTGTGCCTCAGTTATCTCATCTGTAAAATGGTAATTAAGACTGTGAGCCCCATGTGGACAGGGACTGTGTCCAACCCAAGTTGCCTGTATCCACCCCAGCACTTAGTATACGGTACACGGCACATAGTAAGTGCTTAAAAAAATACCACAATTATTATCATTATTAGTGTTTTCAAGTGCTTAGTGTAGTGCTCTGCACATAAAGCAGCACTCAATACATTCCACTGATGGATTGATGGCAGATTGAATAAGTGGATTGAATGAGAGAGATGTGTCATAGATAATACCAAGGTTACAGGCTTGTAAGACACGAAGCATGGTGTTACCATCTACAGTGAAAGGAAAATCTGTAGGGGAAAGGTTGAGGGAGGGAAGATGAGGATTTCTGTTTTAGACATATTCACTTTGAGGTGTTGGCAGGACAAACAAGTAGAGATGTCCTGAAGACATGAGACTGCAGGGAAGGAGAGAGATCTGTGCTGGAGATGTAGATTTGGGAATCATCTACACAGAGACTTTTGTTGAAGCTGCATTCTTCTAATTTCCATAGCCAGTAATTAATGTCAAAGTCTCAATTTTGCATAACATTTTACAGGAAGTGCCTCATTTTTATGCCCTCATTTGGCATTTTACTTCACATTAAAGGAAAAAGTCTCACTGTCCCTATATCATAGATAAGGATACTAAGACAGCTCTGTGTTAAACTGAAGATATCAGAGTTCCAGACTTTCAGTCATGTATTTAGATCTTGCTATATCTCCAAAGAGAGGTCAATGAGGTTTAATAAGCATGTGAATCCATAAAAATCTAGCTTTTGATTGATTTTTTTTTGGTTCATAGTAGCTAATATTTTAACCAATGTATACATCAGAGAATACATATATGAACCTCAAAACAACTGCTAATCTGTAAAGTCATTAGCAAAGCAACTTGAGAAATAGCCCCGGATAAGAAAACCTAATGAGAAAGCAGCTTGGGTTGGGGAAAAACATCTTGAATATTGATAAATGCTGCAGCCCTCAAATACGCCTACAGCCCCAATGCAAATGGAACAGTAGGGTGCCACAGAACAATATAACATGGTTTTCCCCAAGAGAAAAGATCTGTATATTAATGCCAAATGAAATGAGTATCATTTGGAGACCACAATTCCATCATTGGCTAAATATGAAAAATGCTGGGGAAAAGAAAAAAACAACAAAAAACACTAGATAATTCCACCACAGCTGAGCGAAATGCACACCCTGTGCACCCTCAGTCCTCCCATTATGGCTGAAGAACTCTGCCTGACCCCAGCATACTCTCTGTTCCAGCCGAACTGCCTCCACAGAAACTGGCACTGGCTCCCCATTGCACGAGTGAGACCCCATCCCGTTCTGCTTTCCACTACTTCAGTGGGAAAGAGAACACCACATGCAGCATGAGGCCTCCTCCAAACTTCAGGAAAGCTATTGGACATTATAGCTGTTGTGGACTCAAACACGAGGAGCTTGAACTTCTGCTCTTCCAGCCACAGCTCCCTACTGACTTTTGTTTTATATTTTGTGTATTGTATAGTTGCCCCTAATTGTGTTATATTGTTTTGTTTCATTACTCCTGATGTGTCTGTCTCAAGTCCTCTCCCCCAGCTTTATTCATAGATCGTGAGTCCCTTGAGGGAGAGGGTCCATGTCTAATTCCCAACTGTGGATTCTTTCCCAGCTCTTAATCCAGTGCTCTGGAAACAATGTGTGTAATAAATTCTATTACTATTACTATTGCTAAATTCAGTGAGCAACAGACTTCAAGGATGATTAGCAAAGGCTCAGAATAAAGGGGAAATGCTGTATTTATCTATCCTTTTAAGAAGATATGACTGATGGTATATGATATTGAGCACAATCTCATGACCTGTGACAATGTATGACAGAAGTTCCTCACCTTGAGCTTAAGCTACTGCATCAGCTTTATCATTGACTTCTCTGCCTCCTGTCTCTCCCCACTCCAGTCCTTATTTCAACCCAATGCCCAGATCATTTTTCTAAAAAAAAATTCAGACCATGTTTCCCCACTCTTCAAGAACCACCTGCATTTACCCACTCACCACAAATCAAACAGAAACTCCTTCCCATCAACTTAAAAGCACTCAATCAACTCTTCCCTTCCTACCTCACCTTGCTGATTTCCTACTGCAACCCAGCCTATATGCTTTGCTCCTCTAATGCCATCCTATGCATTAGACCTCACTTTCACCTGTTTTACCACCAACCACTTGCCCATGTCTTCCCTCCACCCTCATAGGCAACACACCATCACCATCTCCTCCTTCAAAGCCTTATTAAAATCACATCTCCTTCAAAAGGCCTTCCTTGACAGAGCTCTCAACTCCCCTACTCCCTATGCCTTCTGCATCACCTAGGCACCCTTTAAGCACTTGCTATTCACCCCATCCTCAGCCCCACAGCATTTATGTACCTATACAAAATTTATTGTAATGTCTGTCTCCCCTTCTAGACTGTAAGCTCTTTGAAGGCATGGAACATGTCTACCAACTCTTGTATTGTACTCTCCCAAGCACTTAGTACAGTGTTCTGCATATAGTAAACACTCAAATACCATCAATCGATTGTGTTCCAAGTGTTTCATTAGAATGAACTTTGGATTGTCTTAGTGCTCATCCATCAAAATTTTGTGGGCACAGTGACAGCACTAAAATCTTGAAGCATCTGAGTTTCTAAAAAGAAACTGTATGGAAACTGGTTTTCCAATACAGACTCTCTCACACACATTGCAGGATGACAATCCTGTTTAATGAGGGCATCAATTCATATCTTCTTTTCCAGTGCTCTAACAGCATAACCAATTTCAGGATATGTACATGATATCTGACCAACACAATATTGACATCAATGAAAAAGTCAACATGCACCACCTTTAAATGTCTATGAATACACACTCAAGAAACTACTTCTACAGTAGGAAATTCAATCATTGTTCTCTGGTTTATATGCACATTTAAAGCCACTATTTTGAATGCACTGATTGATGTTGTCCTTTAACAAATCACAGTCTAAGTTAAAACAAGGAGACCTATACTTTTGATTAAGATCTTGTGTAGGTTTCTTGTAGTAAATTTAATTAATAAATATAGAACGGCAGTGTGGCCTAGTGTAAAGGGTACTGGGCTGGGAGTCAGGAGACCAGAATTCTAGTCCCAGTTCTGTTATTGACCAGTGTGTGACCCTGGCCAAGTCACTTACCCCATTTTACAGATGAGAAATCTGAGGCACAGAAAAACTGATACCCTCTATTCCTACCTTCTCCAATTGTGAACTCCATGTGAGTAAAGAACTGTGTCTGGTCCGATTATCATGTATCTATCCCAGTGCTTAATACAGTACTGACTGGGTCCCAAGAACTCATTGCTGCATGATCTTGGTGAACCAATAGTAATGGGTTGTTTCATTGTGCATTTACAGATATTCTGTGCATTATCTGGCATTTTTTCAACCATGCTTCCTCAGAGAGCCACACTTAAATATACTAGATATTTACAAATAGAGGTTTTGCCGCAGGAGCTAAGATAATTTTATTGATTTTGTTTTTTGATTGGTAAATGAGTGCTGAGAGCTTTCAAAATGTTTCTGAGTTTCTGTCATGAACATAACAGGGACTTCATATTTTTGGCATTTGTATTTTGCATTCTTTAATTTAAGAAAGCATTTTATCAAATTAGAAATGTAATTGCTTTTAAAGAAACTCACTGTTTTGATGATGATTCTATTGGTAATGTGAATCTAGTCAGTACCAATAAAGGGAATGACAGTATATAACTATTTCAATGCAGCAATTGACATAATGGTACCTAAGAAGACCTAAGTTTGTTTATTTAACTTGAAGGTGCTTTTCATGTTGGTTGATATGTGGATACAGTTTAGGCCTTATGAAGGACACATTGAAATATCCTTCAGAAATGTTTAAATCAGAAAGCGACTGGAACTTGAAAAAATTCACAGAAAGAAAGTTCGACTCTTGCGCTTCATAGATTCAAAATGAAGAACAAAGACAAGATTATTTGTAAATAATGTGAAAATTATTACACTCATATAAAGCAATATATACACCTGAATTTCATACTGGCTAACGGATTTAATTTAATTATGCTTTTTTCATTTATCTTATGTCTCACATGAAAAATTATTGATTAATGTAACTTTATTAGCAGAGGAGGTGAGTTATAAATGGCTTCAACAACTTCCTTGCCTCATGGAAAAATCATTTACATTTATCTCTTGTTTCTGTTGCCTCTTGATTGTAAGCTTTATAAAGGCTGTGGCCATCCCTTTAAGTTTAATTATACATAGCAAAATGTAACTGCTTGGAGCTTAAAAGTAATAGGTATAAGAGATGTCAGTTCATATACTGTATTACTACTACATATGCAATGAGACTAAAAGGTGCCTTCTAATTTGTGCTTTCTCCCCCACCTCCTCCCAAAAAAGGGCCTGATGTCAATCCCCAAAAATCTGAATTCTGAGTCGGAAATGAATGGAAATACTACACATTGAAACTAGAGTCAGTCAATTGTATTTATTGAGTGCTCACTATTTACAGAGCACTTGGGAGAGTACAATATAAAAGATTAAGTATACGCGTTCCTTGTCCACAAAGAGCTTAAAGTCTAGGAGACAGACATTAATATAAAATAAATGAATTATGGATATGTATGATGAACAACATTGTTAACTATGCCTTCAAGACTCTCAGCTTAGTTTCCCATCACAGCCGTGCACAGCATAAATGATCTACAGGGCATGACAATCACATTTATTGAGCACTTACTGCATGCAGAGCACTGTACTAAGTGCTCAGGGGAGTACAACATAACCGAGTTGGTAGACGCATTGCCTGCCCACAACAAGCTCACAGTCTACGGGGGAGAGAGACATTAACAGAAATAAATTACGAATATGTGCCTAAGTGCTGTGGGGCTGAGGGAGGAGTGAATAAAGGAAGCAAATTAGAGTGACAGAGAAGTGTGTGGGGAAAAAAGGTAATGAGGGCTGAGTCAGGGAAGGCCTATTGGAGGAGACACGCCTTTAATAAGGCTTTCAAGGTAGGAAGAGTGATCGTCTGTCAGATATGAAGTGGAAGGGCATTTCAGGACAGAAGCAGGATGTGGGGATGTGGGGAAGAGGTCGGCCATGAGATAGATGAGATTGGAATACAGTGAGTAACTGACATTAGAAGAGTGAAGAGTGCAGCCAGGGTTGTAGTAGGAGAGCAGTGAGGTGAAATAGGAAAGGGCAAGGTGATTGAGTGCTTTAAAGTCGATGGTAAAGAGTTTCTGTTTGATGCGGAGGGGGATGGGCAATCACTGGAGGTTTTGAGGAGTAGAGAAATATGGACTGAACATTTTTTGTAGAAAAATGATCCAGGCAGCAGAATGAAGTATGAACTAGAGTGGGGAGAGATAGAGGGCAGGGAGGTCAGCAAAGAGGCTCTTACATTAATCAAGGTGGGATAAGATAATTGCTTGGATTAACATGGTAGCAGTTTGGATGCAGAGGAAAGGGGGGGTTTTAGCAATGTTTTATCTAGAGAATTTAATGGTAGATTGAATATGTGGGTTGAATGAGAGAGATGAATCAAGATAATGTAATCTTCACATTATGGGCTTGTGAGAGGAAGGATGGTGGTGCCATCTACAGTGATGGGAAAGTCAGGGGGAAGACAGGGTTGGGGTAGGGAGATAGGTAGTTCTACTTTGCTCATGTTAAGTTTGAGGTGTCAGTGGGACATCCAAGTGGGAGATGTCTTCAAGACAGGAGGAAATGTGAGACTGCAGAGAGGGAAGAGATCGGGGCTAGAGATACAGACTTGGGAATCATCCGAAAAGAGGTGGTAGTTGAAGCCAAGGGAGCAAATGAGTTCCCCAAGGGAGTGGATGTAGATTGAGAATAGAAGGGGACCCAGAATTAAACCTTGAGGAACTCCAGTTAGGGGATGGAAGGCAGAAAGGAGCCCACGAAAGAGACCGAGAAAGAGCGGTGAAAGAGAGGAGGAGAACAAGGAGAGGACAGTTTCACTGAAGCTGAGGTTGGATAATGTTTCCAGGAGAAGGGGGTGGTTGACAGAGTTGAAGGCAGTTGAGTTGTCAAGGAGGATTATGATGGAATAGATGTTGTTGGATTTGGCAAGAGAGAGATCATTTGTGACCACTGAGGGGGCGGTTTCTGTGGAGTGAAGGGGGCAGAAGCCAGATTGGAGGGTCAAGGAGAAAATTGGAGGAGACGAACAGTGGGTGCAGACAAACTCAAGGAGTTTGGAGAGGAATGGTAGGGCAGAGATGGGGCGAAAACTGGGGGTATCCATGGGGTCAAGAGAGGGTTCTTCTAGGACGGGGAGAGATGAGCATGTTTGAAAGCAGTGGGGAAGAAACCCATTGGAGAGCAAATAAATGAAGATGACATTCAGGTAGGGAAAAAGGAAGGGATCAAGTGCTTGGATAAGGTGCGAAGGGATGGGGTTGGATCGCAGGTGGAGGGAGTGGATTTTGAGAGAAGGCAGATCTCTTCAGACACTGCTGGGGAAAATGGGAGGGTTGAAGAAGGGGAGGAGGGAAGAACTGGAAAGAGCAGGTGAAATTTTAGGGCGATCATGTCTGATAGTTTCAATTTTCTCAATAAAGTACTAGAACAGGTCACCAGGGGCAAGAGATGGAGGAGGCAGGGGAACAGGGTTTGATGAGGGAGTTAAATGTCTGGATCAACTGGTGAGGGAAATGGGCATCAATAATTAGAGGGCTCCATATTCTAGAACTGGAGGAACTGGTTGGTGATGACAGTAAGGCCAAGGCAGCCCTTGAAAACTTTCTCCACCTTCTCAGCTTTTCCTTGGCCAAATGTTCAATCTGAAACCATTTCATCATCAATACAGTGTGCAGGTTTGGGTATCTTTCTGTGACAGGGTGGTTGGTTCGAGGTGTATAATGAATCGGTATTAAGCATCCATTCAATCTGATCAAGGTTGTCTCTGATTCCTTCACCTACCCATCTATTTTGGTCTTTCATGAACATATTGTACAATCAATAAGGAGCTAAGTTTGCAACAGTTAATAGGGAGTATCCAAAATCTCTAGGGTTCTAGGGGGTAGAGGAGCAAGCCAGTAGGCTTTCAAAAAAGTTTCACTCCAGGTGCCCACCTCTGGAGCATAGAAAAATGGATGGTAGATGGTCAACCTTTCAGAGGCTGTGCAAAATGGCATAGAATTTATCAAAGAGCCACCTATTCTGTCAAGCCAGCTTAACCCCTGGGGAAATAGCTTGGTTGGACTTATGCATTCAGTTTGAAACTCCTCCTGAGTAGCAGGAACACACAAATTGGACAGTGTTCATAGGCAATGACTTTTCATTAAGGAAATGAACTGATTTTTGAGGAAAGATGAAAGGGAAGCTATGTATGGTTGTACGACATTTGCTTTCTATCCTGTGACATGGTGATTTCTTTGACAGAAGAGATTCAGCATTGCCAGACACAAAATCTGTTTCAAACATCTGCCTGATTTTAAGGGACATGTGTCATCTATGGAGCTGTGGGAGTTGTTTAAACAGGATTCAGGTCATCAAAGAGAAAAACAAGAGAGTTTTAAAATGGAATTCAGTTTCTTTCATTTGTGGACTTTTTGATAAATTTAGGTACTAAAGAAATTGAAGGCACACATTATTAGTGGATGCCACTTAGAGTATAGGCTATTTTCCAAAGTGTCTCTACATGTCACCCAATGCAATTGCATCCTGGCAGATAATGAATTAGGAATAAAATGTACACATTTTTACTAAACAATAAAAACAGAGTGAAGGAATTGGAAGGAAAAGATAGACACTGGGCTGCAGCTATTGAGTGGGGAAAATGAAAAAGTTCCTAGGGCACTGCAGAATGACAATGTATTCTGGTGATTACCTTTATTAGACACTACCTGATGGAGCCAATTTATTAAAAATTAATGGGCCTGCAATGCCATCCATCCATTATAAATAGCCATAAAGTAAAGAGAGACAGCTATACATTGGGTCAGTTTGAAATCATGAAAAACGAGGCATTCTGAATTATAAAAGGAGAGCTTCATAATAAAATATGTAGTAAGTATGAAAGGGAGAGAGACATTACTCTAGCTGAAGAGACAAAAGGTAAAATGAGGACAAATGTATCAAACCAAGAAAAGACTCTCCTGGACAAAAATACTTATTTCTTGAAAGTAGAGAAGTTATCTTTAAGTATTACTAGACAAAGGAGGAAACTGGAAAACAAGAAATTGATTGAGCTATGGGAAACATGGGACCAACCACCAATTAGTCAAAATGTTTGTGGGAGTAGTATAGTGATCTTGGATACTTCCCTTTCAATTTGCTTTATTAAAGGCACATCTGAAACTACCACAAATCTCTACTTAGGTGCCCTGCCCATACCTCAAACATAACATTTCCAAAACAGAAGTCCTTATCTTCCCACCAAACCCTGTTCTCCCTCTGACTTTCCCCTGACACTGTAGAGAATACCACCACCCTCTCTGTCTTACAAGTCCGTAATCTTGGTGTTATCCTCGAAATCTCTCTCATTCAAACCAGATATTCGATCTGTCACCAAATGTTTTCATTTCAACCTTCACTTCAACCTTCACTGTTTCTCCCCAGTACAGTCCAGTTCATACTTCACTCTACTGTCCAGGTCATTTTTCTAAAATGGGAGTCAGGAGGTCATGAGTTCTAATCCCAGCTCTGCCATTTGTCTGTTGTGTGACCTTGGGCAAGTCACTTAACTTCCCTGTGCCTCAGTTACCTCATCTGTAAAATGGGGATTGAGACTGTGAGCCCTACATGGGACAGGGACTGTGTCCAACATTATTTGCTTGTATCCACCCAAGTGGTTAGTACAGTGTGTGGCACCTAGTAAGCACTTAAATATCATTATTGGAGCAGCAGGGCTTATTGGAAAGAGCCCGGGCTTGGGAGTCAGAGGACATGGGTTCTAATCCCGACTCTACCACTTGTCTTCTGTGTAAACTTGGGCAAGTTACTTAACTTCTCTGTGTCTGCTGTGTAAACTTGGGCAAGTTACTTAACTTCTCTGTGCCTTTACCGCATCTGTAAAACGGGGATCAAGACTGTGAGCTCCACGTGGGATAACATGATTACCTTATATCTACCCCAGTGCTTAGAACAGTGCTTGGCAGATAGTAAGTACTTAACAAATACCATCATCATTATTATTATTGGTATTACTCTCTCATGTGCTAAATACATTGCTCTTCACACATGGTGTAGCGGTTAGAGCACAGCCCTGAGAGTCAGAAGGTCATGGGTAATAATTCTGGCTTCACCACTTGTCTGCTGTGTGACCTTGGTCAAGTCACTTCAGGTCTCTGGGCTTCATTACATCATTTGTAAAACGGGGATTGAGACTGTGAGCTCCATGTGGGACAGGAACCATGTCCAACCCAATTTTCTTGTATCCACCCCAATGCTTAGTACAGTGCCTGGCACATAGTAAGCACTTAAAAGTACCACAGTCATTAATTATTAGTAAGAGTCAAATGATTGATTGCAGACCATGCATCCTTCCCTACAATTCTTCTGCCAGCCATTTTAAAGCACCTTGTTCCAGCCTTCCACTCTATCGCTCAGTAAATATCATTGATTGACTATTTAAAATGATCAGGATGCACTTGCCACTCTTCAGTGACACCGTTATAAAAAGTCTATTTTTTTTTAGCAAAGAAATCTGAAAATTAACTACTGTAGCTGTGAAAGAAAATGGAATTTTTGTACTGCAAAAATATTTCTATGCCAGAGTTCTTTCTGAAATTTCTATGTGACCTGTAGGACAATCTACAAGAGTAAATGTAATGAAAATGTTATTTTAAAATCAGACAGGGGTGTGTTGCTATATGCTATTAAACATTTTTATATCAGTTTCGTGTACTGAAAAGAGCTATAGTTTCATTTTTTCCTTTAATTTCAATATGACTGAAAGGTCAAGAAATAATCCAATGATCAATTTACCCTCCCACATGCTCTGCTTTTTCTGCCTTTTATTAAGACTACAAATTTAAATACTTTATACCCTCTACCTCTACTCCACATATGCTTAAGTCATTGAAAATTATCCAATTTATCAGCACAAATAATACAAAAAATTGTTCTTAACCAGCACCTACAATCAATAGTATTTTTATTCAGTGACTATTACATTGTACACAGAGGGTTAATTGTTTGGGAGAGAACAGTAGAATTAACAGGCATAATCTTGTTCACAAAGATCTTCCCCTAATATGGTGGGAGAGCCAGTCACTAAAATAATAATGACAATAATAATAATAGTAGAATTCGTTAAATGCTTACTATATGCCAAGCCCTGTACTAATTGATGGGGTAGTTACAAGGTAATCATGTTAGGCACAATCCCTGTCTCACATGGGGCTCATAGTCTAAAGAGGTGTGAGTATGTACAGTGAGTAGGTCGACATTAGAGGAGTGAGTTGTTCGGGCAGGGATGTAGTAGGAGAAAAGTGAGGTAAGGTAGGAAAATGCACGGTAATTAAGTGCTTTAAAGCCAATGGTCAGAAGATTCCGTTTGATGTGGAGGTGGATAGGTAACCAACTGAGGTTCTTGAGGAGTACGGAAATATGGATCGAATGCTATTGTAGAAAAATGAATCTGGAGAGCAGAGTGAAGTATGGACTGGAGTGGGGAGACAGTGGACAGGGAGGTCAGCAAGGAGGCTGATAGAGTTATCAAAGCAGGATTGGATATGTGCTTGGATTAACATGGTAGAAGTTTGGATGGAGAGGAGAGGGTGGATTTTAGTGATGTTGTGAAGGTGGAACTGATAGGATTTAGTGATTGAATATGAGGGCTGAATGAGAGCTATGAGAAGGAGGGACTCCATTTAGGGCATGGGAGGCAGAGGAAGTGGTCACGAAAAAGACTAAGAGAGGTCAGAGAGATAAAAGAAAAAGGAGAGGCAGTTTCAGTGAAGCCAATGTTGGATAATGTTTCCATGAGAAGGGGGTGGTTGACAGTGTCAAAGACAGCTGCAAGGACAAAGGATTAGGGTAAAGTAGAGGCCATTGGATTTGGCAAGCAGGAGATTATTTGTAACCTTTGATAAGGTGGTTTCTTTGGAGTAAGGGGACAGAAGCCAGATGGAAGGGGATGTGTGAGACTTTTTTTATGGTATTTGTTAAGTACTTTCTATGTGTCAGTCACTGTTCTACGTGCGGGGGTCGATACTAGCTAATCAGGTTGCACACAGTCCATATTCGCATTTAAAGATGAGGTAACTGAGGCCCAGAGAAGTTAGGTAACTTGCCTAAGGTCATATACCAGACAAATGCCAAAGCTGAGATTAGAACCCAGGTCCTTTTGACTCCCAGGCCTGTGCTATATCCACTAGGCCATGCTGCTTCTCCATTTTTATGATGTTCATAGAGCTTACTACAGTATTTGTTACCATCACATAACCTGGCTTCTGGGAAATACTAGAACAGTTTGCCTGGTTGAAAGGTTTATCAAAAACTCATTGCAAATCAAACTTTCCTGAGGCTGAAATACAGAAAGGTACTACAACATCAACATCAAAATTACATCATTTTTTTAAACATGTGTACGAGTTATAGGAATGACATGCAGTGGATTACAGTTTAGTAGCACTGAATTTAATAAATTTGCATTGGAACTTCTAGTTCAAGTCATTCAGGTCATGAAATATGTGCAAAAGTTAAAAATTTAGGAGACAACTCCTATTTGGCATTACTGAACCTTTAGCAATGAGATAGTCACAAACAGATTTACTATTTAGTAGGAAATAGAAATGGATAGATTTACAACAAATTTAGAAATGAAATGGGGCACCAAGAGGACATTTAAAAGTAACAGGATGACAAGGCAGTAAGAAGAAAATCTATAGCATTCCAGGCATGCCCATAATTAGTCTAATAAAGAAATCTGATGAAATTGGCTTGTTTAATGAGAAAGAAGATCTTCAGAAGGAATAGGAATCATTTACGACAGTGACTTGCTTGGAAATGGATTTAGGAAAAAAATGGATTTAGGAAAGATGATTGAGGATATCTTACACAATCCTGAGGTAGGAATGGAAACATGGGGAAAATATCATTAGACAATGTAAAGAGTGATATAAGATCTTTAAGATGGCCTTCTCAACCATAGTGTCCTGAAAGATACATGACAACTTTTTCAAAAAAAAAATATATGTTCCTTTAATATTGTACAGTTTTAGTATTAGTACATAGCAATTACTATGTGCCAAACACTGTTCTAAGTGCTGTGTGATTAGATACAGGATAACCAGGTCATACCCAGTTCCTGTCCCATTTGGCCACTCTTTTTTTTTTTAATAAAAGGGGGGGTATTGATTATCTTTAAGAAGGAAACTTCCAGAGAAGGAAAATCAGATACTTTATTTTTCAAGCTTTTTTCCCCAAATTTTCCTCATTTAGAAAGGAAAAAAATCTGGAGAAGCGGCGTGGCTCAGTGGAAAGAGCACGGGCTTTGGAGTCAGGGTTCATGAGTTCGAATCCCAGCTCTGCCACTTGTCGGCTGTGTGGCTGTGGGCAAGTCACTTCACTTCTCTGGGCCTCAGTTCCCTCATCTGTAAAATAGGGATGAAGACTGTGAGCCCCACGTGGGACAACCTGATTCCCCTATGTCTACCCCAGCGCTTAGAACAGTGCTCGGCACATAGTAAGCGCTTAACAAATACCAATATTACCTTAGGAAATATACTTGAGACATTCATAACTCTGTATATATGAGCATAATTATGTGCATGCCATACATGTTTTATGTATATTTTAAAGGGGAAAATCTCATTCCTTACCAGCCTTACCATTCCCTCTTTTTTCTCCGCAAACAGCAGAACTAGTAATATTATCACCTCTTAGGACATTACTTTGCTATATGTCACCCACATTCTGGTAACGAAAATTATCCACTGGACTCAAACTATGGGGTATCTTCCCTCTTTGTGTAACATCCAACAACAGCTTTGTATAACATCCAACTTTAGAACAAGACATTGTTTAATTCCCTAATTCTCATCATAACATTGTTCTATCTGTACTATCAAAGGATTTTCTGGGAAATGACAATGATTGCATTCCAAAGGATGTCCTAAATAGAACTCATCTTTCCACCCAAACTTCATTAATTTTTATTATTATTAATTCATTCATATTTATTGAGCACTTACTGTGTGCAGAGCACCATACTAAGTGCTTGGAAGAGTAACACATTCCCTGCCCACAGTGAGCTTATGGTCTAGAGGGGGAGACAGGCATTAATATAACTAAATTACAAATAATAATGTTGGTATTTGTTAAGCGCTTACTATGTGCAGAGCACTGTTCTAAGCGCTGGGGTAGATACAGGGTAATCAGGTTGTCCCACGTGAGGCTCACAGTTAATCCCCATTTTACAGATGAGGTAACTGAGGCACAGAGAAGTGAAGTGACATGCCCACAGTCACACAGCTGCCCCAAGTGGTGGAGGTGGGATTCGAACCCATGACATCTGACTCCCAAGCCCGGGCTCTTTCCACTGAACCATGCTGCTTCTCTATGTTTTGTGGAGCTGGGTGGGTTGGATGAACAAAGGGAGCAAGTCAGGGTAACAGAAGGGAGTGGGAGAAGAGGAAAGGTGGGCTTAGTCAGGGAAGGCTCTGAGAGGAAATGTGCCTTCATTAAGGCTTTGAAGGTGGGGAGAGTAATTGTTGGATTTGAGGAGGGAAGGCGTTCCAGGTAAGAAGCAAGATGTGAGAGAGGGGTTGGTGGTGAGACAGACTAGATTGAGGTACAGTGAGAAGGTTAGATTTAGAAGACTGAAATGTATGGGAAGGCTTGTAGTAGGAGAGTAGCAGGGTGAGGTGGGAGGGGGCAAGGTGATTGAGTGTTTTGAATTATGGTGAGGAGTTGTTTGATGTGGAGGTGGATGGGCAACCACTGGTGTTTCTTGAGAAATGGGGAAACCCTTTCCTCTCCCTGTCTTTCCTATCACTGTAGACAATACCACTATCTTCCCTATCTCACAAGCCTGTAACCTTGGCATTGTCCTCGCTGCACCTCCATCATTTAACCCACATGTTCAATCTGTCACCAGATCCTGTTGGTTCAACCTTGAACCAACTAAAACCCACTCTTTCTTCTCCATCCTAACTACTACCATGCTGAACCAAGCACTTATGTTATCCTATCCCACCTTGACTACTGCATCTTTCTCCTCGCTACCTCCCTGCCTCCTGTCTCCCGCAACTTCAGTCCATACTTTGCTGCACAAATCATTTTTCTAAAAAAAAGTTCAGCCCATGTCTCCCCACTCCTCAAGAACCATCTGCCTTCTTGCTGACCTCCCTACCTCCTGTCTCTCCCCATTCCCATTCATACTTCACTCTGCTACCCAGATTGTGTTTCAGTTCATGTTTCTCCACTTCTCAAGAACCTCTAGTGGTTGCCCAACCATCTCCACAACAAACAGAAACTCCTTACTACTGGCTTTAAAGAATTCAATCAGCTCACCCCCTCCTTCCTTACCTCACTGATCTCCTATTACTGCCCAGCCCCTGTACTTCACTCCTCTAGCTCCAGCTTACTCACCGTGCCCCAATCTTGTCTATCTCACCACTGACCCCTTTTCCAGGTCTTCCCCCAAGCCAGGACCTCTCTCCATCTCCATATGCCCCAGGCCACCACTCTCCCCTCTTCAAAGCCTTATTTTAAGGTCACATCTCCTCCATGAGATCTTTGTCAATTAAGCCCTCTTTTTCCTGCCCCTCTCTCTCTGCTGCATTGTCTATGCACTTTGGATCTGTAACCTTTGGGTTTTTAATATTAGCCCCACCCTCAAGCCCACAGCACATCTTTAAATTATACATTAAAAATTATGTTTATATTGATGCATGTCTCCCTCTCTGGACTGTAAGCTTCCTGTGGGAAGAGAATGTATCTGCCAACTCTGCTGTATTGTACTCTCCCAAGTGCTTAATACAGTGCTCTGCACATAGTATCCACCCAATACCATTGATTATGATGATGATGAAGGAGGTCTCATAAAATATCATATCATATCCCTCTAGATTCTAAGCTCATTGTCGGCAGGGGACATGTCTACCAACTCTGTTGTAATACTCTCCCAAGTGCTTAGTATAGTGCTCAGCACACAGCAAGCACTCAGTAAATACCACTGATGGATTGTTATGAAGACAATGTATCCCCTCGATAGCAAGCTCATTTTGGGCGGGAATGTGTCTGCTTATTGTTGTACTGTACTCTCCCAAGCACTTAGTACAATGCTCTGCACACAGTAAGTGCTCAATAAATACAATTGAATGAATGACTATGAATGTACCACTTCAAGCAAACATACCTTCTACCAGCAGAAACAGTAGCAACAGCCCACCAAAGCACAATCTTTTGATGTTCTTTTCAACAGTATACTCACAAAGAGAGGGACAATCAATGGAACACTTTCAATAACAAAACCCCATATTCATACAAATAAATAAGGAAATACACAGGCTTATGAAAGTGTGCATAGATTGAAAACAATTAAATTAAAAAAATGGTGAAATAAACTTGTATTGTTTTTAAAACCATAAAATTTTCTCCTGGGAAAGTTTCTAGAAGTTCAATATATTCTCTCTTCAAATTTATAGTTATACCTGTGAATAGCCAATTTATTATGTGGCACTCATTTTAGGAGTTGCTCTCTATAAATTGAACATACATCTATACAATACTTTCATTTCAATCTATTTTAATGAATCTTTAGATCTAGAGAGACAGAGAAATGGATTTACAGAAGTGGTATATTAAAAGACATTTTGAATTTGTATAGGAAAGACCTTTAATTTATAGCTCTAGAAAATATCCATTCCATGGCTCAAAGATCCTTGTGGATTACAAAAAAAGAAACTACTAATAGAAAAGGAATTATTCACCACATTATTAAACATGACAAAAAGCTTCTGAATCAGAGCTCAAAATGGGCTATTTAAGATTCCAGCAATCCCTGGGACTTTGGCAACAAAAATGTTCAAAAGCCTTTTATACTTGGTGTCACATTTCTGTAAAGCATTTGAGAATCTTGTGAACTTATTTATATAACAAGCTAAAACCTCAAACCAACTTGAAAGTCTTTCTATTCTAATTATGTAGAATTGGAAATGGCTAAAATTGATATGCAATGTTCTCCCAAGAATATTTTCTAAAATGGTGGCTTAGAAACCATGGCATTTAGGTGATGATATGACAGTCCAACTGTTATTGCTTATTATAAACATTCCTTACTCCTGTTACAACTTTTACATTGGTAAGGTAATTTAAACTTTGAGTATAGTGCCCTGAACACAGAAAACACTCAAATGCCACTGATGGATTCAGAGAGTTGATGTTTAGATATTCAGCTTGAAAAAGCTGATTACAGTGTCTCAACAACACTGTTCACATAGATTTCAACTGCCGGTTAACATGGCTTATTTTTTTGAGGATATGCAATATAACACAAAAGGAGAAAAAAAAATCTTCTGAAGGTGGAGACTGTTGACTTGAGTTCACATAACAGCCCTGCCACTGATTTACTGATAGAGCACGATCTTGATGAAAAGACTTGTGCCTCAGTTTTACCATATGAGAATAATAATACTCATCTCTTACATTAACCCATAGGAAGCTAAAACAGAAGTAAAAGAAAACCTGAGAAACAGAAAATATAAAGGGAAGGAGTATTGTGGGAAGAAAGTCAAAGCTTATATGCAAGCAATCAGTGCACTCATCCATTAAAGTTCTTCATCACTGAAAGTTCCTGGTGCAAAAAAATCATGGAGGAGATGGGGAAAAACTGGAGGGAAGCGAAAAGCCAGGAAAAGATCTCAGGGCAAAAATCTGGAGAGATTTTTTTTCCATATATATCCAGTGAAATTCTTTGGTGGGTATCAGAGAGCAAGTGAATAATTCCCTGCTACCTAGCACAGGCAAAGGACAGTTCTCTTCTTTCATTTTGGAAAGAGAGAATAAAGTCTTTTCTCTTTTTCAATTATAATCCTCATTATAGTCTAGTTAACCAAATGAACCATAATAGTAATAATTGTTGTATTTTTAAAGCAGTTATTATGTGCCAGGCACTGTATATACAAGCAAATAGGATTGGACAGAGTTCTGCCTGTCCCATGTGGGGCTCACAGTCTCAATCCCCATTTTACAGATGAGGTAACTGAAGCACAGAGTGAAGTGATTTGCCCAAGGACACACAGCTGATAAGTGATGGAGTTGGGATTGGGACCCCGATGTTCTGACTCCCAGGCCTGTGCTCTATCCACTATACCATGATGCTTCTAGTATATGTAATACCTGCAGAAATGCAGTAATATTAACTTTGAAGTGACACTGAATCCATGTAGTTTGTGATACAGACTTTGGAAAGAAAGTCTTAAATGTCTATTTTTAAAGGATACCTGAAAGAGTTTCTTGGAAAAATACTAAAATCTTGTTTCTCAGTCTACTTTTTTTCATTGGTCTTTGAGGAAAGGGTAAACAAATATGGTACATTTGGAATTTATCTAAGCACTATTGAAACTCAAAAACTGGTCACATCTGACTTCAAAAAGCAGGGCTCTGATAGTCTCAATTTGCATATTCAGTGCAACTTAAAGAGACCTCAGCAATGGGTATTTCTATGTGAGATGGAAGGTGACGGTTTAAAAATGTTACTTGACTTTATTTTGAGATTTGGGCACTATGTACTACTTGTGCCAAAAGTTAGGGAGAGAGCAAATTTGCTGTGTATTAAATTACATTTCCAAAACTATCTAAAATATACTTTATTCCCAGACACTAACATTTGTCTTCAAACACTCACTAAAATATTTTTGCACCATTATTTGAACATGGGCATAACAAATTACTTTAGATGCAGTCTCAAAACTCATTTAACAATATGTCTTGCTGAGAAGAGTCCAAAGTCAAGGAAAAAAATCTATAGGTGTGGTCATTGCTAAAATGAATAGAAAAAATTGCTTGTAAATAGATGCAAATACAAAATTCATTTAGGTATACAGAGATGATAATGTGCTTTTCTGAGGTTGAATATGACTTAAAATATGCTGATATATTGGAACTCATGCTCTATAACATTTAAATTAAGGGGAATTTAAATTATGTGATAAAAAAAATCAGACAATATTTTGGGATAATTATTTTCCTGGTACTAAAAAAACTATTTTGTATACAAAATAAGATTGCCAGTGATATGCCTAGTAGTCTTACTTGAACAATTCTCCAAGAAAACAAGTTCCAAGTGTAATCTAATGTCACTGAGTCCTCCCTTCCCCACTTCTTACCCCACACCGAATCCCATAAAGAACATACTCAAGGTGAACTGAAAAGGAGGCAAAAGTATTATAGTTGCCATTAGCCCAACTACTTGATGTTTACCAAGGTCCAGTACTTTCACAGTAATGGAACCTAACTTACTTCTGTCACTGAGTTAGGCTGTTATTCCAAGGAGTTTTTAACTAAGAAAAGCTCCTCTCAATCAATGACATTTAACAAAAAAAGTATTCATTTATAAATATTTCATGTCAAATGGTAAATACCCCAATGCTTTTTTATGGTATTTGTTAACCACTTACTATGTACTAAATGTATAATAATTGTGGTATTTGTTAAGCGCTTACTATGTGCCAAGCACTGTTCTAAGCACTGGGGTAGATACAAGGTAATCAGGTTGTCCCACGTGGGGCTCACAGTCTTAAATCCCCATTTTACAGATGAAGTAACTGAGGCACAGATAAATTAAGTGACTTGCCTAAGCTCACACAGCTAAGTGGAGGAGCCGAAATTAGAACCCACAGCCTCTGACTCGCAAGCCCAGGTTCTTTCCACTGAGTCATGCCGCTTCTCTAGATACATGATAAACTGGAAACAGTCCCTGTCCCACATGGAGCTCAGAGTCAATCCCTATTTTAGAGATGAAGGAATTGAGGCACAGACAACAGAAGTGACTTGACCAAGGTTACAAAGCAGACAAGTGACAGAGCCACAATTAGAACGTAGAACCTTCTAATAATTAATAATCATAATAATAATTGTATTTGTTAAACACTTACTACATGCCAGACACTGTATTAAGCAATGGGGTAGATACAAGTTAATCAGAATGGACACAGTACATATCTCACATGAGGCTCCCAGTCTTAATCCCCGTTTTACAGATGAGGGAACTGAGGCACAGAGAAGTGAAGTGATTTGCCCAAGGCCACACAGCAGAACAGTGGTGGAGCCGGAATTAGAGCCCAGGTCCTTCTGACTCCCAGGCCTGTGCTCTATGCACTAGGCCAGGCAGCTTCTCTTTTGAAAAAGATATACATAATCAAAACAGTATTGTTGTTCAAAATCACTAGTGTTCTGTTAAGTAGCATGATCATTTCTTCAGTATAGAGAGGAAAACTCCTCAAGAAGGTGGCATACTTTGGGGGTCTGTAAGGAGAAAACAATTTTTCACCCACCATGGGGAGTTGGAGATACTCTAAAATGTCCTCATGAGCTCTTCTGAGTACAGTGCTCTGCACACTGTAAGCACTCAATTAATACAATTGATTGATTGCTGAGGTAACTTTACAATATTCCAAAGACTATTTGAACTAAGTGACAATTTTTTGCAGACGAAACTAATGATGATGATGTTGGTATTTGTTAAGCGCTTTCTATGTGCCGAGCACTGTTCTAAGCGCTGGGGTAGACACAGGGGAATCAGGTTGTCCCACGTGGGGCTCACAGTCTTATTCCCCATTTTACAGATGAGGTAACTGAGGCACTGAGAAGTTAAGTGACTTGCCCAAAGTCACACAGCTGACATGTGGCCGAGCAGGGATTCGAACCCATGACCTCTGACTCCAAAGCCCGTGCTCTTTCCACTGAGCCACGCTGCTTCTCTAACTATAGACATATACATATATACATAAGTGCTGTGGGAGGGGGGAAGAGCAAAGGGAGCAAGTCAAGATGATGTAGAAGGAGGGGGAGCTGAGGAAAAAGGGGTTTAGTCTGGGAAGGCCTCTTGGAGGTGTACCTTCAGTAGGGTTTTGAAGGGGGGAAGAGTGATTGGCAGATTTGAGGAGGGAGGGAGTTCCAGGCCAGAGGTAGGACGTGGGCCAGGAGTCAGCAGCAAGACAAGCGAGATCGAGGCAAAGTAAGAAGGTTAGCACCAAAGGAGCAGAGTGTGCGGGCTGGAATGTAGGAGAGAAGGGAGGTGAGGTAAGAAGGAGCAAGGTGAGGAGCTTTGAAGCCAATAGTGAGGAGTTTTTGTTTTATATGGAGGTTGATAGGCAACCACTGGAGATTTTTGAGGAAGGGGGTGACATGCCCTGAACATTTCTGTAGAAAGATAATCTGGGCAGCGGAGTGAAGTATGGACTGAAGTGGGGAGAGGCAGGAGTTTGGGAGGTCAGAAAGGAGGTTGATTCAGTAATACAATCGGGATAGGATGAGTCATTGTACTAACATGCCAAATTGTCCTTGGGTCTTTGAGAATGAAGAGGCCAGTGTTTAGGGGAACCCTGAGGAGATGGCTGAATTGTCCTTGGGTCTTTGGGAGTAAAGAAGCCAGTGATCAGGCAGAAACAGCCTGGGTTGGTGTGAAGGTAGGAGAAAGCAGGCAGGTGGGTTTGTGTGAAGGCAGGCATCCTTGTGACTAGAACGGTGTCTGAACTGATAATCTTGTACCTACCTCAGCACTTAGCACATATAAAGTACTTAATAAGTACTAAAAAAATCCCACTAGCATTCAAAAGAGCCTTACTTAAGGACTTACCACTAAAATGCCTGCTTATTCTAGTTAAGACAATTTGCAATTACAGACTAGGTCTTTATCATTACCACATGGGGGGGGGGGAGGGGAGTTCATTCTGCCCATCAAATATTTATTGGTAAGGCAATACTTCCATAATGAAATGTAGTGGAACTATCACTGCCTGATACCCATGAGAGTTTTCTTAGCTGCCCAACATCTTTCCTCTCTAGACAATGGGCATCCTTGCCTGGCTTTTCTTGAGCATCAGAAAAAAGAAATACCGGAAATAGATCAAACATACAAACCTAAGGCTGTGTCTAATTCTAGCCTGGATAAATAAAGTGCTGAACTTTGGGGTCCTTGGGGATGAGAGAAAGAATTTGCTTGGTTTGGTGTGGTTTTATAAATTAAAAGGCAAGCTCACTTTCAATGCAGTAGATCTGTGTGATTTCAATGTTGCACTTTTAGAAATTGGGTAGAAGGTAACTACAGTAATTCAGTCCAAAGTTCAAAGCAGATAACACTAGTTTTTCAAATTACTTCAGTAGCCTGACATTCAGCTGCTCTAGCTACAGCACCCTAATGATTTTTGTGTCTGTACTTGTCCTTGTCTTTTATTGTGCTACTGTGTCTACCAAATGTTACAGTGTACTCTCCCAAGCGCTTAGTACAGTGTACAGCACACAATAAAGTTCAAATAAATTTGACTGATTGGTTGATTGATTGATTGCTATTGTTGCATCACTCTTGATGAATCTGTCTCCAGTCCACTCTCCTCCATTTATATTCATAGGTTGTGAGCCCCTCGGAGGACAGGGATGATTTTTAATTCTCACTTGTGTATTCTCTCCCAGAACTTCAGCAATCCATTTGTTTCAAATATTAGAGGAGGCTGATGCAGTAATGATGACATTTGTTAAGCGCTTACTATGAGCCAAGCACTGTTCTAAGCACTGGAATAATTGTGGTATTTGTTAATTGCTTACTATGTGCCAAGCACTCTACTAAGCGCTGGGGTGCATACAAGCAAATCGGATTGGACACAGGCCCTGTCCCACATGGGACATAGTCGCAATCCCCATTTGACAGATGAGGGAACTGAGGCACAGAGAAGTGAAATGACTTTCCCAAGGTCACACAGCAGGCAAGTGGTGAAGCAGAAATAAGAACCCATGACCTTCTGACTCCCAGGCCCGTGCTCTATCCACTACGCCACCCTGCTTCTAGTGGTAGTAGCAGAAGTACTATATCAGTAAGAGGAGGAGGAGGAGGAGAAGGAAGAATAGTAGTAATGATATACCCTCCCCCCTTCAGCATAGTTTATTGATAGAATGTGTCACTGCCCAAAAAACCCATCTAGGTAAAAAAAAACAGATTGAGTTGACTGAGCTTTAATGGGGGCCAATTTATATTTCTCATCAGGTAGCACTTTAAGATATCACAGACAAGATTTCATCGAGGATGAAAAAAGCTTTGATGCCATCCATCTCAAACTAGGATCAAAAAACAATTTTAAACTTTCATGGTAAGCTTTGTTAATATATTTTTTTCCATGTTTCACAGGTATGAAAAATTTCTAGTCCTTTCCTTGAAGGAAAACTGAAATGATTTGGGAATGAAGCCACCCCTCCCCCTCTCCCCACCACAAACCCCGTGGCTCAGTGGAAAGAGCCCGGGCTTGGGAGTCAGAGGTCATGGGTTCGAATCCCGACTCTGCCACTTGTCAGCTGTGTGACTATTGGCAAGTCACTTAACTTCTCAGTGTCTCAGTTACTTCATCTGTAAAATGGGGATTAACTGTGAGCCTCACGTGGGACAACCTGATTTCCCTGTATCTACCCCAGCGCTTAGAACAGTGCTCTGCAGATAGTAAGTGCTTAACAAATACCATGACCATTATTATTATTATTATTATTAAATTCAGATTTTCTTGAATCATCCAGGTTTAACATTAAACACACACAAGATCCCCCCCACTCCCAACCCAAATCATGTGTAGCAATATTGCCTGTCCTGGCACTGTTTAAAAGCCATTACACTATTAATGGGGAGATCTTGAAGAAAAAATTTTTTTAAATACTTCTAGATTAGTGACCATCAATCTGAGATTCTAATGTAGGAATTTGTGAGATATTAATGCAGGGAAAACCACATAGTAGACAAGCATGAGTAGAAACTTTGCTCTTTGTCCATGATTTCTGTGGCCTACTGCTGGACAAAATGGAAAAATAATTATTGCTCAATAATTCTTTTTATATTTCCTGGAAAACAGGAGGCTATCCACTTTACCAGAGGAACAAACTGCTGAATAAGCCTTAGCACATCAAATCAATCAACGGTATTTATTGAGCACCTAATACGTACAGAGCATTGTATTAAGTGCTTGGAAGGGTGCAATAGAGTTGATAAACTTCTTAAGCTTCTTCCCTTCTTGATAAGTTTCTTCCCCTCTGCCTTCAAACATGCCCCCATCCTAAAAAAGCCCCCTCCAGTTATCGCCCTATCTCCCTCCTACCCTTCCTTTCAAAACTGCTAGAGCTAGTCGTCTACACTCGCTGCCTTGAATTCCTCAACTCCAACTCTCTCCTGGATCCTGTCCAATCTAGTTTCTGTCCCCTCCACTCCACTGAAACTGCCCTCTCAAAGGTGACCAATGACCTCCTTCTTACCAAATCCAATGACTAATCCTCCTCTACTGCTCAGCTGCCTTTGACACTGTGGACCATCCTCTTCTCAACACATTATCTAAGCTTGGCTTCACAGACTCCATCCTCTCCTGGTTCTCCTCTTATCTCTCTGGTTGTTCATTCTCAGTGTCCTTCATGGGTTCCTCCTCCCCCTTCCAACCCCTAACTGTAGGGGTTCCTCAAGGGTCAGTTCTTGGTCCCCTTCTGTTCTCCATCTACACTCACTCCCTTGGTGAACTCATTCTCTCCCACAGTTTCAACTATCATCTCTACACAGATGACACCCAAATCTACATCTCCTCCCCTGTTCTCGCTCCCTCCTTCCAGGCTCGTATCTCCTCCTGTCTTCAGGACATCTCCACCTGGATGTCTGCCCGTCACCTAAAATTCAACATGTCCAAGACTGAGCTCCTTATCTTCCCTCCCAAACCCTGTCCACTCCCTGATTTTCCTGTCACCATGGACAGCACTACCATCCTTCTCGTCTCACAAACCTGCAACCTTGGTGTCATCCTTGACCCCACTCTTTCATTCACCCCACCCCAAAATCAAAATCCATCACCAAAATCTGCCGGTCTCACCTTCACAACATCACCAAGATCCACCCTTTCCTCTCCAGCCAAGAAGATGTGCTTACTTTGTGCTTACCTGCACATAGTAAGTGCTCCATAAATATGATTGAATGAATTGAATCAAAACCGGTACCTTGTTGGTACAATCTCTCATCATATCCCTCCTGGATCAGCCTCCTTTCTGATCTCCAATCCTCCTGTCTTTCCCTGCTTCAGTCTATACTTCACTCTGCTGCCTGGATTATCTTTCTACAGAAACACTCTGGGCATGTCACCCCGCTCCTAAAAAATCTCCAGTGATTGCCTATCTACCTTTGCCTGAAGCTAAAACTCCTACTGGCTTCAAAGCTCTCCATCACCTTGTCCTCTCCTACCTTACCTCCCTTCTCTCCTTCTACAGCCCAGCCTGCACACTCCGCTCCTCTGCCACTAACCTCCTTACTGTGCCTCGTTCTCACCTGTCCCACCGACGACCCGTGGCCCATGTCCTACCTCTAGTCTGGAATGTCCTCCCTCCTTACATCCGCCAAACTAGCTCTCTTCCCCCCTTCAAAACACTACTGAAAGCTCACCTCCTCCAGGAGGCCTTCCCAGACCAAGCCCCCCTTTTCCTCTGCTCCTCCTCCCCTCCCCATCACCCCTACTCCCTCCCTCTGCTCTACCCCTTCCCGCCCCACAGCACTTGTACATATTTGTACATATTTATTATTATATTTATTTTATTAATGATGTGTATATATCTATTTCTATTTTGATGGTATTGATGCCTACTTGTTTTGTTTTCTGTCTTCCCCTTCTAGACTGTGAGCCCGTTGTTGGGTAAGGATTGTCTCTATCTGTTGCCGATTGTACTTTCCAAGCACTTAGTACACTGCTCTGAACACAGTAAATGCTCCATAAATATGATTGAATAAATCAACATAACCTTTGCCTTAAAGTAGTTTACAAATAAGTGAAGGAGTCAGACATTAAAATAAATTTAAGATTTAATGTTGAACTTCCTCCTTAACAGTATTGGCCTCCTTGATGATCTCCCTTAACCCTGTCTCCTCCAGCTACATTCCATACTTCACTCTGCTAACCAGATCATTTGTCTACAAAACATTCATCCCATTTTCCCCCACTCCTCAAGAACCTCTAGTGGTTCCCCATCTGCCTCCACATTAAACAGAAACTCCTTACCATTGGCTTTAAAGCACTCAATCACCTTGTCCCCTTGTACCTTACCTTCCTGAGTTCCTACTACAACCCAGCCCACACACTTCACTCCTTTAACGTCAGCCTCATCACTCTACTTCGATCTAATCTATCTCACAGCTGACCTCTTGTCCATATCCTGACTCTGATCATCTGCCTGATTAGAAGAGAGAAGGTGTTCTAGGCCAATCTCCCTACCTTCAAAACTTTATTGAAAACACAATAAGTCCTCATTTTATTTTCTCCCACTTGCTTCTGCATTGTCCTTACACTTGAATTTGCACTCTTTATTCACCCCTTTCTCAGTCCCATAGCACTTATGTCCATGCATAATTTAGAAGCAGCATGACGTAGTGGATAGAACACAGGCCTGTGAATCAGAAGATCATGGTTCTAATTCTGGCTCTGCAACTTGTCTGCTGTGTGACCCTGGGAAAGTCACTTCACTTCTCTGTGCCTCACTTACCTCACCTGTAAAATAGGGATTGAGACTGTGAGTCCTACGTGGGACAGGGACTGGGTACAAACCAATTTGTGTGTATCCATCCCAGCACTTAGTACTGTGCCTGGCACACAGTAAGTACTTAAATGTCAACTTATTATTATTATTATTTATTTATATTAGTGACTGTTTTCCTCTCTAGACTATAAGCTCGTTGTGGGCAGGGAACATGACTTCCAGCTCTGTTACATTGAACTGTCACAAGTGCTTAGTACAGTGCTATGCACAAAGTAAGTGCTCAATAAATACAATTGATTATTTGTAATAATTCTGTTATATATAGAGGGAAAATTTGCAAACATCTAGTATTCCAATTCACAAAAATAAATTTTCCTAGATTATTGGACATAATTTGTTAATCAATCCAAGGTAAAATCAATCAATGGTATTTATTGAACATTTACTGTGTATAGACCAATATACTAAGTGCTTCCAAATGTTTCTTATTTGATCAGCAACTTTCCATGCTAATTTTGCAAGCTTCTGCCTTTAAAAGTTTTAGATTATGAAAAAAATCTTAAATTAAACCAAGAGAAACTGATTTCACACCTTTCCTTTTGAGACAGGATGTACACTAAACCAGACTCACTATAAAAACAAGAAACTAAAAAACTTCTCTACAAATTGTGTGTACATTTATTTTTTTTTTTGCATCAACCATGCCTGAGGCCTTCAAGAAGTACTGAGCTGTTAATATCTAGCTTCATTCAACTGTCACATTTTGTTTCAGAACTCTTCAAAATATTAACTCTAAACTTCTGATGCATTAATTTTACAATGGACTTTAATAAAAAATGAATGCATTCCCTCTTTATTTCCTTTACATTGTGAGGCCTGTTAAAGCAGTATCATGAATATTCCAGGTATGGCAGATAGGAAAGGGTATAACAACGAAGAAAGATTGCTTTTATAATGCATTCATGAAAAAAAATCTTGTGAATCATAACCAGTGAAGTGAAACGAAAATAATGCTTAAAGTCTTAAGAGCATGCTCAGAGTTTAACATGCAGTGATGTAAAGATTAAAATGAGAGTTGGTTCTGGTATAAAAGAGTCTCAAGCCTGAAGTGGCTTTGAAAAAAGAGAAAAAGCACCCAGAGTTCCCCTGGATTGAAATTTAAAATGGTAACTACCTTCTGTTGGTTCTAGTCCAGGAGAGATTATGAGTTAGTGCTACATACCTAATGTCTTCTCTCATTTGGTGCTTTAGCCAAATCATCCAGTGACTCGAAAAAGCTATTTATCAAGGATTTCAAAACAATGTGTTTATTTATATTCACAAGCTGAAAAGCAAAGATCTTTAAGCATTCTAGAATGAAGCAACAACTCCAAAGTGTCTTGGACAGATGACATATGTATTTATATCTAGGCATTTCATGTGTGTGTATATATATATATGTATATATTAATTCATTCAATAGTATTTATTGAGCACTTACTATGTGCAGAGCACTGTACTAAGCACTTGGAATGTACAATTTAGGAACAGATAGAGACAATCCCTGCCCATTGACGGGCTTACAGTCTAATCGGGGGAGACAGACAGACAAAAACAATAGCAATAAATAGAATCAAGGGGATGTACATCCCATTAACAAAATAAATAGGGTAATAAAAATATATACAAATGAGCAGATGAGCACAGTGCTGAGGGGAAGGGAGAGGGGAAGGAGCAGAGGGAAAGGGGGGGAAAGGGGGCTTAGCTGAGGGGAGGTGAAAGGGGGGGCAGAGAGGCAGCAGAGGGAGCAGAGGGCAAAGGGGAAGCTCAGTCTGGGAAGGCCTCTTGGAGGAGGTGAGCTCTCAGTAGGGCTTTGAAGAGGGGAAGAGAGTTAGTTTGGTGGAGGTGAGGAGGGAGGGCATTTCAGGACAACGGGGGGACATGGGCCAGGAGTGGACGGTGGGATAGGCGAGAATGGGGGACGGTAAGGAGGTGGGTGGCAGAGGAGCAGAGCCTACGGGGTGGGCAGTAGAAAGAGAGAAGGGAGGAGAGGTAGGAGGGGGCAAGGTGATGGAGAGCCTTGAAGCCTACAGTGAGAAGTTTCTGTTTCGTGCTGAGGTTGATAGGCAACCACTGGAGGTTCTTAAGAAGGGGAGTGACATTCCCAGAGTGTTTTTGCAGGAAGATGAGCCGGGCAGCGGAATGAAAAATAGACTGGAGCAGGGAGAGACAGGAGGAAGGGAGATCAGAGAGAAGGCTGACACAATAATCCAGTCAGGATATTACGAGAGCCTGTACCAGTAAGATAGCCATTTGGATGGAGAGGAAAGGGCGGATCTTGGTGATATTATAAAGGTGAGACCGGCAGGCCTTGGTGACGGATTGGATGTGTGGGGTGAATGAGAGAGCTGAGTCAAGGATGACACCAAGGTTGCGGGCTTGAGAGACGGGAAGGATGGTCGTACCATCCACAGTGATAGGGAAGTCAGGAAGAGGACAGGGCTTGGGAGGGAAGAAAAGGAGCTCAGTTTTGAACATGTTGAGTTTTAGGTGGCGGGCAGACAACCAGGTGGAGACATCCTGGAGGCAGGAGAAGATACGAGCCTGAAGGGAGGGGGAAAGGACAGGGGCGGACATGTAGATTTGTGTGTCATCTGCATAGAGATGATAGTTGAAGCCGTGGGAGTGAATGAGTTCACCAAGGGAGTGAATGTAAATAGAGAACAGAAGAGGGCCAAGAACTGACCCTTGAGGAACCCCTACAGTTAGAGGATGGGAGAGGGAGGAGGAGCCTGCAAAGGAGACCGAGAATGAATGGCCAGAAAGATAAGAGGAGAACCAGGAGAGGACGGAGTTCGTGAAGCCAAGGTGAAATAAGGTGTGGAGGAGAAGGGGATGGTCTACAGTGTCAAAGGCAGCTGAGAGGTCAAGGAGGATTAGGATAGAGTAGGTGCCATTGGATTTGGCAAGAAGGAGGTCATGGGTGATCTTTGAGAGAGCAGTCTCGGTAGAGTGGAGGGGACGGAAGCCAGATTGGAGGGGGTCCAGGAGAGGATTGGAGTTAAGGAATTCTAAGCAGCGAGTGTAGATGACTCGTTCTAGGAGCTTGGAAAGGAAGGGTAGGAAGGAGTTAGGGCGATAACTGGAAGGGGAAGTGGGGCCGAGAGAGGGTTTTTTTTAGGATGGGGGAGACATGGGCATGTTTGAAGGCAGAGGGGAAGAGGCCATTGGAGAGTGAGCGGTTAAAGATAGAAGTTAAGGAGAGGAGGAGGGAAGGGGCGATGGTTTTTATAAGGTGAGCGGGAATGGGGTGTGAAGGACAGGTGGAGGGGGTGGCACTTGCAAGGAGGGAGGAGATCTCCTCTGAGGATACTGCAGGGAAAGATGGGAAAGTAGGGGAGAGGGTTGGGGCGGGGGGAGGCAGAAGGGGGAGGGGTGACTTTGGGGAGCTCAGACCTGATTGTGTTAATTTTCATGATGAAGTAGGTGGCCAGATTGTTGGGGGTGAGGGATGGGGGAGGGGGAGGAACAGGGGTTCTGAGGAGAGAATTAAAGGTCCAGAACAATTGGTGGGGGTGACGGGCATGGGTATCAATGAGGGAAGAAAAGTAGTTTTGCCTGGCCGAGGAGAGGGCAGAGTTTAGTCAGGAAAGCATAAATTTAAAATGGATAAGTTTGTCTTGGTGCTTGGACCTTCGCCAGCAGTGCTCCGCAGCTCGAGCATAAGAGCGTAGGAGGCGGACAGAGGCAGTGACTCAGGGCTGTGGGTTAGTGGAGCGAGAGCGGTGGAGGGAGAGGGGGGCGAGTGAGTTGAGATGAGTAGAGAGGGTGGAGTTGAGAGCGGTAACCTGATCATCGAGAGTGGGAAGAGAGGATAGGGAGGCAAGGTGGGAGACATGCTTTTGGAGAGATGGATGGGATCAAGAGAGCGGAGGTCTCTGTGAGGGAGTAACACAGATTTGCCGGGGAAGAGAGTGTGAGAGAGGAGGCAGGTGAGAAGTTTATGGTCTGAGAGAGGGATTTCAGAGTTGGTGAGGGAGGAGATAGTGCAGCGGTAGGAGATGACGAGATCAAGGGTGTGACCAAGTTGGTGAGTGGGCGAGGTGTGGTGATGCAGGAGGTTGGCAGAGTCAAGGAGCAATAGTAGGCGGGCATGTGGATGTTGAAGTCTCCGAGGATCAGAGTGGGCAGAGAGAAGGAGAGAAGTAAGGTTAGAAAGGGGTCAAGGTGGTTCAAGAAGTCGGTGGTGGGACCAAGAGGGTGGTAGATGACAGCTACAAGTATCTGGAAGGGGTGGTAGAGGCGAATGATATGGGATGTATATATATATATGTAAGAAATATATCAACTGTATTTATTGAACGTTTACTACAAAAGGAGCTTTGTTTGTACTAAGCGCACTTGGGAGAATACAACAGAATTAGCAAAGACATTCCCTGCCCATAATGAGCTTACAGTCTATACATTACATTACTGGTTGTCATTAACAGTTACAGTGCTATTATACTTCAAAATGTGTTTATTGTGCTCTGTCAATGTGTTCGGTAGCCTACAACTAAAAAATCCTAAATCTCATTTTAGACTGATATTTAGTGCTGGTCAATTTTTAACTATGATAGACAGCTTACATTTTTGGAGATCACACTTATTTAAAGGTTAAATTACAAATCTACAGTTTTATTAAAGTTAATGTGACTAATTTGCATACATTGTAAATTGATTGAAAATATTCATAAAGTTTGAAAAGCTAATTCAAAAAGTTGTATCTTTCAAAGTCAATTAAGTTAACTTTAAATTGAAATTAAATTTAAAAAATAGTAATTCCTTCCTAAATAGGGTCTGCATTTAATAATACAAAGTTAAGCTCAGAAGCGTGAAGCAAATTTCTGAACCCATTAGAGAAACACGTACAAAATTGGAGGAAACTATCAATACCTGGAGAATTATCCTCAACTTTATCTCTTTGCTTTATCTCTAATTATTAATGAAACTTCACTAAAATATATTGTGAAATCATGGTGAAATATTTTTTAAACATCATACCTTGTTCATAAATTATAAACAAAGGCATTTTCTTAGGAAATATATCCTGTAATGTTTTCTGGGTGACTTTTTGCTACCTTTTTCTTGGAAAAATTCTGAAGCTGAGACCTTATGCAGTAGATACCACACTGAGGTAAAGTGCTTAGGTGACAGTTTCAGGAAACATCACAGACACTCGTAATTGATCCTGAAGAACGATCCTGAAGAACCCTGCTTTTGGTCCAGTGGAAAGAGCCCTGGTTCTGCCTATTGGGGTTTTGCCATTGCCGGAGAAGTTTCCTGACCAAAGAACCACCTAAACTATTCTGAAAGTTCGAGAGACCCGCAGGAATCAAGAGAAATAGTTGGCTAACTTGGATAGCAAAGACTACAATCAATAGCTACAAATGCACCCGCCTTTTGGGTCATTGTGCTTTAGCACAGCATCTGTACTATGCTACTATGTAAATACGTCCTACATGTAATAAGAAATGTTAGCATGTCCTTAAAAATGTGTTGTTCCTACCCATTCATTGCAGAGGGGAAATATGAGTGGCAGGGAAGAGAGAGGGCTTGAGATGCTGAACAAACCATTAAGCCCTACAATTAATTCCTTCTCCAAGATTTTCACCATCATAGGTCATGTGTCCTCCATAGGAGACTCCATCCAATTCTGGTGCTCTCTGGGAAGCAAGGAATGGAAGTTGTTTCTACTTAGAGCAGCCTGGGCAAATGCAAAGGGCACAGGCCTGCGAGTCAGAGGACCTGGGTTCTACTCCTCTGCCACATGCCTGCTGTGACCTTGGGCAAGTTACCTAATATCTCTCTGCCTCAATTTCCTCATCTATAATATGGGGATTCAATACCCATCCTCCCTCCTACTTAGATTGTGGGACAGGGACTGTGTCCAATTTGATCATCTTGTATCTACCCCAGTCAGTAAAGTCCTTGGCACATAGTAAGCACTCAACAAATATTGTTAACATTATCATTACTACTACTATCGAGAACCATGCTGTAAGATTCACACTGAGATAATAAAAATGATTTCACCCTTTTAGCAATATTGTTAGACTCAAAATGCTGCATGGCATCAGTATTTTTGCCTAATAAATTAAATGTATCTGTTAGAAATAGACTTAAAAGATCCCATCAATCCCAACAGTATTTAAGATTTAATGTAAATGCTTAACTTTGGTACCTCTAATTAAAAGGCCAAAATCTACAAACATAGCCTGAAATATTTATGTCTAATTGAATTCTGATATTGTACTACATTGAATCAATTTACTAACTTATTAATTCAAGATTCTCACCAGACAAAATGATACTCAAATCTAACAATTACAAAAATACAGTTTGGCTCTTGGTTCATCTTAAAGGTGCTCCCCTTAACAAAGAAAAGAAAGAACACTTTCATAAGGACATATTCTTTGCAGTGGTAGCAATATGTGACAAGCTGATCAGCAAAGGGGATTTCAATGCATAGATGAATAGTGATGCTGAAATTTGGAAGAAAGCCAATGTAACACATGGGATTAAAAAGCTAAAGAACAGGAGACTATGGCTCAATAAATGTGTCAAACCTGAGTTCAGACTGTGCATAATCAATTTCCACCTCACAATTAAAGAAAATCATACATGTACCCCAGGTCACAATAAAATACCCTGTTAATTAAATACCAACTAACCAGAGGATTTCCAAGAAATACTGATCACCTTGAGCTATGTAAGTTGTGAGCACTGGATTTCCTATTGGTTCCTATGGCCCAAGTTGGCACTAGCAAATCGATCGACACTGGAAATAAATGGCAACTAATCTATCAAGATGGCCCTGTGTCAAGTTCTTGGAGAATAAAGACATCTTTGAGGAACTCCCTGACAACAGCACAGCAGCCCTAATGGAACGACTAATCTCAACTACAAGTAGTAGGTTCAACAGCAAGTGGATATGGCAAGAACAAATCAGCCAAGTTGATTCGGTGAAAACCATTTGAGAGATTCAAAATCTACTTGCAGTAAAGCAAGAAATGCATCACCAACCCCTTGAAGCACTCCATGATCAGAATCAAACATATTCTACAACAAATCAAGGAAAGAAGCATGCAAAACAAGTGCTGGGATGCCAAGAATGAAGAAGTTTACAATATGCTGACCACCACTGAACTCAGAGTGGCTTAGTGGAAAGAGCACAGGCTTGGGAGTTAGAGGTCGTAAGTTTTAACACTGGTTCTGCCTCTTAACAGCTGCTTGACTTTGGGCAAGTCACTTAACTTTTCTGTGCCTCAGTTACCTCATCTCATAAAATGGGTATTATGACTGTGAGCCCCATGTGGGACACCCTGATTACGTTGTATCTACCCCAGCGCTTAGAACAATGTTTGGCACATAGTAAGCACTTAACAAATAGCACCATTTTTATTAACTAAGGTCTCTATTCATCACTAAATCAGCCATATGATCCAAATGCACTGTAGTGGATTGCCTGAGAATTCTGATTATTCCACCCTCATCCCCTAAAGGGAATCTTGTGTGTGCTGCAAGAACAATATAATGATCTTTTCACCATGATTTCTGCCATTCAGGATAAAGCCCTTTGAAGCATAGAAAACTGGCCTAAATGTGAAGGCATGGTCTTAGCTCCAACTTTAGAGGACATCATTACTGAATCAAAACCATGAAAACTAGTAAAACATCTGAATGTAATGGCATTCTTGCTAGAAATTTATAGCCAATCCACTAGGAGTCTCTGCCAATTCAAAAGGCTACTACTAGCATCACTGAAAGTCTCTGAGACAAGTTATCCAGGAGCTACCATGTGCTGTTGATTGTGGCCTGAAGACTCATAAACAAAGAGACATGAAGTTAATTGTGAATTTCTGGGCAGACTTAGGTTAGTGTTACTGACTGCCAAACCTGAAGGAAACCAAGATCATAAACCAGTCTGTACCACAGAAAACCTACACTCAAGGAAGTATATTCACTATCATTAGAGAACTTAGTGAAGTCACAAAAATCTGTTACCCAAGCAGTACACTAGCCAACAATAGGCAGATAGATAAATGGAATCAGAAAGGCCAATATATCTTTGTGGAGTTTGTTAGAATATAAAAATCCTTGAGGCATCATCTCCATACACATGTAGATAGAATCTCACCCATCAAGTGTCATTTTCAAACTAGAAAAGCAGTTGTACATAAAAATCACATGAATACATATTATTTTGTATTTAGAAATGATGGTCCCACCCGAGCTGTAGTCCAACTGCATATTAAACAAATCATGCCAATGCAATTGATTATTCCCATTAGCTCTCTCCAGTTGTCTCCCTAAGCACACATTCATGTGTACACTCTGCCCCCACCGAAAAAAAATAAATCCTTTGATCCCTTACAGTTTGACATTCACTGTCCCAATCTCTCCCTTTAGCCTTCTATAACATTTCCCAGCCGCCGGGTTGGTCCCCAAGTTAGGCTTTCTCCAGGACTATTGAAGGCAATATTACAAAAAACTACTTTTGGTCTGCCTGTATCTCTAATAAGATGCACTCTCATTTATTTAGACAGTATCAAAAACACACTTTATCTCTGCTTTGCTTTGTTTCAGCAAATTGCAGAAGTTTGATTTGAACCCTAAATTTTCTTAATTTACTAATCCAACTTTATTCTTGGTCTTGTGAAACTCACTGGCTCTTTGTATCTACTACCCACTTCTGTGTCAGTTAAATTGCTTGCAGATTATTAAATGGAACAAGAGGGTATTATATTCTCTCACATTCCCTTTCTTTATACCACAACTGGTTCCCCAATCTTCCAATGGCAGTCACATTTCCTTTTCACTGGGCACCCTTCAAGCACAAGCTAAAAGGAAAACTATGAAATAGTTTTATGCAGTATTTATAGGATTTGTAAAGTAAATAATTCTGAATCTTAAAAAAATCAACATGTTACACTATTTCATCAATTTAGGGAAGTGTGTAGGAGGACTACTAAACATTTGGCATATTTAAAAATACACTTGCAGCTTGTTGGCTTTTAAATCTACAACAAACATAATGTGAGCATTTTCAATGCTAACAAGACTACTATAGATGACTGATACTAGCATTATTGCTCAGGAACTTTAATTATAATTGTGGTGTTGGTTAAACGCTTACTGTGTGCCATGTACTACACTAGCGCTGGGATAGATACAAGCAAATTAGGTTGGACATAGTCCCTGTGCCACGTGGGGCTCACAGTCTTCATGCCCAAGGTCACACAGCAGGCAAGTAGAGGAGCCAGGATTAGAACCCAGGTTCTTCTGACTCCCAAGCCCATGGTCTATCCACTAGGCCACAGTGCTCCTTATAAATATAATAATAATTAATAATAATAATAATAATGCTGGTATTTAAGTGCTTACTATGTGCCAAGCACTGTTCTTAGCGCTGGGGTAGAAACAAGGGAATTGGATTGTCCCATGTGGGGCTCACAGTCTTCATCCCCATTTTACACATGAGGGAACTGAAGCACAGAAAAGTTAAGTGACTTGCCCAAAGTCACACAGCTGACAAGTGGCAGAGTAGGGATTAGAACCCGCGACCTCTAACTCCCAGACCCGGGCTTTTTCCACTCAGCCATGCTGCTTCTCTAACTCTAACTTCTCTAACTGTGATATCACATGTCATTCTTTTGTAACTAATGATAATTACTTGACCTAATTCAGTATAATGAGGGCTCAGTCTGTCACCTCTATGCAGGTTCTTGAAAGTTTCTGGAACTCAGTGGAACCCTTGCTCCTACACTAGGGCACCCCAAGAACACTAATAATAAAAATAATAATAATAATTATGGTATTTGTTAAGTGCTCACTATTTGCCAAGCACTATTTGCCAAGTGCCAGGGTAGACACAAGCTGTTCAGGTTGTCCCACATGGGGCTCACAGTCTTAATCCCCATTTTACAGATGAGGTAACTGTGGCACAGAGAAGTTAAGTGACTTGCCCAAGGTCACATAGGAGACAAGTGGCAAAGCTGGGATTAGAACCCACGTCCTCTGACTGCCAAGCCCATGCTCTTGCCACTAGGCCATGCTGCTTCTCATTAGCACTATAACTGAGAATACATAGATCTTCATGGAAAAGTAAATCTGGGTTCAGGAACTTTCTTGCCTTATAGGTAATGGAAAGATTCCAGGCTTCAGATTGTAAATGTGTGAGGTAGCCAACTGAGGGCATATCCTCAGAGGGGGTGGCAACTCTGCAGAGAATTACTACTCAGAATTTTTGAAGCATGGCCACTGTTTGATGTGTTAATTTTAAGATTTACATGGCAAATTATTCATTTATAATTTTGAAATGATTATATCCTTGGCAAAGGTTCAGACAGACTCCTGCAAAATGTTATGTTAATGCTGCACACTCTGTGTAACTTGCACAGCATCATGTGTATTGCAGTAGCCTACCAGGAGAGGGCTTGGCAACTTTTTTCCCTATCTTGGGGCACCAAACTGTCTATTTCATGTAAAGCACTGACACTTTTAACCTTTACTGACATTTTACGTTTCCTAAAGGAAAAGCAGAATCAGGATAAGAATGATCAAAAAAAAAAAAAAAAACCCCTAGCCAAATCTTACTTGTGTGACAAATCACATTTTTCTTTGTGGTTTAATATTGCCCAACCAGAATAGCTATAACCAGAAAAATTGAAAACAAACTTATCTCATCATCTTTTTGCTTGGTGGGACTTATGAGGAATTGGGATGACAGTGGGATACCAAAACAACCACTTGATGGGGTGAAAGAGAGGAGTCCATAAATAAGGATAAAAATGAAGACAATACAGTAAAACCTCAAACAGCGTAGCAAAGTAGTGGATAGCTGGCAGATAGAGCAAAGGTAATGTGGTATTTCTGAAGTGCTTACTTTGTGCCAAGCATAAAATTAGTCCAGCCTCATTTAAAACCATTAGATGTGGAAAGAGTCTCATAGATCAGAGCTTGTAAAAAGATTACCACACCGAGAGAAGGGAACAAAAAAATAAAAAGGCAGGTAGGCACTTTGGATAGCACAGGAAGCTGCAGTGTATCAGCCTAAACTGTAGATCTTCATTGGTCAAGCAGACCTAGATAGCATCACAGATTCTATAAGAAAAATGAAAGCAGACAATCAAATCAAGAAGGTCAGTATATATTAGGGAGACTGTGAGGAAGAATGTGGCAGCAGCAGACCACATTGAGGGCTCTGGACTAAACATCATTTGGGAGCCTACTAAGCAGAGTATGATGGCAGCATGGTACTAGGCTCCAGGCCAGTTTAAACGTCTACAGAATGGTAATGTTGGCCAACCTTCTCTATGGCTGTGAGATCTGGACTCTGCCCCCAGACACCACTTGGGACTCTAGTGCTCCATTAGTGTCACTTACAGGCCATATTTGACATCAAATGGAAAAACAGGATTCATTCATTCATTCAATAGTATTTATTGAGCACTTACTATGTGCAGAGCACTATACTAAGCGTTTGGAATGCACAAGTCGGCAACAGATAGAGACAGTCCCTGCCCAATGACGGGCTTACAGTCTAATTGGGGGAGACAGACAGATAAAAACAATAGCAATAAATAGAATCAAGGGGATGTACATCTCATTAAAACAATAGCAATATATAGAATCAAGGTGATGTACATCTCATTAACAAAATAAATAGGGTAATAAAAAATATATACAATTGAGCGGACGAGCGCAGTGCTGAGGGGAGGGGAAGGGAGAGGGGAAGGAGCAGAAGGAAAGGGGGGGGGAAGGGGGCTTAGCTGAGGGGAGGTGAAGGGGGGGTAGAGGGGCAGCAGAGGGAGCAGAGGGAAAAGGGGAAGCTCAGTCTGGGAAGGCCTCTTGGAGGAGGTGAGCTCTCAGTAGGGCTTTGAAGAAAGGAAGAGAATTAGTTTGGCGGAGGTGAGGAGGGAGGGCATTCCAGGACAGTGGGAGGATGTGGCCCAGGGGTCAACAGCGGGATAGGCGAGAATGGGGGACGGTGAGGAGGTGGGCGGCAGAGGAGCAGAGCGTGCGGGGTGGGGAGTAGAAAGAGAGAAGGGAGGAGAGGTAGGAGGGGGAAGGTGATGGAGAGCCTTGAAGCCTAGAGTGAGAAGTTTTTGTTTCGTGCTGAGGTTGATAGGCAACCACTGGAGGTTTTTAAGAAGGGGAGTGACATGCCCAGAGCGTTTCTGCAGGAAGATGAGCCAGGAAGCGGAATGAAGAAGAGACTGGAGCAGGGAGAGACAGGAGGAAGGGAGATCAGAGAGAAGGCTGCCACAATAATCCAGCCGGGATATTATGAGAGCCTGTACCAGTAAGATAGCCATTTGGGTGGAGAGGAAAGGGCGGATCTTGGCGATATTATAAAGATGAGACCGGCAGGTCTTGTTGACAGATTGGATGTGTGGGGTGAATGAGAGAGACAACAAGGATGACAAACAATGTTATGAAAGAAGTGAACAGTGAAAGTATTTATCAAGGCTTACTGTGTGCAGAGCACTGTTGTGAACTAGACATGAATTGTATCCCCTCGAGGAACTGTTCATTCCCTTAGCATTGAAGTAAGCTGTGGTTACCTTGATACAGTTTTGCTGTGTTGGAGATGAAATGACAGTAAGATATCCCAAAAGCTGCTGCAGGATGAAGTAAAACTGGACAACCAAAAACAAAGGGCACCGAGGGAATGCTTTAAGGATGCTGTAAAGGAAAACCTCACATTATATTGCATCTCAGCTGTAAATTGGGTTTCAGTTGCAGCTTGGCACACTGCAATAAGAAAAGTTCAGAGATTATCTGCTCCCTAGGGGCTAAAAAGGTGTTTGGGTACTCCATTGGTCATGGTGGTGATAGGAGTCATGATTATGTCCCCCTTTCCCTGCCCTGGGAATATAATAGGGTCAAAGGTCTACTTGGGCAGGTCCCAGTTCTCTCAACCTGGCAGCTTTTGAAGTTTTATAACTCCAGGCATCCTCAGAGGGACACTTTTATTTGCTGAGTTGAATAGATCTAATATCCATCTTTAGAGAACAAATATCTATCAAAAGTTGCATTCACTCTCAGGACCTTAAGAATATGAGAATACAATGAAGCTGTGAGTGGAAAAAGAGGGGGGACAAAATGAAATACATTCAGGATAGCTAATGGAGCCATATTTTCTGGAGTTCAATGGGTCATGGAGTGTGGCTTCCAAGGGTTGGGATTTCCAGAGGATCAGACTAAAGGTCAAAACATAGTTTTGGGGGAAAAGGGTGGAGGAAATGGTTGAAAGGGAAAACAAAAGAGAAAGACAAATAGCAAAAGAGAGGTGCAGAAAAGCAGAGAAAGAGAAAGTGAATGGCACAGTCAGATGTTCAGATGGGGTTAGCATTCAAATACACAAACACTTGTAACAGTGAGATCTTTGGCACAGGGCAGACAGCAATTGCAGGAGTGGAAGAACTGCAGCAGATTCACCACCCCTGTTGTCAACAACACGACCATGGCTTTGCTGTTGTTGCCACTTAATACTACTAATAACAAGAATAATAATGGTATTATTTATGCACTTACTATGAGCCAATCACTGTTCTAAGCTCTGGGGTAGATACAAGTCAATAAGGTTGGACATATTCCCTGTCCCAAATTGGGCTCACACTCTTATCTACATTTTACAGATGAGGTAACCTAGGCACCAAGAAGTGAAGTGACTTACCCAAGGTCACACTGCAGAAATTTGGCAGAGCTGGGACTAGAACCCTGGTCCTTCTGACTCGCAGGCCCGTGCTCTATCCACTAAGCTACGTTGCTTCTCTTATGCCACTGAAGCTGCGGGTTACATCCTGAGATTTCTGCTGCAACCATTTTGTGCAGAGCCCAATAGAGCTGGAAAAGACAGAAAACCTTGGGAGTAGTTCTTGGCACAAGTGGAAGTCACAGTAGCGGCAGGGGTGGCCAAAGCAGGAACAGTAGGAGGGGCTGCATTTCTTACCTGCTTCCTACTGGGCATTAGTTTCTCCACGGCTACCACAACAACTGCTACTACAAGGTTAGTCAGGGAGGGCAGTGTGACCTATTGGAGAGAGCATGAGTCTGAGAGTTAGAGGGACTAGGTTCTGTTTCTTTTCTGCTGCATGACTTTGGGCAAGTCACTTCACTTCTCTGTACCTCAGTTACCTCATCTGTTAAGTGGTGATTAAGACCTGGAGCCCTATGTGGGACAGGACTGTGTCCAAACTGATTAATTTGTGTCTACCCCATGCAGAGAACACTGCTTGCCACTTAGTAAGCACTTTACTATTAATAGTATTAATAATAAAAAGGTATAAGGTGGGCTTCAAGAAACTACATAGTGAAATTACTGAGTTAGATATAGGGAATAATAGAGCTAGATTATGCTACTGTATATGGGTGTTGGCTTATCACTGAAAACATCCTTAGTCTCAGCCTCCCACATATGCCCCGGGCACCACTCAAATAAGAGGTGTAAACAATGACATCTTCCAGATTATATTATTGTCAATCAGAGGAATCAAGGCAGACACAAAAGGAGCTAAGAGCTGAACTGTTATGCTACAAACTCAGGCTATCAATAAAAATAATAGATAGAGGTTATCAGCTCAGCAGAATTCCAAATCCCAAACTAAATAACCTAAGAACTTCAGCAAGTTCAGAAAATCAAAAATGTTAATACAGGGACAACAAACATGCCCAATAGAGAAAAATCAAATGAAAAGTTGGACTAGCATTGAAAATAGTAACTCAAAAAGTACTGCTCAGCTCGTCTAAAGTATCATAGAAAAAATATATAAAAAAAGTCTAAGACTAAAAGCAATATGTATCAGTGGTACTTATGGAATGCTTACTGTATGCAGGGCACTGTTCTCAGCATTTAGAATATGAAGAATAGCAGCCACAATTTTATTAGCTATAAAACTGAATCAGTAACAAAGATTACTATGCAAAGTATATAATAAATGTTTAGATAGGCTCAAAATAGCCAATATTTTACAGAATTTTGGAAGACTATTCCACCAACCATATTGCAAATAAAACTTAGATCTCATAAAGAGATGGCAGTTCTGACAATTTGAAACAAGACATGATTTCTTACTAGCTAGAAAAATTACTTGAGTAAATACTAATTTAGACTAACCATCGAAGGTTCTTATGTCACTATTTAAAAATCAGTGTTCATTCAAGCACTTTTATATCTATGTTTACTCAATTATACATTCAATTATTCATTTTGATTTCTCTATTCAGAAATGTTTTTATGCCTGCCTCCCCAGTTTCAGTGTAAGCTCTTTATGGTCAAGGAGTGCATCATTTCTTTTTTTGGTACTTTTTGATGATGATGGTATTTAAGTGCTTACAGTGTGCCAAACACTGCTCTAAGTTCTGGGGTAGATACAAGTAATCAGGTTGCCCCACGTGGGGCTCACAGTCTTAATCCCTATTTTACAGATGAGGTAACTGAGGCACAGAGAAGCTAAGTGACTTGCCCAATGTCACATAGCTGAAAAGTGGTGGAGCCAGGATTAGAACACATGACCTCTGACTCCCAAGCCTGGGCTCTTTCCACTAAGCCATGCTGCTTCTCTTCTTAGTACTGGTACTTGCAATTGTACCCTTTATTCACCCCTCCCTCAGGCCCAGAGCATTTAAGTACATATCTATAAATGATTTATTTCTATTAAAGTCTGTCTCTACCTCTAGGCTTTATGCTCCTTGTACTCAGGGAATATATCTACCTATTCTGTTATTTTATTGTACTCTCCCTAGTGCTTAGTACAGTGTTCTGTACACAATAAGTACTCAATAAATAGAATTGACAGTATGATGCATTGCACCCAATGGGTGCTCAATAAATGCTACTACTGTTGGTGGTAGGATCTTGCTTGTAATTTTATTGTTCACTATTCATTGTTATTCTATTTGTCTTCTATTAAGACTGTGGGTCTCTTGTGAACTGATTGTCTCATATCTACTGTGCTGGCATGGTGCTTGTCATATAGTAAATGCTCCATAAATGCCACAACTTGCTTTTCTTAAGCCCCAGGGTCCACAGGATCCTGGCACAGGCAGCCATGGTTGGTCCCCACTCCTTTGTCCTCCTCCTCAACCTCTCCTCTCCACCTACAAAGGAAAATGCATGACACTTCTCAACACTATTTTTTTGTTTCTATTTACTTTGGATTGTGTCCATAGTAATTTAAACAGAAAGGACAGATCCTGAAATTATGGAATGGCCCTGCATAAATCAGTACATCTGGTCACAGAGGCCTACAGCACTCACCAAAATGTTGAAGTAAATTTGTGCATTCTATAAAATCATCAATACACAAAATCCTTCATTCAAGTCCTTGTCATTACTACCTAAAATGACTTGACAGTGTATAATGCCTATCCTTAGTTTAAAATGAAATGAAACATGATTTCTCAGCTCTTTTCTGCATTTCCTATTTTCCTTGTATGCACTGCCTACATTCTCCAGCAAAGGCTTGGATTTCATGAGATACCTGGTACATATTAGAGAAGCAGCGTGGCTCAGTGGAAAGAGCATGGGCTTTGGAGTCAGGGCTCATGAGTTCGAATCCCAGCTCTGCCACTTGCCGGCTGTGTGACTGTGGGCAAGTCACTTAACTTCTCTGTGCCTCAGTTCCCTCATCTGTAAAATGGGGATTAAGACTGTGAGCCCCATGTGGGACAACCTGATTCCCCTATGTCTACCCCAGCGCTTAGAACAGTGCTCGGCACATAGTAAGCGCTTAACAAATACCAACATTATTATTATTATTAAGTCAGAGGAACTGGGTTCTAATCCCAGCTCTGCTAGTTGCCTATGTGACCTTGTGCAAGTCACTTAATTTTTCTGTGCCTCAGATTCTTCATCTGTAAAATGAGGATTTTGAGCCCCATTTAAGACACAGACTACATCTAATATAATCAAATTGTATCTACCCCAGCACTTAGTACAGTTTTTGGCACATAGTAAACACTTTATGAAACCCATAATCAGGATCATCATTACTCTCAGGCACACAGATTACAGAAAAATGGTGAGAGATTAAGAAAGAATTCAAAGACAAATCGAAAGAAGAGCTAATTCTGGAAGAAATGTAGTGTAATTTTAACCACATGCTAATACAGTATTTACATATTGTTAGGAAATTAGAATTTTCTATATAGAATTCAAACAGAAAACAGTAAAAACTGAAAATATGAAGTTAAAAAAAAGACTGCATGCCACATGAATAAATGGATCTTGCTGTTTTAATTTGACAACTAAAAAATTTCTTTGAACTTTTCCTTTTTTCTTACCATTCAGACAGCTTTACATAAGAATTAAATTTGGAATTAGCTTTCTGAATGAAAAATGGAATCAGATGTAATTTCAGTTTCTCTATGAACAGTGCTCTTAGCAGGGGTGAAAGTCAATGAAACTTAGAACTGGAATGCCCATGACATGGCCACAACATCCTCCTTGGCCTTAACCTGTTGAGCAGGGGACAGAAATCTATGTGTCTCTCTCCACTTTCTTCCCCTCCACAGTCTCAACAGCTCTCCCTGCAGCCCCAACCCACAGAGTCGCAGAAGAGCTATGAGACACCCCAGACCCTCTCACTTGGCTCCAACATCTCTTTCTTCCTTGCTAGTCCCATTCTAAACACTCCAATGTGGCAGAAAGGAGGAAGGGTAAGTAGGAGGAAGGTATGAGAATGCTAGGTGGGTAACATGGCTTCCTTCTCCCTGAAAACCAAGCTTGTGTAGAGATCACGAAAGGTGAATGAGCAGTGAAGCAGCAGCTATGCTGAGCAAGCATCATGCAGCATGGCCCCTACAATTCAAGTATCACTCCTCAGGTCTTGATGCTGCTCTCCATGGGTCTCTGACGAGTCAATGTTCCAGACTCAAGTCCTTTGCTGTCCTCCACCCAGTGCCAGTTTCTGGGCTAAGGAAGTGACAGTGAACCTAAACTTATTGTGGGGAGGGAATTTGCCTACCAAATCTCCTTTATGGTACTCCTTTATGCCCCCAGTAAGTGCCCAATAAATACAAATGATTGATTTATTACTAGCCCCCTCCTCTCCTGCAACTGCCTCCACCACTATTTATTGTGGAACCAAAGATACTGTTCCATTTCTGTATTTTGTTCCTCTCTTTGATCTGTTAACTGTGATGCCACTGTGATGAAGCTGGAACAGTTGTTTCCAGCTCTAACCTTCTAGCTAGGATGTTGTTCTTGTGTGGTCCAGGTTATTTATACCCCTGCTTCTCTACTGCTTGGTTTTAGTAAACAAGATTTAGTCAGATTTACTATATATGTAACTATACATTAATCCTTCATGCTCAAAGACACCACTAACAGTGAAATTCATTTCTGGGTACATGTGTGACTAAGAAGGCTAATGCAGAACCAACAATTCTGACTGCATTGGGCACATACAAAGACTGATCCTTGTGTTATCATAAGGTCTATTCAACACACCTACCTAGGACTTCAATAGCCCAGCATTTTGTAGCAACTCAAACCTGCTACCTGTCTTTAGTTGGTCTGTAGAGAAGGAGCTGGGACATGGAGCCTCAAATCAATGAATGGTATTTATTGAAATCTTACTATGTGCAGAGCACTGTACTAAGAGCTTGGGAGAGTACAATACAACAGACTTGGTAGACATTTCCTGCCCACAACAAATGACATGAGGATCCATATGCCAGTTGGAATTGCCAGGAGCTGCAGACAACACAACAAAACAATGAAAGAAAATCTTTCTGGGTGCACGGTGTAGTTGGAATTGTGGGTCACATTGGCCTTAACAGTCCCCCCTGATATGTGTGTGTGTGTGCGTGTGTGTAACATAGGTAATTCCACATTATTTACATCGTGCAAATGCCGTATACTGGGCCTGTATATATTTATTCAAGCCTATCTCTTGGCATCCCAATCTTTTCAAACGTATTGCTCAAGGAGAGCCCCACCTTTCCCAATTACAGCCATCCAGACAAGTCGTCTGCCACAATGAATGAATGGTTTCCCAACAATCCACTGCTGTCATCTTGCAGTCAGTTTTCCAATTATATTTGTTTCATTATGCTTTGTAGATAGAATGTGATGTCAGATTTCAGGAATGTTCTTCTGGCTATGTACCTGCCTGAATACAATGAGTTGTGGTGTCTGATGTGAGCCTAGTGTGGGCAGGGATTGTCTCTCTTTATTGCTGAATTGTACTTTCTAAGCACTTAATATAGTGCTCTGCACACAGTAAGCACTCAGTAAATATGAATGAATTGCATTGAATCTGTGAAAATGTGTGCTACCCTAGGGTAAGCACTATAAAATGAATCTTCCTTAATGTGGAATTTATCAAGAACGGAACCCCTGTTGATTATGGGAGCAGCATGGTCTAGTGGAAGAGCACAAGCCTGGGAGTCAGAGGACCTGGGTTCTCATCACAGATCTTCCACTTGTCTGCTGTGTGTCCTTGGACAAGACACCTAATGTCTCTGTGCCTCAGTTACCTCATCTGTGAAATGGGGATTAAGGGACTGTAGGTTGGGGACTGTGTCCAACCTGATTATTTTGGGGTAGTCCAGCACTTAGTACAGTGCCTGGCACACAGTAAGCGCTTAACAAATACCAAATAAAACAAACAAAAAACCTGTGTTATAGGCAAGCTGACTATATAGTCAAGACTATGCTCATTGCATTTATGAATTGTTTATTCTGGCATTTTGGCATGTGTGCGACCCTTTAGAGTTCACTGTACAGCAGCCTACCGTCAAATATTTTTTGTAACATGTCTTACTCAGCAGAGGGGTGCTGCTTCGAGCATTGTTTATATTTTTGTAAGCCAACTGTGTTCCAATATCTAATTTTTAGTCATCTTATTCTGCTATTTGATATTGACTGTGGTCCATATGTGATGCTGTGGAAACTGCTCAAGAGGCTGGTTGTGTCTTCAACAGTGGAACCAGGTTTTCTACAGCCATATGGATAACTGGACATCACTACAGCTTTATAGACTTTCAACTGGGTATGAAGCCGCGTTGCCACCAAAACTTTGTCTTGCAGTCTGCTGAAAGTAATGCAGGGGTTTGTGTTTTTGTCTTCTATCTCTGGCTCTTTGCCCAGATGCTCAAAACAATCCACCACTCTCCACACCTACAAAATCCTCGTAAAATCACAACTATTCCAAGAAGCCTTCCCTAAGCCCTTATTTCCTCCACCTACCTTCCCTTCTGCATAAACTATGCATTTGGCTGTGTATCCCCTTAAGAACTTTAAGCCTCACCCCAATCCCACAAAACATATACAACTAACCTTACATTCTACCATTTCCCCTATGGGTAGCTTATTTTAAATGTCAGCCTGCTGTAAACTGTAAACTCTTTGTGGGAAGGGAATGTGTCTACCAACTCTGTACCAATACTGTACTTTCCCAATTTTCATTGTCTGTCTGTACCAATACTGTACTTTCCCAAGTGGTTTTAGCATGATGTTGTGCACACAATTAAGAGCACAATAAATGCCACTGACTGATTGACTGAAATACTGAAGTAAATTTCTGGTCTGACTCATGAAACTTATTTCCTTTATCTGAAAACTATTGTAGGCTGTCTCCCTGTCTACCTCATGAGGTATTGTCATAATGTGAATTAGGGATATTCTGAATTCAGTGGTATCTAAAATCAATTCACACCAGGGAACAATATATGTATTAACCCCAAACACCTGGAGCTGAGCTTTGTTGCCAAATATGCTTAGAAACCCACTAAAAAAATTCAGAGAAAAATGTTAATACTAGAATCTAATCCCGCTAGAGTGGCTTAGAAACCAAGCACATACAAAGATACAACTGGAAAGTGATAACCAAGATAAGGCAAATTTCATAATTACACTCATATATCTTTTGTGATATAATATGTGTTTATCCCCAGCAGTTTTCTATACTTTATGTGGGGTATAAGAAAGTATCTATGGCAAATGCAATTGAGTAAAAACTGCTTTTTATGCAGTGAATGCATATTAGAGGTTTGACTTTTTTGTGAAAAAGAAAACTATTGTCCGAATCCTTTCTGCTTTTCAGAAATAGGAGCCTTATTCAATAATTAAAAGAAAGACTGAGCATCTGAAGTGGGTACCCTCTAATCCCAATTGGAAAAATACATTTTGTGAGACATTATCAATGCAAATTGAGATACTTCTCAATAAACGTTGTGAAATGAAATGTAGAACATTGTTTAAAGATCAGGATGAAATGACACCTTGGACCCAAATTAGGCTTTGTGAGTGTGCAGTAATAATCTCTCCTCAAGATACTCCACATACTGCTGTTGAAACATTTCGATAGCTCTGATAATGTAGCTTTTTGTAAACTCACAGTATTTTTCAAGTTGTCTACCTCAGAGACATGTTCAGATGAGGCAGGATAGTTTTAAAAGGCTTGCATTAACACTGGCTCTATTTAGCTGGAATACATATTCCTACTCATTCTCATCTATACCAAGTCAATATAAGTATCAGGAGCATGTTTCTTACTAAGGATATGTTCAAAGATATCTCTTGGAAGATAATATTTCAGATAGATAATGTTAATAATAATAATGTTGGTATTTGTTAAGCGCTTACTATGTGCAGAGCACTGTTCTAAGCGCTGGGGTAGACACAGGGGAATCAGGTTGTCCCACGTGGGGCTCACAGTCTTAATCCCCATTTTACAGATGAGGTAACTGAGGCCCAGAGAAGTGAAGTGACTTGCCCAAGGTCACACGGCAGACAAGTGGCAGAGCTGGGATTCGAACTCATGACCTCTGACTCCAAAGCCCGTGCTCCTTCCACTGAGCCATGCTGCTTCTCAATAGCAGTATGATTTTTTAAATTATCCTTTGGGTATGGATGGAGATTCCATTTTCTATAAATCAAAAGTATCATAGTATCAGAAGTTGTATCTGACTAATCTGACAGTTAACTTGAGGCTCTGCGATGATTATACAAAAGACAAGTTCACACAAGACTGGAGAATTTTAAAGGCATAAACTTCAAATAAAATTAAAAAGTCAATGAATTGTTACACTGAAAAAGAAATACCACAGATCCAGAATTGGGTTCTATTATGCCCAAGGGGAATTTCACAGCTGACTGTAACTTTACACTAAACTCAAATGTGCATTTTTGACAGGTAAAATATTAGGAAAGGATAAACCTAGGGTATTCTAAATTAACTGATTTTCCATTTCTCCTTGTATATTTGGCCTTTCATGGCAACTTATTTGTTTCAAACAATGGTTATTGTCATCAGAGTGACATTGTATTTGAAAAAATCCTATTAGACAAAATCAACTCTTAAAATAAGTGTTGTAATGTATAGGCAGAAATGTCACTCGTTACATTAGCCCAAAGGTTTTGTATGGCTTAAAGATATATGCAATACTCAAACTTTAAAAATAGAAGCTTGACAGGGGGGATGTATGTATGTGTCAAAATATTAATCTTTCAGGGAAGATGGCTGAAAAAATGACACTACACCCACCAGAATGAGTTTTATAGAACCACTTCTTTGCCAGATGTAACCTTTTGTAACTGCTTTATAAAAACAGGACAGGGTAGTACGACTGTGTGTTTAGGACTTGATAAACTTTAATAAGAGTATTAGGATGGACTGAAAATTAAAGCCCCGCAGGCTTTACAGTAAGCATATAGAAATGATGAATAGGCACAAACTATTACGTCTTCATCATGTGCAGAACAAGTCACCAAGAATGAGTACACTTCTGAAGTAGGGTGTTTCACAGCAATATTTACCAATCAAATGATTGGTATCCAAGTGCATTACTGTAATGCTTAAAGGCAACATTTTACATTATCAGAAATTTCTCTCATCATTGTAGACAACACCACTATCCTTCCTGTCTCTCAAGCCCATAACCTTGGCATTATCTTCGACTCATGTCGACCTGGATATTCAATCCATCAACAAATCTTGTTGGTTCTAAATTAGCAACATTTCTAGAATCCATCCCTTCCACTCCATTCAAACTGCTACCATCTGATCCAGGCACTTATCTCATCCGGCCTTGACTACTGCATCTGTCTCCTCATTTACGTCCCTGTTTCTCCCCTCTCCAGTCACATGTCACACTGCTGCCCATATTGTTTTTCTTTAAAAAAAAAAAGTGTTCAGTCCATATCTCCCCACTCCTCAAAAACCTGTGATGGTTGCACATTCACCTCCATATTAAAGAGAAGCTCCTTACCATCAGTTTGAAAGGATTCAATTAGCTTTTTAAAAATGGTATTGAGAAGGAACATGGCATAGTGGATACAGCATGGGCCTAGGAGTCAGAAGGTCATTGGCTCCAATGCTAGCTCTGCACTTGACCTGAGTGCCTCTGTTCTCTGTGCCTCAGATACCTCATCTGTAAAATGGGGATCGAGACTGTGAGCCACATGTGGGACAGGGACTGTGTCCAACCTGATTTGCTGATAACTGCCGCAGCGCTATGTGCCTGGAACATAGTAAGCGCTTAACAAATACCTTCATTATTTGTATTGAGGGCTTAGTAGAGTGCTCTGCCCACAATAAACACTCAATACGATTGAGTCTTTACCCCTTAAGCACTTTGATAGTCACCCCTCCCTCAGTGCCACAGCACTCACGTACATATTTGCAATTCACTTTAATGTCCGTCTTCCTGTCTAGACTTTAAGGTCTTTGTGGTCAGGCAGTGTGCTTACCAACATTAAGCTCTACACACACTAAGCACTCAATAAATTTCAGTGATTGATTTGATTGTAAGATCCTTGAGAGCAGGAATCATCTTTACAAATCTATTGTATTGTCCTCTCCCATTAGGGAAGAACTAAGTTTACAACTATATATTCCTAATTTTTTGGTGGGCACATAGATCAAACCACACAGTTCCAATTTTCAATGAATCTCAACATTAATATTAAAGTTTATTAAGCCTTCAGAGAATGTCATAATCAATGCTCTCTACCCCTCTTTCAAAAATTCTTAACTCGAGGCATATTTCCGGTATGACTGGAAAATTGCTATCTTGAATCTGGGGACTTCACTGCCTGCTTCTCAGCAATTGCCTCCTTCAGTGTGTCACAGCAGCTGTCTCCTTGCATTTTAAGAAAGCGTTTATTGTGTACTCCAAAGGGGATTCTACAGGTCTTTTGAAATCCTTTTTCTTATGGGTATACTAATTCCCCTCCTCTCTAATAATAACAATAATGGCATTTAAGTGCTTACTATGTGCAAAGTACTGTTTTAAGTGCTGGAGAGGCTACAAGGTGATCAGGTTGTCCCACGTGGGGCTCACAGTCTTAATCCCCATTTTACAGACGAGGTAACTGAGGCAAAGAGAAGTTAAGTACCTTGCCCAAAGTCACACAGCTGACAAGCAGCTGAGCCAGGATTTGAACCTATGACCTCTGACTTCCAAGCCCGTGCTCTTTCCCCTAAGCCAAGCTCTACTCTACCTCACTACATGCAATCACATAGTATATCTATATAGTTGGCCTTTATGTTCAAAGATGATGCTACCGAAGGTAAGCAAACAAATCATGGCTATTTCTACTCCAACAGAGATAACAACATGGGCAGGAAGCTAAGGAGTTATTACTTGCCCCAAAATGTGGACTGTCAGGGCAAAAGCTAAGAACAGTGCTTGGCACATAGTAAGTGCTTAACAAATACCATAATTATTTGACCATTTATTAAAAGCTCAGGCTTCATTAGAAAAAGTGTGAACATGTTCCTGAACTCAGGTTATGTTCAAGTCAAAGTTTTCTATAGAAACAGAATGATCCTACCTAGAACACTGCTTTTGGCATGATAGGAAACACAAACGCCTAGGATGTCAAATTTATAAGAAACTAAGCAATTTAGTTTTCCTCACCTGGGTAGTGTATTTTTGAATTTTAAGGATACGTTTTAAAAATGAAATAATTTATTTTCCAAAATGCACCTGAAACCCAACACCTAAAACATCCCCTGGATCAGGCCAATTTGTATTAAGAGTTTATAGAAATTACGTTATGAATGATAATGGTATTGGTTAAACACGTATAGTGTGCCTGGCACAACTGTGGTAGACACAATACATCCAATGAGACATAGTTCCTGTTCCATATGGGGCTTGTAGCCTAATGGAGAAAAGATGTTTAATCTCCATTTTACAGATGTGACTTGCCCATGGTCATGGCAGACAAGTCCCAGAGCTGGGATTAGGAGAAGCAGCATAGCATAGTGGATAGGGCATGGGCCTGGGACTCAGAAGGTCACAGGTTCTGATCCCTGGTCCACGATTTTATCTGCTTGTGACTTTGGTCAAGTCACTTCACTTCTCTGTGGATAGGTGGGACAGAGACTGTGTCCAACCCAATTTGCTTGTTTCCGCCCCAGTGTTTAGTACAGTGTTTGGCACAAAGCAATTACTTAACAAATACCATAATTATTATTACAATTTAGGGCCCTTGTCTCCATATCTTGCTTCCATATATGCCATGAAAAACTGATGAGCTTAGTGATATGGCTAAAAAAAATTGTAATTTAGTCACAAAGAAAATCTGGGATTATTGTCTGTACAGTGTCACATAAAACATGCTAAAGCCTTCTATAGTTTAGCGATACTGTATTTCATGTAGGAGATCTAATGTGCGACCTGATTTTGCAGGGTGGTGAGATAGGAGACTGGATACTTTGTTACCTTGCTTTTAGTGGCAAGATATCTGTGTTGCTAGAAGGTGTTAGAACTAGTAGATGATTACATGACTCAGAAACCAATCCTGGTATTCACATTACGACATGAATACCACAATTATTATACTTGATGAAAGGAAACAGGGAAGGCGGGAGGGAGAGTGCTGTTTTCACAGCTTTGAATGTCACAGTGGTTATTATATAATATCCCAGAAGAGGACAGGCCCAACAGAGATCTCCAAAGATGTGAGAAGAAAAAAAATCCTGGTAAATAATAAAAATAATATTTATGGTATTTAAGCACTTACTCTGTGCCAGGCACTGTTCTAAGCTCAGGGATGGATACAAACAAATCGGGGTTGGACACAGACCTTGTCCCATGTGGGTCTCACAGTCTCCCCATTTTACAGATGAGGTAACAGACACAAAGAAGTGAAGTGACTTGCCCAAGGTCCCACAGCAGACTAGTGGCCGAGCTGGGATTAGAACCCATGAGCTTCTGACTCCCATGCCCGTGCTCTATCCACTATGCCATGCTGCTTCTAAAAGCTAAACTTATTACTCCATATATTTTGTTTTGACAGAAGAATAGAAATACTCAATTTATAAGACTGAACACAAATATATTTGAGAGTAACAGAGAAGAAGTGTGGCCTAATGGATAGAACATGAGCTTGGGAATCAGAAGGACCTGGGTTCTAATCCCAGCTCTTCCACTTGTCTGCTGTGTGACCTTGGGCAAGTCACCTCACTTCTCTGTGCCTCAGTTCCCTCATTTGTAAAATGGGGATCAATACTGTGAGCCCCACATAGAGCATGGAGTATGGCTAACCTGATTAGCTTGTCTCTACCTCCAAGGTTAATATAGTGTCTGGCATGTAGTAAGTGCTTAACAAATGCCATTAAAAAATTAGAATGAAAAGACAAAATTTTCAAATAGTCTACATTATCACAAAGTACATCCAACTATGGAATTATGAGGCTTGAGCTCAGCATTTCCTTAGGGTTTCTCTACTGGTGCCTTGAAACTTTTGTCTCTCTTAATTAAGCAGCAGAGTTGCTGCTTCATAGCTCTCATCATTTGCTGAAGCACTGTTAACTTTTCACAGGTTTCATTTGCTCTTGGGCTTTCATCCATTAATCGGCAAGTTTCCCGAGAAGCTGAATGCATGCTCCACCTCTTTGTGAATGTCCGATTCTATGCCATTCATCCACAGGCTAAGAGTGTGTAATATTGGATGATTATGGACAACTTCGCATCTGAAAACTTCAGAAAGGTAATACTGGACATTGTGGGGGCCTCCGGGTGACAGAACGCTGTCCACTAAAACGTCTCTAATATTTTCCTCCTGTTGATCATCAAATAATGTTATACATCTAAATATGGGATTTAAATTTGGTATGTATTTGTGCCCATAAAATACAGAGGATCGAGGAAGGGTGATATATTCTTTTCTTTCAGTACTCCAGATATAGAGAAATATGAGGGATGCTACATTTTTTATAATTATGTTTTATTACATTATGCATAAGGTGCTCAGAGGCCTTTAGGCAAAGATGCCAAAAAATTAAATTATTTTTATTAAACCCTTAAGCCTCAGCTTCAGAGTTTGACTTGTCTCTTGAAACTTTTGATAAATTAAGTAATATACAGTACATAAGAGTTGGATATAGTTTAATAAAATTTATTTAATCTTATTACACTATGCCTACACACATCTAGCATAATATAAGACTTTAAACTGGTCTAAACAAATTTCCATCTATGAAGGAGTCTTCTGCATTACTGATGGAAAATGCTGAGCAATATTCTAGCTTATAGCAAAGTTGAGGTTTTTTGGTTTGGTTTTTTTTTTGTGTTTTTTTTTTTTTTTTACAAAATTATCCTCCATTGTCAATTTATTTTGTGACTTTGCCAATAAAGGGTTTTTTTCCAGTATAAAGAAATTCACTGGACACCTGCTTTAAACAAAAACTTAATTGGGAGGAGTTACCCCAAACTTCACTTGTCTGAAGGAATAAAACAGGAAGGATGACCTAGTGGATAGGGAGTCAGGAGACCCAGGTTCTAGTCCCAGCTCCTCTACTGGTCTGCTATATGGCTTTGGGCAAGTCTCAGCCTCTCTGAATATCAGTTTTTTCATCTGTTAAATGGGGATAAAATAGATTTTGAGCACTCTGAGGGAGAGTTAGGGACTGTGCCTGATTTGATAACCTTATATTTACTCTAGTGCTTAGCAAATGACATAATTACTATTATTGCTGAAAACAAATAAAAGCTAAATACTCTTTAACTTGAATAAGTAATACAATCACAGGACAGAGCTAAGCTTTGAATGTGCCTCGATTGGTTGCTTAAAAAGAAATGTATGCCAGCTACTTCACCGTTAATAAGCCATAAAATACCAAATGAACCGCAGCCCTGCACCAAGAGGATGAGCAATTACTGTGTTTTAATGAATGCTCAATTTTCTTTTTTTATTTTCAAAAGATTCAAGGCCTGACTTGACAGATTCTCTTCCATTCCCCAGGAACTCAAGTAATGAAGAGCATCCTTCAAGAGGAGGACAACTGAAGGGAGAATAAAGGGCTAGGGTTTTTCAGAGACCTACACTGCTGTTTCATTGAATGAGAGAAAAAAATTGCGACAAGGGTTTCAATCTTGTGGGATCTCACATCATTTCAGGGCTGTGCAGTATTTTTGATGAGCTGAGAGGGCAGGTACTGTCAGCTGGTCTGGTTGTGAAAAGACTAGCAGGTTTCTAAGGAAAGAAAATAAATCAAGAGAGAGGGAAGAGCTCTTCTAGAGTTCTGCTAACCATCTGCCAGACAACCATTTTATTCTTCTCAACATAATCATCAGAAGCAAATGCAAAAGCTTTTTTTTATTAGTAGTCATTTTCCCTGCACTTGAAATGCAATAACATTTCAGCATCACCCAAATGACACAGAGTCACAGTGCGATCCCAAGACCAAATTTCACAACTCCTATGGATATGGGCTGCTGCCACAGACAAACTCCAGAGGAGCAAGATGAAAAGTGAGACTGAATTAAGGAAAAAATGATGTGACCTGGCTGAATGGGTCAAAAAAGTCCATGATGACTGTGAAGAAAGCAAGAAGCACAACACACAGCTTTATTATCTCTTTTTTTATATGCATGTCACCTAAAAAACCTCCTAGATGCTCGGCCAAATACACCATGCCTTTATCAGCCTAGGATATGAAGCCATAAACTAAAGGTATTCTGATCATTTATTGGAGATCTGAAAACTCAACATTTTGAAAGGTCCAAAGACTTAAGGGTAAGAATGCCACAGAAATACAATACATATGGAATCAGTGGGAAATGACCTACATAGAGCTGATCGGCTTTTGATTCATGTTGTGGTATTTTCTGGGGCAATCTGTATACCGTAGGTCACAGTAATCAAAGGCTGGAAATATCATTACCTAGAGTCAGCAATAAATGAAAGCAGTACCTTTAATTTCAAATTATAAGATAACACATTGATTAATAACCACAACGTGATTAGTCGATCCAGGCCTCTAATGCACAATGGAGGAATCCATCCATTATCTGCTTAATGTAATTCTTCTTTCATCCCAGCAACATTAAAAACAACCAAGGAAAATTACTGTCCCTCAGTAAAGGCTTTTGAATTTCATATGCATTTAATTAGGTAACTGCCAGCCCAAGGACAGGAACCATGACAAATAGTTGTTCTTTTCAAATTAGAAGAATAGACTGTTCAATGAACAATATTGATGTTTTCTTGCACCTAGTTATACAACAGTTGTGCTACTTCTTCCTTTAACTTAGCTAACCTTTTTAACATTTAATGAACCTTTGTTAGCAGACCTTTAGTTCTGCATTCTAGCCAGTTATTTTTAAAAAATAAAGCCAAAAGCAACATCCCTGTTTCCAGCAAACACCCTTCCTATATCCAATGGACTAGAGATCCACTCAACCACTAGAAGATCAAAGGAGACTGTCCTTAGGAATGAACTGGAAAGAAAATAGCTGGAAATGATTACACTGGTGCCTCTAGTCACTCAGTCAATCGTATTTATTGAGCTCTTACTGTGTGCAGAGCACTGTATTGGGCTCTTGGGAGAGTACAACAATATAACAGACACATTCCTTGCCCACAAGTTTACAGTCTACAGCGGGGACCAGACATTAATATAAATAAAATTACAGATATATACATAAGTGCTGTGAGGCTGAGAGGGAGGGATCAATAAAGGGAACAAGTCAGGGTGACTCAGAAGGGAGTGGAAGAAAAGAAAAAGAGGGCTTAGTCAGGGAAGGCCTCTTGGTGTAGATGTACCTTTGAAAAGGCTTTGAATGGGGGAGAGTAATTGTCAGTCGGATATGAAGAGGGAGGGCATTCCAAGCCAGAGGCAGGATGTGAGTGAGAGGTCAGTGGCTAGATGAGATTGAGGTATAGTGAGTAGGGTGACAGAGAAGCAAAGCGTGTGGGCGGGGATGTAGTAGAAAACTGGGTTGAGAAGCAGCGTGACTCAGTGAAAAGAGCCTGGACTTGGGAGTCAGAGGTCATGGGTTCTAATACCAGCTCCACCACTTGCCAGCTGTGTGACTTTGGGCAAGTCACTTAATTTCTCTGTGCCTCAGTTACCTCATCTGTAAAATGGGGATTAAAACTGTGAACTCCACATGGGACAACCTGATTACCTTGTATTCCCCCCAGCACTTAGAACAGTGCTTTGCACATAGTAAGAGCTTAATAAATACCACCATTATTAGTAGTAGGAGGAGGAGGAGGAGAATAGCAAGGTAATTAGCTCTACTAATCATAGAGCTGCTAAATGTAAACCTCCAATAATCTTCTTTTACTGCCTACTTTAAAGTTTTGCTTTGGAGTACATTGTTTTGTTTGCAAGTCTAAGAAAAAAGTGAAATATAAAAGAAAGAACATTTGCTGCCTTGAAAAGGCAGGTGTTGAGTAAGCCTGGGCCAGCAAGACAAGTGCACATCTGTTTCAGTGTTTTTCGTCTGTTCTCACCAGCTATTTTGGAGCCCAGATTGCATTTCTGATACCTTTTGTTGACTACTTGCGCCAATCTAAATTTTGAAGAAAAAAGGAGTTACACTATCTTAAACACACTGTTAGGGAATGTCTATATCCTCATGAGACAATTTTCAGGAATCCCTTCTCAATTTTTTTTTTCCCCAACTAACCCCTTCCCCCTCCCCACCTTTTTCTGAGTTTTAATCATATCATAAATTATATTAGAGAGTTAAACCTAAATACCATGCCCTGAACCTAATGAGTTCTTAAGTTTGCCACACATGAAGTGTTACCTAGTAGTCAAATATTTTCCAAAATCTACATTGTTTGGATAATTCTCTGGATGTATTGCAAACAATTGAGTTTTACAAGTTTTCCAAGAATTCTAAGCACATCGCTCAGACTGACAGAGCAAGTATTCCAGACAATTGGCTCCCTGAGGGTCAAGACAGCGATGCTCAATCAGGATTCAAACGGGTCATAAACCCTTCATGGATCTCACTCAAGTGGGTGGTGATGTCTCCCTGGGGCAGCTCATCATTTTCTGCCACAGTCAAGCACTTGTCATTATAGACAAACACCCCGTCAGTCTTAGGCACTCATATAATCGAGTTGTACGGAACCATCAAATACTACCAGTGGAACGAAGGCATGTAAAGAGGAAAATGAAAATATAAGTATACGGGGAAGGTACATGTCAAGGGATGAGTGTACCCACACACATACTAAAACACGCTGCAGATGCATTCTAGCTACCATTGGATAGACTAGACCTTATTCATCTCATGTAATCGTTGGTTCTCAACATTGTTCTTAAAGTTTCACCACACAATTTCCTTTCCAAAATCGCACTTAGAAAAGCATGATACAAGCCGATTGTATCAGGAAATAGAAGCATGGTGGCTAAGGTTTTATTTTTTTTTTTTTGCCTTTTGGTCAAAAGCATAAATTGGGCCCTGTGTTAACCTATATTCTTGACCCAATTGTTCCTTTCAAAAGGACACACCTTTACACATTCTGCAGAATGTTCCACTAGATTGTAAAAGCCTTGAGGGCAGGGATTATGTCTCCCAACTCCATTGCATTGTACTCTCAAGTACTCAGTAAGTACTCAAGAAATAGCACTGATTGAATGATTTAGGATCTGTGGGGTCAGCTGTTCAACCTAAGAAATCCTGCTTGCAAGGCTGATAATTCATTGGTGCTCGGCTGACCAAAACTGTTAACAATTACGAGGCCAGGGCACTCACTCTTGGTGCAAATAAGGGTAGAACTCATAATCATATTTCATGTCCATGTCATAGATCTCTTTACCACTCCTTTGAATTCCAATCAGATAGCATGTAGCTCACTGTAATTACAAGACTAACTATCTGCAGCCAGAGCCTACTGGCATCAGGTGACCAGCTATTCCAATTTAGGTTGAAGGGTGTTGCTCTCAGCCGGGCTGGTGGAGGGGATCAATCAGTTGTGGCAACAGACACACTACAGCAGTGTGGAGAAGTAAACTAGAAGCTGTCTAGTTTTTGCCTTCTAAGTGGCAATATCAATCACTGTTGCCATCGCCCCAATCACCTGCTAAACTATCCCATCCTAAACTATTCCCAAGCATTTTTAGTGAAGTCTGAATGATGAATCCAGACATTCCAGAAACTCCCAAAGGAATGGCCAGTTTAGCTGGGGCCACCACCACTAGCCAGATTAAAGTAGAAGTAACCCCAGGGGCGACCACCCTTGAACGGGCCCACATAGAGCCGTTCCCACAGGGCTGCCAATATTTGTGCCTGGATGGTGACAGCATCCGTGCAGCGGCTGGCAAGAGAGAGCATCTCAAATAATGAATCATTCTTCTCCCTCCTCCCACTAGTTTCCCCCTCATGTCCTCTCCTATCTCCTTCTCTCTCTATCTTCCCTGTTTCTACCTCCTCTTGGCCCCTGCACTCATTAAGGACCTTTCCCTGCCCAAACTAGGCAGCAGGATATCTGGTCACAGAACCTGACGCCCAAGCAGAGGTAAAGGAAGTAAATAAATCTGTAGAAGTTTAATGACTTCAGAATACTACCATGGAAGATTTCAAGGGAGAAAGTTCAGAAAAAAATTGGGGAAATAAAGAAGTTGCATAACTGGGTGACAATAAGTCCACTTTCAAGAAAGGACTGCATAGTAACTGATGAAATTATTCTGACATTCTGGATCATGTGGTCAGCATCCTGACCTCAAAATCATTTTTCCCTAAAGAATACTGATTGGCTTTTAGGATTGGCCCATATTCTGTGGGTCAATGGGCAACTCTCTGTCTCACTTTGGCTATGGAGCTGCAGTCTGTGCATGCCCTCCAGGAATTTGCAGTAATGGTTAATGGAAATTTGCCTCTTGCTGCTGCCATTCTGTGTAATCCCCAGATGTGAAAAAAGCAGCTGTTCTGAGGGGGAAGATTTTAAGAATTCAGTAGTATGTTTTTCCATAAAGAAAAATTGGGACTGTCGACTCTGGAATCAAAGATAACAGATATTAAATTGGAGGCACAGAGATGTTACCACAGGCAGTTCGTTCAAGCCAATAACTAAGCCCCACTCAACTTACAACCTGGCTTCACTGGACATCGTATGACATCATATTTTAAACACCCTAAGAACCATTTATTTTAAGAAAACTCCATTTCCAGGATCCCATGACTGTATTCCAAGGTAATAAAATATAAATAAGGGGAGAGAGTACAGTAATAAACTGAATTGAAGGCTGCATTTCAATAATAAGGTTTGGGAGCCATTTACAAGCCACTTGAGCCTTACTCTCATGACTTAAAATCTCAGCAGCATTACTTAACAGAAAAGAAAGCTTGTGTTGCCTGCTTCAGTTATTTTATAGAGATGCTTTTTGAAGCTGGGTAATGTGGCATACACCTTCAAAGTACTCAGATTTAATCAATACATAATGCAAAATAGGGTTTGAAATCAATCTAATTGTGCTAGTCTCTCCCTAGGATTTAAGGAAAAATGTATGATTTTTAGAAATAAAATCATCTAGCTATTTATAGGTTCTAGACACCCCCTTAAGAATACAGCTGAAGAAGACGTCATTTGCAGTTACAAAATAATTTTAAGTATATTCACTCATTTAATCATGAAGATTAATATTCTAATGTTCTGATTTCTCCATTTCCTTCACTATTAATTCAAATTAACAAATATCATAAAATATTAGCTCCACCCATCTGTGATAGTTCTACCTGCTATTTCCTTCCCCCTCAGAGAAAGAGACATGTTGGACTCTAATGTCTAATTTTACTCATTTTTATTTATTTTTTTCTCCCGTGGGCAATCCTTGCTAGCTCCTTTTGCCTGAATTACAAATCATCATAGGTCAAGTTCTAGGAGCTTTAGAACTTTTAAAATGATTTCTGCCAGTAAGTGAAATCTATCTGAATTCTACAGTATGCTGAAATACTGCCATAAAACTCCCAAATTTGTTTGGACTGAGCTTTACAATATTCATCTTGACTTCAGCATGAAATATTCATAACAAAATTGCATAAACAGACACTTCAGTATTGTCTTAGGTTTTAAATCCAAAGAAGAATTTTTTAAATGTCAGGTAAGTGGAAGAACCAACAAAACAAATATTTATAAACTCATAATAAAATCTTCATTTTTTTTAAAAATGGTATTTGTTAAGTGTTTACAAAGTGTCAGGCACAGCTCTAAGCACTGGGCTAGATAAAAGGCAATCAGGTTGGCAAAGTTGATATTCCACATAATAATAATAAGTTGGTATTTGTTAAGCGCTTACTATGTGCAGAGCACTGTTCTAAGCACTGGGGTAGACACAAAGGAATCAGGTTGTCCCACGTGGGGCTCACAGTCTTAATCCCCATTTTACAGATGAGGTAACTGAGGCACAGAGAAGTTGTGACTTGCCCAAAGTCACACAGCTGACAAGTGGCAGAGCCGGGATTCGAACCCATGGTCTCTGATTCCAAAGCCCGTGATCTTTCTACTGAGCCACGGAGCTCACAGTCTTAATACCCACTTTACAGATGAGGTAACTGAGGCATAGAGAAGTGAAGTGATATGCCCAAGATCACACAGCAAAGTGGCAAAGCCAGGATTAGAGCCCAGGTCCCTCTGACTCCCAGGTCCATGCTCGATCCACTAGGCCACACTGTTTCTCTTCATTGGGGTATTTGTTAAGCACTTACTATATGCCAAGCAGTGTACTAAGCACTGGGGTAGATACCAGATAGCAATAATAATTATTATGGCACTTACTATGTGCCAAGCACTGTTCTAAGCACTGGGGTAGATACAGGTTAATCAGATTGGACACAGTCCCTGTCCCACATGGGGCTCACAGTCTTAATCCCCATTTTACAGATGAGGAAACTGAGACCCAGATAAATTTAGTGACTTATCCAAGGTCACACTGTAGGAATGCAGCAGAGCTGGAATTAGAACCCAGGTCCTTTGACTTTCAGGCCTATGCTCTGAGCCACAACATTATGGTTTAAGAATAAAGAGTTGATTAACCGACCTTTCACTGCTTACAGTTTTGAATTATGAGAAAAGAGGGAATAAGCTCTGTTTTTATTTGCATTTTGACCCTTTAATCACCTACCTTCATTATACTTTACCATTCTTTAGAACCAAGAAAATAGAATTAAAGAATGTTGTTGTTGTTTTTATCACCATCAAGAGCAATTAAAAAGCTTGGTGCAAAGCACACCACCAAAAATTTTGTAAGTGTGTGGTATTAGTGTGGCCTGGGACTCAGGAGACCTGGGTTCTAATCCTAGCTTTGCCATTTGACTGCTATGTGACTTGGGCAAGTCAATTAACTTCTCCGTGCCTCTATTTCCTTATCTGTAAAATGGGGATGAAATACCTGTTCTCTCTCCTACTTAGATACAAAATAATCAGGTCAGATGCTGTCTCTGTTCCATATGGAGCTCAAAATCTATCTCAATGCTTAGTTCAGTGCTTGACACATAGTAAGTGCTTAACAAATTATTTTTATTGCAGTCTGGCTGAGCCGCAGAGGTTGGAAAGTGTAGTATCACGTCTTGACTGGCATGAAGCAAATACACTCAACTATTTCTTCTACTTAAGCAAAATTGTGGATCGCCTTATACCAGAACAGACCTGTTTAGTTCACTGTGTTATGTCTAAATCATACAGTGAAAACCACATCATGGCATGTATTGCATATTTAAGCCAAAATGTTGATCTTTTGGAATTACTATTTTCTACTACTTACCAAATGACATCATTTTATGAATATTTTCCTTTTCCATTTACTTTGGTTTCTCCACTTGAAGTGTCCAGTTATCTCAACAGCACTGTCCAAAAAGCAAGCATAGCTGCCATTAATTTTGTTTGGATTCAAACTATCGTATTGTCTACTTTTTGGATTGATAGGTGGATGTGGATTTCAAGGAGTCTATTAGTTCCTGGACTCAAATGCTTTTCTGTTGCACCCTTTTATTTTCACTCAAATGTTTTGTTGTTGTTGATTTGCAGCATGGAATTATCTGATCCCCTCGTGGTCAAGAAAGGCTATTTTTCAAAATGGGTGTTCTAGGTAGGACCTTGTACTACTTGAGAACTGCTGAAAATCCCCCTGCAAATTTCAAGCATCATAAAGGGAACACCATCTTCTGTGGTAGGTCTGGTTTTGACAATTTGGACTAATACCATTCAAGTCGCATCTTCATTTAAGATCTGCATTTTAAACAGCAAAGGACATAAGTGGGTTTTCATGCTCATAATCTGTTCCACAGAAGTATTTTACTTACCTCTGTAGCTGGGTTGAATTGAAAAATATTACTCTGTGCATGTCATACTAACTGATATAAAAATGCTTAAGAGCTTTCAATCAATAGTGTTTACTGAGTGCTTACTGTGTGCAGAGCACTTTACTAAGTGCTTGGAGAATATAACAGAGTTTACCAAGGCAGACAGATTTCCTGCCTACAGTCTAAGGAATATATCCCTCAATGCTCATACTTGGAGTTATGTGGAAAAAGCCAAGATTCAGTTAAATAAGGCACAACTGGTTTTACCTGAAAAATAATCATTAGGTGCGAAAGCACATATTTTCATGCTTTCTCTCAGATCTGTTGAAATGTGTTCTGAGTTAAAACTGCAGTCCACATGAAAATTAATAACAGCATATAACAAGCATGAAGCTCTCAATAAGAAAGGAGGGAGCAAATGGTCATTTCAGGAAGTGATATAAACTCTTCCCAGACTTATGCATGCTACTGAGTGCTGTGGAAGAATTATTTTACTGAATGGGATCCAAATGACCTGAAAGACTTAAAGTCCTTCTCTGTGGAGATCAAGAAACTTACTGCTTATCTACTCTGTTGTCAAACCCAGGGTTATTAGCATATAGAATCAAACTGAAATTAATAATGTTCATAACAATATACCATTTAAGCACTTACTATGTAATAGTAATTGTTGTATATGTTAAGTGCTTACTCTGTGTGAGGTACTGTACAAAGCAATGGGGGGTGGGGAGGGAGGATATGGGCAAATTGAGCTGGACACAGTCCCTGTCCCATATGGGTTTCACAGTCTCAATCCCCATTTTACAGATGAGGTAACTGAGACACAGAGAAGTGAAGTGACTTGCCCAAGGTCACACAGTAGACAAGTGGTGGAGCTGGGCTTAGAACCCATGACCTTCTGACTCCCAGGCCCATGCCTCTATCCATTATGCCATGCTGCTTCTCCCAAGCATGCTTCTGCCAAGAACTAAGCTCTGGAGTAAATACAAAGAAGTCAGGTCAGACAAAATTCCTGTCCCACATGAGGCTGATGGTCAAAGGGGGGGGGGAGGGGGAGAGATAATGTATTGAATCCCTATTTTACAGATGAAGAAACTGAGGCAGAGAAAAGTTAATTGACTTGCCCAAAGTCACACAGCAGGCAAGTGACAGAGTGAGGATTAGAACACAGGTACTCTGACTTCCAGGCCCATGTTCTCTACATTAAGCAGCACTGATACCACAAAGTATATTGTCTTTTTGCATCTTCACAGTATTTTATATAGTAAAATAATGAATGACAAGCACATTAAAGAATTCTAATAATCACACTTCAAATATTTAGCCCCTGTGATATAGGGAAATTGAATGTATTAATGCTACTGCACAGCAAATTAAATGCATGTGTTTTAAACATGTGATCCCTCTACACTACAATAGAGTTGGTAGATGCATTGTTCCCCATCCACAAGGAGTTTTAGAATCTACTCTCCCAAGTGCTTAGTACAGTGCTCTGCACACAATAAGTGCTCCATAAATACCATTGATAGATTGATGGGTTTTGCAAGGCAATATAAGTTTAAGCCTAAAATGCAAATTGCAATGCCACCTAAAATTATTAATTGATTATGGTATTCAGTGCTAACCATTACTACATGTTGAGGGTCTCCATGTATATTCATTCTCAAGGGTAGAAGCAACTACTGACGACAAATGGGCACAATTTTGTTAAAGACTTTTTTCACTTTAATATTTGATGGCACAACCATAGTAGCATATGGAGTGAAACCCATTGTAAACTGAAAAGAGTGGTATCTTGGCAAGTTTGTTCATGACTTGGTACAAAAAAAAATGTCTTAAGGACACAGATCATGAAATCCTAAGGTTGGATTCTGTTTCTGGTCTAACGTTTTTAAATATGGCTACTGGCAAATTTCCAAGTGTCACCCATCACATGGGGATGGGTTTGAGGATCAGCACAACAATAGTGAGAGACCTGAGCCATGCAAGATTTAATCCTCATGGTGAATTGAACTTCCTTTTGGGAGGAATACACTTATTTACTTACCTGCAAGTGGTGAAGCACCTAGCTCCTGCCCCATGAACACTTCAAGCAGCCTCAAAATGACACTGGCTGGACCAAAGAAAATGATAGGGCGATAAAACATACATAGACAAAGACAGATATTGAGATAGAAACAGGAGAAAATAGACACAGGCAGTCATACATATATTGAATGCTTACTATGTGCAAGGCACGGTACTAAGCATTTGGGGGGATACAGTAGAGGTGGACAAGCAATATGAAGTCGAAAAGCAGCATGGCCTAGTAGATAGAGCACGGGCCTGGGAATCAGAAGGATCTGGATTATAAACCCAGTTCCACCACTTTTTTCTGTATGACCTTGGGCAAGTCACTTCACTTCTCTGTGCCTCAGTTCCCTCATCTGTAAAATGGGGATTAAGACTGAGCCCCATGTGGGACAGGAACTATGTCCAACCCAAATATCTTGTATCTAACCCAGTGCTTAAAACAGTGACCTCAAGGAACATACAATCCAACAGCGAAGACAGACGCTAAAATAAATTATTGGTGGGGGAGAACCAAACAAGTTTAAAGAAATATAGATAAGTGATGTAGTGGGATGGTAGGGGTGGAACAGAGTGATGAGGAAGACTAGTATCCGTTAAGCGAATGGGGATTTAAGTGCATTAAAAGAAGTTAAATCTATGACTGTTCAATGGCTTTCTGTTAGTTACTTATTAGCCTTTTACAAAACAAGCCGTCACCAAAAATGCTGTGACTACATATCTGACCCTCAGCAAAACTGTAACTACTCCATCTGTCTACCTGGCCTTCATGTCTATAACAACATAACAGCAACATTACTGACACTATGACACTGTGTCGTCATTGGAGATTTAATGGATGGGCCCAAACAAAAAATGTAAGGCCTAGTACTATGATCAAGAAAACAATATAACGTTACAATTATCACACCAAACCCTGCAGACAAAAAAAAATCCACACTCCTCAATTATAGTAACTCTTAATTAGCCTATAATTGTCCTCATATCTGCTCAATGCCCAAAGCCTTTCTAAATGCTTTGCCATTTCTCACTATGCCCTAGTACTCTCAATACCTTTCCCAGAAGAACAAGACGTCCATTTAGGTTTTCCACCTCTATCGAGTCTCATAATTTCTTCTTAATTTTATTTATTGGAAGGTAAAAACTCAGGTAACTGGAAGAAAATATTTGTAGCTTACATGAGAAAATTGGAATCTTATTTCCTAACAGCTGTGACTGAAAATATGCATAACAAATAAACTGCACTGTGTGGCAGGGCTTACATGCACACAAAGTACTTTATGTGCAAGTACATAAAGATCTTTAGCTTTCAGACACTGTGAACCAAAATCCCCTGAGAGAGGCACGGGGCTCCATCTTTTTGGTAGTCATTGTTCTTCCATTCTCACTAAACTGATAGCAGTTTTGGAATTTCATGACTGTTCGTTCTATTTTATTTCCATTTGTCAAGGGGACTGAGCTGCCAATCCTGTGCCACAAGTTCTGTTGAAACAGATGTGTTTTGACATCTTTGGTCTGATTATGAATGCAAACATGTCAATTAAGGTTCAAGCACAGGTTTTCCCATCTCAAAACCTTTTTTTTGGAGGGGTTGTAAGAAAGAAGGGAAAACGCTGGATATTATTTCTCTATCTGAACTTAAGCGGCTTGCACTTTTACAAGAAAGGTGACACTGACAGTCTGTAACAGTGATGGTTTCAGTCTATCTTAATCCAATAGCTCTATGTATTTCAAAATCACTGCCCAAAAGTCTGAGGTAAATTCCATACAAAAGGAAGTACTAGAAGTACACATCCTGTTTTCCAAACATTCCCATTTTTGTGTAGTTGTTTATTCATCATTTAAGCAAAGTTGGGTGTTTTATATCCTTGGTTACTCTAATATCACATTACAAATTTAACTCTAAACATGTGTAATGAGGCGCATGACAATGTCAAAGGAATGTGAATTTAGAGCAGACCAGTAAGTTTACAGAGTATAGGAGCAGTCTCCAGACAATGTTCTGGGACTATAACTTGATATATGATGTATGTACAGAACTCACCTTGATCCCAGAAATTTTTCCACTGAAATGACCCGCACAATTGAACTTAATGAGCTACATTATCTAGATATCAGTTGCCGGATTAAAATGGCAATTGTTACAGACGCAGCAAACCAATTTAGTTGCAACAACTAAAGTTTCCAGTTCATCTGACATTAAGCAACAGGAACTGCTAGGTAGTATCTGGTTAATCTTTGTGTTTATAGAAATAGGCATAAAAATGAAACCTGTAGGACCTTCAGTTTTAACATGTATTTAGAAGCAGTGGTGTTTAATCCGCAACTCTTCATGAGTTTACCACATGTGAGCTGTTATGAACATGTGGTCTGTTATCAGGACTAAGACTGCAGGTTAGAGAGCCAAAGATAAAGAAACACACTCCCCAAATGTCCACTTTTCAGAGCACATGGTAATTCAATGTTTAATTGCTGTACAAAAACTTTATTTTATGTGCAACCTGGGAACAGAGACTCAAACACATTGATCCTTTTGACAACCTTAGAAATCAGTCCATGCATATCCTCCTTCCTAAGCAAGTCTTACATTCAGGTAGGATTAAATTTTCCAAAATGAAACAAAACACAGTTGTCCCTTTGGATCCAATACACCTGAAAAAGACTTGAAATTACGCATATTCCAAATGGACACACATAGGAAAACAGGAAGTGGGTGAGGAAAACAAGGAAGATAGAAATTGGATGGTGGGAAATGGTTAGAAAAATCAGGAGAGAGAGAGCATGCACACAAAGGCAAGAGAAACCCTATTATAAATACAAATCAACACAAAGATGATACCTGATGGCCACTAAATAGTCCCTTGGTAGTCAACCTAAACTGCTAGCTGTACTCCTGAGGGAATACGTGAAAGATGTGGACAAAGCAAAAATACTAGATTAAAAAAAGGCACATAAAAAACCCCAAAAGGAATAATTCAATAGTTAAAAAACAAATGCAGGGAAACAAAAACCCACTAAGAAAAATTTTAAAAAGCACAGAAAGACAGCTACCAAGTAAGATAAAGGAGATAAAAATATCACCTGACAGTTGAAGAGTTGATAATTCTGTTAGTGTTTTCCTATGTATTGTAAATTGCTTGCTGTTCTGTAAAAGCATGAACACTGTGGGCACAAGGTGAGCACAGCATCTCTCAGCAACCCAGAATTGTTGAACAGGAAGAATCAGATTGTTGGCAACAACTTGAAAGAAGGTAAAATGGTTCCTGAGTGGATTAATCCTTCAGGTGTTCTTTGGCAGAGGGTAGAAGAAAGGCAGAGAGAAAAGTCACAACTATTTTGGGCACTCACGATGCATCTTGTACAACTTCAAAAATATGGTAGGATTTCATTCATAACGTTGTTGAACTGATTGGAAAATTTCTAAGGTTTCCTTCATTAAATTTTCAATCAATAGTATTTGACGAGTATTTTAGACTGTGAGCCAGTTGTTGGTCAGGGATCATCTCTATCTATTGCTGAATTGTACATTCCAAGCACTTAGTACAGTGTTCTGCGCACAGTAAGCACTCAATAAATACAATTGAATGAATGAATGAGTGGTTACATGTGCAACGCACTGTACTAGCTCTTTGGAGAGTACAATATTATTCATTCATTCAATAGTATTTATTGAGCACTTACTATGTGCAGAGCACTGTACTAAGTGCTTGGAATGTACAATTCGGAAACAGAGAGAATCCCTGCACACTGACGGGCTTACAGTCTAAATGGGGGAGACAGACGGATAAAAACAAGACAACTTAATCACGATAAATAGAATCAAGGGGATGTACACCTCATTAACAAAATAAATAGGGTAATAATAAAAATATATAAAAATGAGCACAGTGTGGAGGGAAATGGGGGGGAGGAGCAGAGGGAAAGGGGGGAAAGGGGTCTTAGCTGAGAGGAGGTGAAGGGGGGGCAGAGAGGGAGCAGAGGGAGCAGAGGGAATAGGGGAAGCTCAGTCTGGGAAGGTCTTTTGGAGGAGGTGAGCTCTCAGTAGGGCTTTGAAGAGGGGAAGAGAGTTTGGCCGAGGTGAGGAGGGAGGGCATTCCAGTACAGCGGGAGGACGTGGGGCAGGGGTCGACGGTGGGATAGGTGAGAACGGGAGATGGGGGGCGGCAGAGGAGCGGAGAGTGCGGGGTGGGCAGTAGAAAGAGAGAAGGGAGGAGAGGTAGGAGGGGGAAAGGTGATGGAGAGTCTTGAAGCCCAGAGTGAGAAGTTTTTGTTTCGTGGGGAGGTTGATAGGCAACCACTGGAGGATTTTAAGGAGGGGAGTGACACGCCCAGAGCATTTCTGCAGGAAGATGATCTGGGCAGCAGAATGAAGAATAGACTGGAGTAGGGAGAGACAGGAGGAAGGGAGATCAGAGAGAAGGCTGACACAATAATCCAGTCAGGATATAATGAGACCTTGTACCAGTACAGAGTTGGCAGACATTATTTGCCCTCAAAAAACATGGATATGGGTTCTAATCCCAGTTTGCCTCTTATCTACTCTGTATGAACCTGGGCAAGTCACTTAACCTTTTTGCTTCAGTTACCTCATCTGTAAAATGGGGATGGAATACCTGATTACCCTCCTACTTAGATTGTGAGACCCATGTGGGACAGACACTGTGTCTGACTTGATTATCTTCTATCTACTCCAATGCTTAGTACAGTGTCTTGGCACGTAGTAGGTGCTTAAGTACCATTAAAAGAAAAGAGTTTACAGTCTATTTTTTCCTGAGAATAGAGGAAAGTCCTCTTTTTTTAGGGAGTAGAGGGGGAGTATTCAAGCCCTGAAATTATTCTATTAAAATATTAATTAAATTGTTGAAGTTTGCCAACTGCAGCATAATTACATTTTATTTTAACCAATGTAACTTTTGTAATTTCAATATTTTATTTTTAGAAGAGTTAAGAATCCCATTAAGCTTTATTCATATCAATGTACCTTCCTCCTATAATGTTGGGAGATAATTGGCGTTACAATGTACATGTTTTTAGTGGTCCACGTTTTGAAAATACTGCATCACTTCGTGTTATGGCACATCATAAAATGTGATATAATTTGATGTGACACCTCAAATTTAAAGGACAGCATTTTCCACTTTCCTTTCAAACTGGATAACTACAGTGATCCAGCAAGTGCTGGCCAGCAGGAGGGGGGCAGACAGGAAAATTTTTTAGGTTGCCAACTTTAAATTACTGTTGAGTGGTTTAGCATATCTCTAGAATAATCCCTTAAAAAGTAATTAATCATCATTTAGAAAAGGTCCTCAGTGAAGTGTGTTTGCTGTCTTCTTTACGAGAAACAGTTTATTAGAAAACCCCAACTCTCCTCCATTCATGAACCTGAATTTGCATGTAGTTGCCATTTCTCAAGTAGAGTTATGTAAAGCAAAATGCAGTGAACATACAAGATTATGCTAAGGTTATTTCAGTAGACTATTAAGAAACTGATGGATTTTTAAACTATTAAAATAAAAAGTGGTTGAACTTTCAGAACATTTTCCCATTTTCCACATTACACTATCCTAATAGATATGTGCACATGACGCAGAGTATTAGGCTTTCAAATGCCTTCTGTGACCTATGAGTTAAAACTGAACAAACCTATTACATCTGCAGTGTGTTTGCTGCCTGGTCATCATTTCTAACCAGGATATTTACATTCTTCCATCTTCTGCAAGTCATAAACATAAAGGAAAAAGAAAATCTCCTTAGTGGGAATTAACAAGAGATTCCTTTCCCAAAACATCTACAGATTTCCTAATCTTCTATTATTAGTAATGTATAGTAGCAATATGACTTATGTTGTCTTTTGGGAAATCAATTAGTCAATTCTTCCAAAATCTATATTCTTCCTCATTATTGGAAACCTACGTACAGAATTCTTAAGCAGTAATGGAAGTTAGAGCAAGTTCTATAGAAACCTTGTGTTTCATTTTGAATTCATACAGACTGCAAACCATCTCCATCTTCCATATCAAGCAGCAGAGTCATCACCTTATAAAATATCCATGGTTAGAGCTAGTTTAGCCCTTCAAATCTTTCTTTATGTTTCCTGTCCACTGGATCTATTCTTTGGACAGAAATCTAACAATGAACGATCTGGCTAGAGAAATGGAGTTGATTTGCTGCCAATTCTTCCTTTGTGAGCATCCAAATCACAATCAGTGATATTAAATGAGCACTGACTCTGTGTATAGCACTGTATTAAGTGCTTGGGACAGTAGAATACAACAGAGGTGGTAGACTGTCCCTGCCTGCAATGAGCTTACAGTCTCTAGAGGGGAGCCTAGAAAAGCCTGGCTATTATTTTTAACATTGGAAAAGGGTGCCCTCACCATCCCTAGTGGCAGAAATCCCCTGCCATCTTCAGCAATTGTTACAATGGCATAGAAATCACCATCTTACAGAAATATTAGTGAGAAATCTGAATGCAACTTACAGTGAATAATTGCCACCTTAAATAGGAGTCCCAAGCTATCAATTAATAAAACCAACAATCAATAAAACCATACAATTAGATGGTATGCCCAGGAGTGTGGCTAAACTCTCTTAATTATGACTTCAGGTCTGTCTTAGTTACAGATAGTTTTTGTTAGGGCTCCAGCTTTTAAGAAAACTGAGGCTTGGTAGGAGAAAATAATTTGACTTGCTTTTATATGTCTGCTAGAAAGCTTGAATAGGCTTTGACATCCAATTGGGATTTGTAGATACAGCTGAGTTTCTTCTATAAAGACCTTTAGGTGCAGTTACTCACAGTATACAAGGTAGGCAACTCTATCCTTTTATAAAGGCACAGTTTAAAGTGTTAGCATTACCTGATGACTGATGAGGTTATTCTTTGTGTTTCACAAACCAACTCCAAATCGCAAATAAAATGATCTTTCCTTTATTCTTTCATGCTTTCCTTACAGAAAAATACTTCTGCTGTCAAATGTAATGGGTCAAATCGATACCTAAATCCCTCTATTAGTACATCATCTTGAAAGAGAATGCCTGAGCTGGAAGTATATTATATGATAGCTCAATAAAATCTGGTTGGAAATGCAAATATGCTTTTATGATAGACTTCAAATTTCTTTGAGCCTAAATGCTAAGATTCCCAATTCGCCTACAAACTGAACTGCTTTGGTCATGAAACATTACCTTCTCAGCATGTGGCATTCCCATCAGCAGAAAAGTAGTAAAAAAAAGAACTGACTAACTTTATTTATTACATTTGTATTGCCTACAAAGCCATTTACTTAATGGATGAGTATCATTAGCAGTCCAACCACAAAATAAAGAATACAATGATGTGTTTCATAGGTTCATTAAAATAATATTTCAAAGGAATCATTAGAAAAAGAAGCTAAAGAACCAAGAGACAGTAAGTTATCTGCAAATAAATGAGATGGAACCAACATGTTTTCAAGTAAGTTAAGAAACATGTTTACAAATATATTACATCCATTACAAAAAAAACCCCATCAAGCTCAGAGACTGTTGGGAAAGTATCACATGCAGCTTATTAATGAAAAAAATACATTTTCAAGTTCAATGTTATGTGTAAATAGGACAGAGATGCATTTGTGAGAAATGCAGATGGAAAACTGAACTCTAGTCTAGAATCAAAACAGTACCCCCTTAAGTATGGATTCACAAATTTTATATACATTAATAGGGGTGGTGACTTTCTCTGAGAATAAAGTCTTGTATTCAAGATAGCATGGGCAATCTGATTTCTTACTGCTAATGACAGTAACCTGGATTTTTAATGAAAAAGATAGTTTGGCATCTTCACAGACAGAGAGTACTGAAGAGGAAATGGATTGAAATGCCAACAATACAAGTTTTAGTTGGACAAAGAAAAGATTTTCTCACTGGTATATGCTCTGCACAGAGTAAAAATTCAAATTCTACTGATTAATAAAACAGGAGATCAGGCTGAGGGAGACTTGGAATCACCACCAATTAATCAATCAATGGTATTTATTGAGCATTTACTGTGTGCAGAGCACTGTACTAAGCACTTGAGAGAATACAACAACAGATTCAATAGACATGTTCTCTTTCCACAAGGACCTTACAGTCTAGACAAGCAAACAGGCATTAAAATAAATTATGGATAGAAAAAGGATCAACAACCATGTATCTTGGATTGTTTATTCATTCACCAGTTTCAGGGCAAGAAGGCTAGGCCATATGACCTCTTGATTCCTTCCAGCATTTTGATTCCATGATATACCATTTTCTTATATGTTTGAATATTCTTCCTAGGCATTGTTGAAGGGGTCAGTTATTTTAATCTACTGCTTTATCTCTCTCTTGACTCCCAGTGGGAATTAAGGACATTTGAGAACATGAAAATAAAAGTTAGGCTTTTCTAATTTTTGCTACTATAAGGAACTCATGACCCATAAAACTTTTTCATCCCTGTAATAGCATATGAGTGTAAAATGAAAAAATGAGAAAGCAGGTATTGTTGGAAGTCCAAAATGGCATTACATCAAATTAAGAGGACTCCAAGAGTTTTGAAAGTGCCTTAGTCAATTGAAAGTCTTCAAATTCATGCAGCTCAGGACACAATTATTTTAAACTGTTTTTTTCTAGCACTAAAGCATAAAAATAATTGAATTTATATACCTTTCATTTCCACCTAAAATGACAAAAATACAGACTAACTCGATGTGCTTCCTTTGTTCAAAAGAGAAAACTCTAATGCCTCTCTTAGGCTCCTTGAAAAAGCTGCCTTATTGCTATTCACAGAGGGTTATATTACTTCATAATTCTGATTGTATAAGAAAAGAGGAGGTATACCATATCAAAATGAAAGTTGGAATTGATTAATCCTTATGATAGACAGTTACAACTAAATTGGACTTTGTCATCCCAGATTATAACAATTTAACATGACAGTGTATTGGAATGTCAATGGCAGCCATTCTGATTGCCTAACATGTTGAGAATTATACAAAAACAAGTTGTATGTATGGCATTTTTTCCTAACTGTAACACACACACACACACACACACACACACACACCCCCATACCAAGAAAATAATTCTGCACTTTAACTCTTCTGAAGCTAGAAAACTCTAAATGCATTTACAAAACGGACTATTCTAAAGCAGCAAAAAAGTTTGCCTTTCACATAGCAGAAAAGAAAAAAATATAAACATAATCAGGGACCATTCTATTTTTCTAAAGAAAAAATTCCCAAGCTAAACAAAAATATTTCCAAATATGAATTATCAAACCTCAAAGATGGAAGACCAATCGAATCAGCAATTTAATATAGCTCGAAGGCTCCCAGAACATGGTTAAACTAATTTAATAATGATGGCATTTGCTAAGCACTAATTTGGTCCCCAGCACTGTAGCAGCATAGCTCAGTGGAAAGAAAATGGGCCTGGGAGTCATAGGTCATGGGTTCAAATCCCAGCTCTGCCACTTGTCAGCTGTGTGACTGTGGGCAAGTCATTTAACTTCTCTGTGCCTCAGTTACCTCATCTGTAAAATGGGGATTAAGACTGTGAGCCTCATGTGGGACAATCTGATTATCCTGTATCTACCCTAGCACTTAGAACAGTGCTCTGCACATAGTAAGTGCTTAACAAATACCAACATTATTATTATTATTATTACTAAGCATTGAGGTAGATACAAGACAATCAGGAGGGAGAACATGTAATTAATCCCCATTTTTATAGATGAGGAAACTGTGATAAGGAAAATTGATTTGTTCACATCAATCAATGGAATTTATTGAGCATTTACTGTGAGTAGAGCGCTGTACTAAATGCTTACCAAAGTACAATGCAATAGATTGGTGGACACAATTCCTGCTCACAAAGATCTTACAGTCTAGAGGGGGAGACAGAGTTGTAAAGCCAAGATGAGAACCTAGGTCCTCTGCCCCCTAGGCTCATGATCTTTCCATTAGGCCAAACTGAGCCATCAGAAATAGGTTTAAATAATGCAAATGAAGACTGTTTTGTGAAAATGAGTGACTCTATGATGTCAGAAAATATAGATTATGGTCAACAGAAATTAAATTAATGGATGCACTTTAATACACACATTTATATAGCTATCTGCAGGTACACTAATGAAAAGAAACAGACACCCTACATTGGATTTCAATAGCTCCTTTGTCCTGAGCTTTCATGTCTATTTCATCTTCTCACAATAACCGTGTCACATTAGATGATGTTATTGCTTGCATACACAGTCAAGCAATATGAACAATGAACAAGACAGAGATTGTGAGCCAGCTTTCACCTGGAAAATCCTACTCATGCAACCCCAAAATTTCTTTGGCAAGAAAATTTTATAAATTCACCAAATTATGCTACCTAGGTAGTACACTCTCTATCCTAACACAGAAAGATAAGGAAATCGAAAGACCAGCATATGAACCATCAATATCAGTGTTCAAACATCAGAAGGGACATGCTCAAGAAATTCTTCAGCATCACCTTTGAGGCAAACACACATCAAATGGTAAGACAGAATCGCAATCAACTCTTATCGATAGACTCCTGAATTACACTGCGCTCATCCAGTTTTGAATGGAAAGGTCTTTTAAGCCAGCTCACTCAATATACAATAAGAATCCATCATTAATGTTGGCTTCGTTTTGAATATGATAAACACAAGAAGTGAACTTAAGGAAGTTTTTATCCTGCATAATAGCAATAACAATAGTGGTATTTGTTGAGTGTTTCCTACATGTTAAGTCCAAGTGTAGATACAGCAATCAGGATCAGAAAGTCCCTGTCTCAAACAAAACTCATGGTATAAGGAGAAGGAAAAACAGTAATATTATCCTCCTTTTTATAGATGAAGTAACTGAGGTACAGAGAACTTAAGTGACTTGCCCAGGTCACACAACAAGCCAGTGGGGGGACCAGAATTAGAACACAAGTGTTGTGACCCTGTGCTTTTTCCACTACGCCACACTGCTTACTGAGTGTGCAGTTGCTTACTTTACCATCCATCTTAAACTTCACCTCAGATGAATAGAGCTAACAATACACCTGCTTAAGTGTATGGCCAAGAGAGCAAAAAGGTTATGAAGTACTGTGCCGTCTTGTACAAACAGTACAAGTTTTTGACCTAGCCTACTAGCTTTATGAAAATAACTGGGTGAATCGAATATGTTGGATATCATAGAGTTAGGATTGTCCAGCAGAGAGCTTTTCAAAATGAGAGGGGGAAGTTCCAGAAAGGTCTGCTAGAGGGGGAGGAATGTTTACTGATAATATTTGCTAATAACCTGTATCCAAAGGTCACAGAGTGGCAGGGATTTGAGGCTTCTTGCCTGTTAGATAAGCAGAAATGTTATGCCAATATCCACAAACAACACAAATTCCTCCTATACAGGTTCTATAATTTTCCAGGTGGTAAAGCTTTTATTGCAGTACTGATAGTCAAAACTATCCATCCACTGAGGTATAGAACTAAAGAAACTATAGAACTAAAGGAACTAAAGTCCTCTGTACTGTAAGCTCATTGTGGGTAAGGAATGTATCAGTTCACTGTTATATTGTACACTCCCAAGTGCTTAGTAATAATAATAGTAGTATTTGTTAAGCATTTACTATGTGACAAGCAGTTTTCTAAGCACCGGGGTAGATACAAGATAATCAGGTTGTCCTATGTGGGGCTCACAGTCTTAATCCCCATTTTACAGATGAGGTAACTGAAGCATAGAGAAGTGAAGTGGCTTGCGCAAGGTCACATAGCAGACAAGAGGCAGAACGGGGATTAGAACCCATGTCCTCTGACTCCCAAGCTTGTGCTTTTTCCACTAAGCCACGCTGCTTCTCTAATACAATGTTCTGCACACAGTAAGCACTCAATAAATACTATTGAGTGAAATTAATGCACTAAAGATGTGGTATATAGAGAGGGCTCCTGACTTTGCATAGATCACCTTGATAAACCAGGTCTTTCAGATAGAGTCACTAAAATGGAACAGAGACTCTAAACACAATGAAACAGAGCAGGTAGAGAAACTCTGATGAGAAAGAATCACAATTAAAATATTATCTGGGCTGAGTCAGTATTTCAGTGAGCGTTGTTAGAAACTCAAACAGCTTAAGTTATCAGAACTGTAGATAAAAATACTCTATATCCAAAAGGGGTCCATTTTAATGTATAAATACAATTCACTTTCAAATTATATCCCCTCCCCACATATATAGATTTACTATTATACACATATATACATTTTACTGCTGAAAATATCCTAATGGAAAATGATCCTCTAATAGTTAACCTGGCTTTACAAGAGCCAACACACTATAGTTTCCCATGGATTAACCCAATGTGAATTAAAAAATCTTAACTTTGCTTCTAGATGGCAAAATCCTTGAGGACAGGGATCATGTCTCCCAAATCTATTGTATTATCCCAAGCATTTCATTCATTAATTCAGCATAGTGCTCTACACACAGCAGAGGCCCTATAAATACTGATTCATTGAATCAAATTCCTAATTTAATGTAATCCATAGCCAAAAACCCTTTTTAACTTTAAAATAGCTTGTGACAAAAATATACCTTATTTAATATAAAGTGATTACAAGTTGTAATTTTATAAGCAAATTAAATATATGGTGCAACAGAAGTTACAAAAATCCAGTTAAAATGATTAACATTTTATGCTATAAATCCAATGCTGTCATTGACTTAGAAAGTTATTACTATCATCTATGAGGGTAATGTTTTAGTACTACAGATGGTTGTCCTTTTATAGGCTAAATGACTTGTTCTTATCTAATCTGTCATCTGTTATTTTGTTGTCATTATGAACTTTTTAGGCATCATATCAATCAATTTCCTACATTTTCTAAACAGATGGCATTACCAAAAAAGAAAAGCATGAAGGTGTCTTTAAGTTATAAAGTCAGTGTGTCAAATATGAAAATATATCATTAAAAAACTACATTAAAACAAAAAGTGAAATGGTTATAAACTTAATGGATATACAATCAACAGCTTGTTAAAGAGACTATTGACCTTTCAAAGATGTTTCATTAAGATGCATAACAACCTATTGACTCTAGCTCACAGGAATCAGTTTTTCAGGGTCCACCTTTAGAAATACCTTCTTTTGAATCATATTGATAAAGATGATTACCAACATATTTAAGCCATGGAATCCCAAACTACTGTAGCTCACAGGTGTGCCTTTGTTATTTCTAATCTATTTATGAGATTCTATAGTTAAATACCTCCATTTAGTGAAAGTTGTTCCTTATCCCTGTTTGTCATCTTTACGATGCTTATGTTTAATTACTAGTTTATTATCAAATAGGCACAAAAACTTGAGAAGCATAACAGTAAATTTAAATTGCTTACCTTAATGAGTTTAGATTTCAGAAAATGATAAATAATCTGCCACAGAAGAGTGTTAGAGTTCATACTGTACATAAGGTATTTTAATGGGTTATAAAAAAAACTAAACTACTCTCAGGTTTTTAAGATTCACTACACGGATATGTGTATGTGGTTGCCTGTGCCTATATATAAATTTAGATCTCTACATCTGGGGAGAAACAAGAAAGCCAGGAAAAATAATAGAGTGAAAAACCTAATTTTTGATAAATGTAGCACTGTACTTACCTTCTGTTCTCTCCTATGGTTTTCTCTTTTAGTCAAAGACTTAATTTCTGCAATGATGCTTGGCTACCATCTAGAAGATAAACCTAAAGGTGTCTCAGATACTTCTATATTCCAAGTTAAGGGAGAATAGTAGGAATCATTCTTAATGGTTCATGACACATAAAATGATCACTCAGGCCAGTGGTTACAAGGATCAGTTATAGCAAATCCTGGGTTAAGCAATTCATTGCAATATGTATTTTTAGATTAAATGTATGTGCATATATGTACATATTTATTATTCTATTTTATTAATGATGTGTATATATCTAAAATTCTATTTATTTACACTGATGGTATTGATGCCTGTCCACTTGCTTTGTTTTGTTGTCTGTCTCCCCACTTCTAGACTGTGAGCCCTTTGGACAGGGATTGTCTCAATTTGTTACCAATTTGAACATTCCAAGCGCTTAGTACAGTGCTCTGCACATAGTAAGCGCTCAATAAATACTATTGAATGAATGAATGAACAGTAAGTGCTCAATAAATACGATTGAGTGAATGAATAAATAAAACAAGTCAGCCCTCGGCTGACACACAAGTTTACCAGGCAAATCAACCAGTCTATCATTTGCTATTTCTACTACTAAAAGAGAAGCGCATTCAATCTGCCGATGAAGCATATGCTCTCCATTTAAAGCTCATTTCAAATAGGTACATTTTAAGATTAATTTCCATTTCTAAAGGATAATATCTAAAACTTAATTACCTTATGTAGTAGCTGTGCATCCAGAACAGTGATGAACTTAACTTATATTCACATTTCTATTTATTCTTTTGCTGCATTTATCAGCTCTGGAAGCAACCTACAACTGCATTTTTAGAGCCCAAATTCAATAGGGTCATAGAAGATATATGGGTTTTTACCCCTCCCTCACTGTTACATTTTATTTGGTGAACAGAGGAAGCAGACTCTTGGCCCCTGGATGCTGACAAAGATAGCCCAGCCTATCACCAATATTTCTATTTCTGATTTTAAACATTCAACCCCTGTCACTGCAAAGATGATGTGTTGGGATAATTTTCTTTTATAGAATGGGAAACTTCCAAAAGCCAATTGGTAGCAGTAGCAACAGTAGAAATCAAGAGCACTGTACTAAATGCTAGGGAGAGTACAATTACAGAGTTGGTAGAATGTTCCCCTGCTCACAAAGTGAAGCAAATTAGACACCAAGGACAGTAGCTAAAAACCATCTTACTTCCCATAATAGTATAGTAGTATTTATTGAGCATTTACTATGTGTAGAGCACTGGACTAAGCACTTAGGTGAGTACAATACAGGACTTGGTAGATAGGTTCCCTGCCCTCAATATGCCACACTAATGATGCCATAAGATACAACACAAGGTCCAGGTTACTCATCCTTTTCCAGTGCCTTTAAAAAGATTCTATAACTTAGGGCTTATAGGAGTTGGGAGAGGTAAGGGGCACATGAGACTAAACATGAGTTATGCATAAATATGAGTTCTCAAGTGTGAACCAAAGGGGCTTTATCAAGATGCCACTCTGCAGTATTCCCAAAGTAGAAGAGAGTATTGGTATTTCCCATTACCAATCATGATTATTATTAAAATGGCTAAGTAGAAAAGAAGTCCAAATGTTACCGATGGATATAGTAATACAAATAAGGTAAAAATTATTTTGATTCCTAAAATTAAAATTCAATGGAAGTGACTAAAGAATAGGAGGAGTAAAAGAAGCTGGCACAAAGTATAATATTTGGAAGAAGAGTCTAGGGTCATAACTATTGTGTTGCAGGCTCACAATATTGTACTTGCATCCTGAATGTCTTTAGCCAGAATGAAAGGAAGAGAACATTCCATTACTGAGAACTCCCTATCACTTTTACCTAATTCACATGAAGAAGAAATGCCAGGCCTGGACATGATAGGAAAAAAAGCAAAGGTGCAAAATCATTCAATCGTATTTAATGAGTGCTTACTGTGTGCAGAGCACTGTCCTAAGTACTTGGGAGAGTATAACAGAAGTGGTAGACATGTTCCTTACCCACAGTGAGCTTTCAGTGGAGAGGGGGAGACAGACATCAATATAAATTATGGATATGTACATAAGTGCTGTGGGGCTGAAGGAGGGGTGGATAAAGGGTACAAATTCAAGTACAAGGGTGAGGCAGAAAGGAGTGGGAGAAGAGAAAATTGGGGCCTAGCCGTGAATGCCTCTTTGGAAGAGAGGTACCTTGAATAAGGTTTTGAAAGTAGGGAGGGTGATTGCCTGTCAATTATGAAGAGGGAGGATGTTCCAGGCCAGAAGCAGGACGTGGGCTAGAGGGTGGTGGTGAGATAGATGAGATCGAGATACAGTGATTAGTTTGGCATTAGAGGAGTGAAGTGTGTGGGCTGAGTTGGAGAATGAAATCAGGGAGGTAAAGTAGGAAGAGGTAAATTGAGTGTTTTAAAGCTTACAATAAGGAGTTTGATGCAGAGGTGGTTGGACAAGGATTGGAGGTTCTTGGGGAATGGAGAAACTTGGGCTGAATGTTTTATATAGAAAAATGATCCAGGCAGCAGAGCAAATTATAGATAGGAGTAGGAAGAGACAGGAGGCAGGGATATCAGCAAGGACACTGATGCAGTAATCAAGGCAGAAAAGGATAAGTGCTTGGATTTAACATGGTAGCAGTTTTGATGGAGAGGAAAGGGCAGATTTTTGCAATGTTTTGAAGGTTGTACCGACAGGTTTTAGTGACAGTTTGAATATGTGGGTTGAATGAGAGAGAGAGCATTCAAGGATTTCACCAAGGTGAAAAAAAAAAGAAACATGAACCAGAAAAGCAACCTGATACCTCAAACTCTACCAGACTAGAGGCAGAGAAGAGAAACTTAAAACCTAAATACAGGCATAGTAGTTGCAAAGTTTGAAATAATAATTCTTATCACAATCTCTCCAGCCTCTCATAAATACTAAAGGGCAGCTTTGAGGATAAGATCCCTTTGAGTGAAGCAATCTTTAATGTCACCTCATATCTAACCTCACTTAGTTCTATTCAGAGGAAAGTCAAAGTTGACAACCTATTCCCTTCCAGGCCTCAAATTGTCCACCCTCACCGACCTTCCTTATTTTTTAATACAAGTGAGATAGGTCAACTCAGGACCTTAAACATCCATTCAGCAGTTTAACCAGCTCATGTAAAACTCATTGATAAAGCTCTCACAAATCTGCCCAAGCTAAAACAACACTCTTGTCTGCTCATTGATCAAAACCTGAAAAACCTTATTTCATCAAAATCTGTAGATCCTTGTTGTGTTTCCACCTTCCAATTAAATCCATCTTAGCTATAACAACTCTATTACTGTAATTCTTCTTTATTATAGAAGGCTAAGTGATGCTTCTGTGGCTAGATGCAGCAATAACTAACTCAATGAAATAAAAATGTCCATATGAGGTTTTAACTATCCTGTCATAAATGTGTTAGACTGTGCTTGCCACCTGGTAAATGGTGTCGTCTATTTCTTTAAAGAAATCAATAGCTCCATTTGGGAAAATTAGAGCTAGAAGAACAATCTCATCAATAAGAAATAAATAAGAGAAAGCACACTGGGCCACTGTCACAAGGATTCAGGTCACTGTGGAGATCCATCAAAACCAAACTGCCTACACATGTCATAGAATGAAGTTGAATGAAATTCTGAATTCAACAGAATGCACTCGTATTTTTGATGCTTCACCAAGAAAAAACAAAAGAGTTGAATTCATTCAATCATATTTTTGAGCACTTACTGTGTGCAGAGCAGTGTACTAAGCTTTGGAAAAGTACAATACACGTGGCTCAGTGGAAAAAGCCTGGGTTTGGGAGTCAGAAGTCATGGGTTCTAATCCCAGATCTGCCCCTTGTCAGCTCTGTGACTTAGGGCAAGTCACTTAACTTCTCTGTGCCTCAGTTCCCTCATCTGTAAAATGGGGATTAAGACTATAAATCCCACTTGGGACAACCTGATCACCTTGTATCCCCCCCACCAGAGCTTAGAAAAGTACTTTGCACATAGTAAGCACTTAAATACCATCATTATTATTATTAAGCAGTGACATTCCCTCCCTACAACGAGTTTACAGCCTACAGGGTGGGGAGACAGACATCAGTACAAATACAGAGATGTACATAAATGCTGTTCATAAGTGCTGTAGGACTAGGAGGAGGGAAGAGCAAAGGGAGCAAGTCGTGGTGACAACAGGGAGTGGAAGATTAGGAAAAGAGGGGCTCAGTCTGGGAAAGCCTCTTATGAGATGTGCCTTCAATAAGCCTTTGAAGAGGAAGCAGGGGGCAGTAATTGTCTGTTGGATTTGAGGAGAGAGGGTGTTCCAGGCCAGAGGCAGGACATGGCTAGGGGTCGGCAGCAAGATAAGCAAAATCAAGGCATTATGGGAAGGTTAGCACTAGTGGAGCAAAGTGTGCAGGCTGGGTTGTAGAAGGAGAGAATTGAGGTGAGGTAGAAGGGAACAAGGTGATGGAGTGCTTTAAAGGCAATGGTGATACAGAGGTGCATGGGCAACCGCTGGAGTTTTTTGAGGTGGGGTATGAAATGTCCTGAATGTTTTTGTAGAAAAATGCAGCAAAATGAAATATGAATAGGAGTGGGGAGAGACAGGAGGCTGGGAGGTTAGTAAGGAGGCTGATGCAGTAATGCAGGTGAAATAGAATGAGTGATTGTATTAATTGTGGTAGCAGTTTGGATGGTGAGGAAAGAATAGATTTTAATGATTTTGTGAAGGGGGGACTGACATGATTTAGTGATGAATGACTATGTGAGTTGAATGATAGAGAGGAGTCAATGATAACACCAAGATTACAGACTTGTAAGACAGGAAGGACAGTGGTGCCACCTGGAATGATGGAAAAGTTGGGGAGGGGAGCAGGGTTTGGGTGGGACGATAAGGAGCTCTGTTTTGGATATGTTAAGTTTGAGGTGATGGGAGGACATCCAAGTAGAGTTGTTGTGAAGGCAGAGATGTGAGACTGGACAGAGGGAGAGAGATCAGTGCTGGAGATGTTCATTTGGGTATCATCTGCAGAGAGGTGGTAGTTGAAGCCATGGGAGCAAATGAGTACTCCAAGGGAGTGGGTGTAGATGGAGAATAGAAGGGGACCCAGAACTGAACCCTGAGGGACCACCCACAGTTAGGGGGTGGGAGGTAGAGGATGAGCCTGCAAAGGAGACTGAGAATGAATAGCGAGAGAGATAAGAGGAGATCCAAGAGAGGACGGAGTCAGTGAAGCCCAGGTTGGATAATGTTGGATAGAAGAAGGAGGTGGTCCACAATGTCCAAGGCAGCAGAGAGGTCGAGGAGGATTAGGATGGAATAGAGGCCATTGGATTTGGCAAAAAGGAGATCATTGGTGACCTTTGAGAGGCGGATTCTGTGGAGTGAAGGGGACAGAAGTCATATTGGAGGGGGTCAAGCAGAGAATTGGAGGAGAGGAATTTGAGACAGCAGGTGCAGACAACTCACTCAAGGAGTCTGGAGAGGAATGGTAGGAGTTAAATGGGGCAATAACTGGAGTTTCCATCTGAGGAGGTGAGTGCTGCTGAAAAAAATGAGAATATAGTCCTCTAGACTGTAAGCTCACCGAGGGCAGGAATCATGTATATCAACTCTGTTGCATTGAACTCTCCTAAGTGTTTAGTGCAGTGCTCTGGACTGTAAGCACTCAATAAATATCATTGATTAAGAAGAACCATGGGGGAAAAAGAAGAATAGGAAATAGGAAAATGGTAGGCTTGGATTTCTTGCCTTTCTCCTTTCTATCTCCCCTTTCCCTAACTCCTTTCTGAAATCTACACTTTCACATTTTCCAGACACCCTTGGTGCCTAGAAATTGGAACCAAGAGAAAAAAGTGGAGAAGCTAAATCTGGAATGATCCAACAAGAAAAATAGGAGGATGAGATCTGATCCAGAATAAACTCGAAGAGGAAAAAAAAAACTGGGAGCAAATTGGAAAAACCCCCTCTGCTCTTGGAATGCATCAAAAATGAAGTATGGCTTTGTTCATCTCAATTAGCACCTTGAGGGCAGGGATCATAACCATTCTACTGTGTACTTAGCACAGTGCTTTCTGCACACAGTGGGTTTTCACTAAATATTATTGATTTCAACTTCAATAACAGACTTCTCTCCTCTGCTCCTTCAATATCTATCCAACAGATATAGTATTTCTCAAGTGATCATTTAACAAAGAATTTCTCACCCAAGAAATATGCATGCCTGTCTCAGAAGGGTACAGTTGAGGCTCTAGTAGACATAATCTCCATCAATTTGTATTCCTGGAGTGTGCTTTTAGGAAACCAAGAGACCATAAGGACTCAAAATGTATTTTTTTAAACACTCATGCAAGTGGAAGATATCTTGTTTGGAATATTGGGCTAAGTGCTACATAAATTCTTTAACTTCAGTAATTTAAAAACACATGATATAAAACCTTTAAAATGAAATTTTTCCTCCAAAGAGGATTATACATTCTTGTTTCAAATGCTACATATATTACATAAAATATAGATGATCTTAAAACTACACATGTATTAAACTTCTTTTTAATAAAGATGATCCAAATTCACCCTCAAGTACTAATGCAGTACGTCCTGCAGAAACGATCTGGGCATGTCACTCCCCTTCTTAAACAACTCCAGTGGTTGCCTATCAACCTCCGCTCCAAACAAAAACTCCTCACTCTAGGCTTCAAGGCTCTCCATCACCTTGCCCCTTCCTACCTCTCCTCCCTTCTCTCTTTCTACCGTCCACCCCACACGCTCCGCTCCTCTGCCGCCCACCTCCTCACCGTCCCTCGGTCTCGCCTATCCCGCCGTCGACCCCTGGGTCACGTCCTCCCGCGGTCCTGGAACGCCCTCCCTCCTCACCTCCGCCAAACTGATTCTCTTTCCCTCTTCAAAACCCTACTTAAAACTCACCTCCTCCAAGAGGCGTTCCCAGACTGAGCTCCTCTTCTCCCTCTACTCCCTCTGCCATCCCCCCTTTACCTCTCCGCAGCTAAACCCTCATTTTCCCCTTTTCCCTCTGCTCCTCCACCTCTCCCTTCCCATCCCCACAGCACTGTACTCGTCCGCTCAACTGTATATATTTTTGTTACCCTATTTATTTTGTTAATGAATTGTACATCGCCTTGATTCTATTTAGTTGCCATTGCTTTTACGAGATGTTCTTCCCCTTGACTCTGTTTATTGCCATTGTTCTTGTCTGTCCGTCTCCCCCGATTATTCATTCATTCAATAGTATTTATTGAGCGCTTACTATGTGCAGAGCACTGTACTAAGCGCTTGGGATGAACAAGTCGGCAACAGATAGAGGCAGTCCCTGCCGGTTGACGGGCTTACAGTCTAATCGGGGAGACGGACAGACAAGAACAATGGCAATAAATAGAGTCTAGACTGTAAGCCCGTCAAACGGCAGGGACTGTCTCTATCTGTTGCCGACTTGTTCATCCCAAGCGCTTAGTACAGTGCTCTGCACATAGTAAGCGCTCAATAAATACTATTGAATGAATAATGCTTCATTAAAATAATTTTCCCTCTTTTACTTTTCAAAATTCTCTCACCTTTGTATAACTTTTGTCATGGAGCTCCCTCCGCGGAATGCTGCATTTCATCAAGGAATCTTTTTCTATACTAGGGACTTCAGAGGTCATCTTTTTCAGAGTTAAATGTCAAACACTTCTGCGTAGACTTCTAAAGATCTAACATGGCATTCAGCTCTTAAAAATCTATTAAGTTACTAGTTGTTCCTTCCAGATTTTAACTGCTAACTTTTTCTCCTAGGAAATGCATGGCAACTGAATAAGTCTGATTAGCATTCAATTAACATCCACACTAACATAGGAATGAAATATTTAAAGTCTCTCATATTGCCATGAAATACATGCACACAGTATTTACAAATCCATGTCTTGATAAAATGAAAATATTCATGTTCCAATAAAGTAAACTTTTCCCAGTCAGCAATGCATGTCCAGAAAATTAATCATTCAAACAAAACATTTTCTATTCATTTCCTATCTCTATTCTTTATATTTTAGGGAAACAGCAATAGCAACTACTTCCATTTTTTAAAAATAGTGAGGCAATTATGTGCTAGGTGCCCTAGAGAACATTTTCTGGCATCTGCCCTTGGTCTCTAATTCAGTTCCCTGCATACTGAGACAAAAACTCTTGTTTTGGTATCAATCAATAATATTCATTGAGCGCTTACGGTGTGCAAAGCACTATACTAAGTTTGTGAGAGGAGTACAATATAACCAAGTTAGTAGACACATTCCCAATCCACACTAGCTGGTATGACCTAAGTGTTCTGTGTTACTTGGTCGCCGCCGCTCTCTCCAGCGGAGGCCTCTCCTTCTCCCACTCCCCCAGACTCACCGGTAAGGGAGGAGGCGTCGGCTTCCTCCTCTCGCCCCGATGCCGCTTCCGCACTATCCCTCCTCCCCCCTCCCTCTCCTTCCCCTCCTTCGAAGCCCATATCATTCGCCTCTACCACCCACTCCAGTTACTTGTCGCCGTCATCTACCGCCCTCCCGGTCCCACCTCCGACTTCTTCAACCACCTTGACCCCTTTCTCACCTTCCTTCTCTCCTTCTCTCTGCCCACTCTGATCCTTGGAGACTTCAACATCCATACGGATGTACCCGACGACTCCTCTGCCGCCCGCCTGCTATCCCTCCTCGACTCTGCCGACCTCCTCCTCCACCATACCGCGCCCACTCACCGACTCGGTCACATCCTCGATCTCGTCATCTCCTACCGCTGCACTATCTCCTCCCTCACCAACTCTGAAATCCCTCTCTCTGACCATAACCTTCTCACCTGCCTCATCTCTCACACTCCCTCCCCCTGCAAATCTTCGCTACTGCCCCACAGAGACCTCCGCTCTCTCGATCCCATCCGTCTTTCCAATAGCATCTCGCCTCACCTTGCCGCCCTGTCCTCTCTTCCCACTCTCGACGAGCGGGTCTCCGCTCTCAACTCCACCCTCTCTACTCATCTCGACTCTCTCGCCCCCCTTTCCCTCCGCCGCTCTCGCTCCACTAACCCACAGCCCTGGATCACCTCCTCCGTCCGCCTCCTACGCTCCTATGCTCGAGCTGCCGAGCGCTGCTGGCGAAAGTCCAAGCACCAAGCCGACCTCACACACTTCAAATTTATCCTTTCCTGCCTTAACTCTGCCCTCTCCTCCGCCAGGCAAAGCTTCTTCTCCTCCCTCATCGACACCCATGCCCGTCACCCCCGCCGATTGTTCCGGACCTTTAACTCTCTCCTTAGGCCCCCTGTTCCTCCCCCTCCCCCATCTCTCACCCCCAATGATCTGGCCACCTATTTCCTCACGAAAATCAACACGATCAGGTCTGAGCTCCCCAAAGTCACCCCTCCGCCCCTCCCCTCCCCCCCACCAACCCCGTCCCCTACTTTCCCATCCTTCCCTGCAGTATCCTCAGAGGAGATCTCCTCCCTCCTCGCAAGTGCCACCCCCTCCACCTGCGCCTCGGACCCCATTCCCTCTCACCTTCTTAAAACCATCGCCCCTGCCCTCCTCCCTTCCTTAACTTCTATTTTTAACCACTCAATCTCCAAGGGCTCCTTCCCCTCTGCCTTCAAACATGCCCACGTCTCCCCCATCCTAAAAAAACCCGCTCTTGACCCCACTTCCCCCTCCAGTTATCGTCCTATCTCCCTACTACCCTTCCTTTCCAAAATCCTAGAACGAGTCATCTACAATCGATGCCTAGAATTCCTTAACTCCCATTCTCTCCTAGACCCCCTCCAATCTGGCTTCCGTCCCCTCCACTCTACCGAGACTGCTCTCTCTAAGGTCACCCATGACCTCCTTCTTGCCAAATCCAATGGCTCCTACTCCCTTCTGATCCTCCTTGACCTCTCTGCTGCCTTTGACACTGTCGACCATCCCCTCCTCCTCCATACCTTATCTCACCTTGGCTTCATGGACTCTGTCCTCTCCTGGTTCTCCTCTTACCTCTCTGGCCGATCATTCTCGGTCTCCTATGCTGGAGCCTCCTCCCCCTCCCATCCTTTAACTGTTGGAGTTCCTCAAGGGTCAGTTCTTGGCCCTCTTCTGTTCTCCATTTATACTCACTCCCTCGGTGAACTCATCCGCTCTCACGGCTTTGACTACCATCTCTACGCAGATGACACGCAGATCTACATCTCCGCCCCTGTCCTCTCCCCTTCCCTTCAGGCTCGCATCTCCTCCTACCTCTGGGACGTCTCCACCTGGATGTCGGCCCGCCACCTAAAACTCAACATGAGCAAGACTGAGCTCCTCATCTTCCCTCCCAAACCCGGTCCGCTCCCAGACTTCTCTATCACCGTGGATGGCACGACCATCCTTCCCGTCCCGCAGGCCCGCAATCTCGGTGTCATCCTTGACTCGTCCCTCTCGTTCACCCCACACATCCTATCCGTTACCGAGACCTGCCGGTTTCACCTCTACAATATCGCCAAGATCCGCCCTTTCCTCTCCACCCAAACGGCTACCTTACTATTACGGGCTCTCGTTATATCCCGGCTAGACTACTGTGTCAGCCTTCTCTCTGACCTCCCTTCCTCCTCTCTTGCCCCGCTCCGGTCTATTCTTCACTCCGCTGCCCGGCTCATCTTCCTGCAGAAACGATCTGGGCATGTCACTCCCCTTCTTAAACAACTCCAGTGGTTGCCTATCGACCTCCGCTCCAAACAAAAACTCCTCACTCTAGGCTTCAAGGCTCTCCATCACCTTGCCCCTTCCTACCTCTCCTCCCTTCTCTCTTTCTACTGCCCACCCCGCACGCTCCGCTCCTCTGCCGCCCACCTCCTCACCGTCCCTCGGTCTCGCCTATCCCGCCGTCGACCCCTGAGTCACGTCCTCCCGCGGTCCTGGAACGCCCTCCCTCCTCACCTCCGCCAAACTGATTCTCTTTCCCTCTTCAAAACCTTACTTAAAAATCACCTCCTCCAAGAGGCGTTCCCAGACTGAGCTCCTCTTCCCCCTCTACTCCCTCTGCCATCCCCCCTTTACCTCTCCGCAGCTTAAGCCTCATTTTCCCCTTTTCCCTCTGCTCCTCCACCTCTCCCTTCCCATCCCCACAGCACTGTACTTGTCCGCTCAACTGTATATATTTTCGTTACCCTATTTATTTTGTTAATGAATTGTACATCGCCTTGATTCTATTTAGTTGCCATTGTTTTTACGAGAAGTTCTTCCCCTTGACGCTGTTTATTGCCATTGTTCTTGTCTGTCCGTCTCCCCCGATTAGACTTTAAGCCCGTCAAACGGCAGGGACTGTCTCTATCTGTTGCCGACTTGTTCATCCCAAGCGCTTAGTACAGTGCTCTGCACATAGTAAGCGCTCAATAAATACTATTGAATGAATGAATGAATGAAAATTTAGTTGAGGGAGTGAGATTAAGGAAGTCAAGAGACTTTAAGCAGAAATGACATAGAAAAGGATATTCTATTCCTTTATTCCTGTTGCACTCTGATTTGTTTCTTTGAAGTTTAAAGTATGCAAAATTACTCACTTATTGACATTCAGATGGAAGTTTGCAATAACTGCCAATTTGTACTTCAGAAATTCATTGCACAATAGCTGCAACTTAGACTACAAAACCACAGTGTGATTATTGGTTCCATAAAATGAAGGGAAAAATTCTAGTTATTTCACTGAGAATTCATTGCTTATTTTTTCCTTGAAGCATAGCTGTGTTTACATGGCTGGGTTCTTGTTTAAATTCATACAGTCATCTGTCCTTCAGAAGAAATTAAATGCACTTATCAAAAAGACATCCCAGGAACACTTTTTTTCAATTTGTGTTGAGCCCTTGTTAGATAAACCCCAAATAAACATTGGATTTAAAATACATTATTTTAATTTCTTGTTGGACACAATTGAAAATAGCTTAGAATTTTAAAAGCATTTATGTATCTCTTGGGGATCTTTGAAACAGACTGATCCAAGAGATACAAAGTTGAAAGTGCTATTTCCACCATCATAGAGACTCCAGGCTACAAAGAAGCTAATCCAAGTTCACAGCATTGACAGCTGAGAACACCAAAATATAGGTCTCACAGTTTCTCCCTCATTTTGGGAAATTAAATACAAAAATGATGCCTATTAATATGCTTAAATCAAACCTTCCTCTTTCTCCTGAGTCTCAGCAGGTAGCTTTTTTATGAAATCTCCACCATCCTTCCTTCTCCAGATGAAGCAAATAAACACCTGTTTCAAATGGTCAGGCCCAACCTTAACAGCAGCTATTTGCAAGGCTCACCAACCTGAAGGCTGGAACAGCTGTTAGACAGTAGCACTAATGGCACCTTCCTGCCTCATCAGGAAGAGGCAACCAAGGGACCCAATTCACATGGCTTGGTGTTTTATAATCAATAATTACAATTTTATGTGATAAAATGACTCCACTGTTACCTATCTTGCATGAAAAATTATACCACTGAGATCACATGTAACCTAGAATTAGAATTCTCCCATTCTGACTTTTCTAAACTTTATTTGAAAGCATTTGCTAAATGAAACTTATTTTCTGCATAAAAATAAAAACATTTACAACTCAATCAATTAATGGTATTACTGAATACTTACTGTGTGCAGAGCACCAATCCAAGTCTTTGGCTGAGACAATATAATAGAGTTCGTAGACATGTTCATTCAATAGTATTTCCCAACAGTGTATAAAAATATACACAAGTGGTAGGTAGGGAGGGTGCTAAGGTCATAAGTGCTAAAGGTATCTGAAGAGATGATATAATAATAATAATAATGTTGGTATTTGTTAAGCACTTACTATGTGCCGAGCACTGTTCTAAGCGCTGGAGTAGACACAGGGGAATCAGGATGTCCCACATGGGGCTCACAGTCTTAATCCCCCTTTTACAGATGAGGTAACTGAGGCACAGAGAGGTTAAGTGACTTGACCACAGTCACACAGCTGACAAGTGGCAGAGCTGGGATTCGAACTCATGACCTCTGACTCCAAAGCCCGTGCTCTTTCCACTGAGCCACGCTGCTTCTGGCTGAGGATGTTTAAGTTTGCTGGAAAATTTGCATCTTCAGAGAAAGTGATATGAAACCCTGATCCCAGATTTCTCTGTAGGATTTCCCTCCTGGCTCTCCTATCTCTCTGGCTGCTCCTTCTCACTTTCTTTTGTGGGCTCCTCCAATGCCTCCCACATTTTAACTGGGTCCTCTTCTATTTTCCATCTACACCCACTTCCTTGGAGAACTCATTCACTCCCATGTTTTCAACTACCATCAATGTGTAGATGCTTCCCCAGTTCACTGACCTCTTTCCTTCTCTACAGTTTCACATTTCTTCCTGGCTTCATGACATCTCCACTTGGATGTCCCACCGACAGCTCAAACTTAACAAGTGCAAAAGAGAACTCATCTTCTAACCCAAACCCTGCCCTTCCCCGTCTTTCCCATCACTGTAGACAACATCACTATCCTCAACCTCACAAGTCCATTACCTTGGCATTATCTTTGACTTATTTCTCATTCAATCCACATATTCACTCTGTCACCAAATCCTGATGGTTAAACCTTCATAACATCAATAAATTCCACCCCCTCCTCTCCATTCAAACTGCTACTACACTGATCCAAGCATTTTTCCTATCCTGTTTTGACACTGTATTAGCTTCCTTGCTAACCTCTCAGTCTGTCTCTCCCTTCTCCTTTGCTCTGCTATCCAGATAATTTTTCCTAGAATAACTGCCCTGTCCAAATCTCCCCACTCCTCAAGAACCTCCAGTGGTTGTCCATCCACTTCCACATCAAATGGAATAGAGAATAGAATAGAGAAGCAGCATGGCTCAATGGAAAGAGCACAGACTTGGGAGTCAGAGGTTGTGGGTTCTAATCCCAGTTCCATCACTTGTCAGTTGTGGGACTTGGGCAAGTCACTTAACTTCTCTATACCTCAGTTACCTCATCTGTAAAAGGGGGATTAAGACTGTGAGTCCCATGTGGGACAACCTGATTACCTTGTATCTCTCTCAGCACTTAGAACAGTGCTTGGCACATAGTAAGGGCTTAACAAATACCATCATTATTATAGAAACTCCTTAGCATCAGTTTTAAAGCACTCAATCAACTCACCCCCTCCAACCTTACCTCACTGATTTCCTACAACCCAGCCCAGACACTCTGCTCCTTGATAGCCAACTAGTAGGTACCATGCTCTTGTCAATCATGTCAGTGACCCCTTGCCCTTGGCCTGGAACTCCCTCCCCCTTCATGTCCACTTTCCCCACCATCAAAACCTCATTGAAATCACATCTCCAAGAAGCCTTCCCCAACTAACCCCCATTTCCCCTACTACCTCTTCCTTCTGTGTCACCCCTGAACTTGGATTTGTATCCTTTATTCACCCCACCCTCAGCCCCACAGGACTAACATATATCTCCATAATTTATTTTAATGTCTGTCTTCCCCTTCTAAATTGTAATCTACCTGTAGGCAGAAAACATGTCTACCCACTCTGTTACTGTGTACATAACACTGAACTAAGCACTTAGGAGAGTGCAGTGTAAGTGCTCAATAAACAAAATTGATTAGTTGATTCAATCTTCCACATTCTATAAATTTTAATAAATGCCCATATACCAGTGTAAATATTTTTGGTTTTCCAATTTGGTGACAAAAACAATTGTCAGAAAACACAATTAAAAATATTGTTATATTAGAGAAAGTTGGCATAGGGACCTAACAATTGTTCACCCGTAATGCCACATGGTGCAATGAAATTGGCAGCACTATAAAAATCACGTTCTTGAGGGGTTTTTTTCCATTGTGTAACAATCCTGAAATTCTCCTCCATTTTAGAAAACTAGCATTTTTAAATGGTAGCAACAACTGAATTCCTTAATTGTAAATCAAGATGTAGTGAGCATTAAACATATACAGGTTCTATAAAGAAGAGAATTGGTTCAAGATTCTACTGAGTTTTCCACAGTGGTAGGGATTCAGATATGTAAGGCAATAAAACAAACTGGGGACAAGATGGGAACAACATTTTGCTTCAGTTGCATTCAATCTATCCCTCATTGTCTTCCAGTGGTCTCTAGAGAAGATGGTCCAGAAACTGTGAGGAGAATGGATTAAAGGAAGAAATTAGTTTCTGTGCACTTAACCTTTTCTTACACATCCAGAAAGTTGATATGGAAGAATGTAGAAAGCAAACCAGTGAAAAAAAGGATCAGAGCTGCATGTAAGTGAAACAGTGAGAAAAAGTGAGAAGATAATAGAAAAGAATAGGCAGAGTTGACAAGAGTTTGAAGGTATGAAAAAACAAGTTTAATTTAATGTGAAAAATAACAGGAAATCAATAATGAAAAGAAGAGAAAGGAGGCTGAAAAGAAAGGAGATAATGGGTTTATTTGAGTGATTCATTTCCTTTATTTTTTGTAAACTACAAGAATAATGTACATATTAAAATTCAAGGCTGAGAAATATCAAGGGGGGGGGGGCATAAATTCAGCTCCCTTAATATTTACCAGTATAAATCCTAGCCTTTGATAGCTGAATTTCACTTAAGGAGATACCAATTTTCTTCGTTTTTTCCCAAGTAAACTTTTAATGCTTGGAAAAAATGTATTTTTTGAAAGACCCCAAAAATGCAAGGCCATATACCTAAAGAATAGGTCCAGAATTATCAGTAATTTAGTAATTGTAAAATCATTTCATGTTATGCTTTCACTTTTAAAAAACATATAAATGACTGTCTAGTTGGCACTTGCAGAGTCAAAGAACGCAGCTCTTCGTGTTGATAGGTAGAATAAACAAAATATTTGGGTCAAATTGTTAATGAGATTTTTATAATAATCAGAAATGTCAATCTTAATTTTAGCAGAGCCACCTGTAGAGTCAAGTAAGGGAGTTAAAACTGTGATGGTCCATTTAATTGTTAGCTAAAATCACCAACTGCAATGTTATTTGGTACCAAATGTGGTTGTAGTGTTAAGTGATAATGTCACCTTTACCCTGGAAACAGAATTTGACCACCAGCTACCAAAGAGCTATCAACTAGAAATGACTTTCAGTCATTATTACTGACCTGGGCCTGGTTCAAATAGCAATTTAGAGGTGATGATCACTCCATGGATAATGACAAATGTCTGAGTCACCCTAATTCCTGTTCAATTTGTAGGAGATACATTTAAGTATTGAAGTGAAGGCTATCCCCTAAACAAGGAAAACAAAACGAAACACATTGATTTGTGTATGTGTGGGTATCTGCTAGAAGGAAATCATACTCTTCCTTTTTAGAACAATGACATGGCCATGAAACAAAGAGTTTCGGGGTACATCAAAGCAGCAGTCTATTAGCAGGCAGAAATATAAAACATGGCCACTTTCTGAATATCTGCCCATTGAGCATACACATGAGGATTAGCAATGAGGTTTAATTTGTGCCAGGTTTTACTAGGGCTCAATCTTAGGACCTGTGCAGAAGTTGCATAATGAGAAGCTCCATGGCTTAGTAGATAGAGGATGGTTCTCTGTGTCAGAAGGACCTGGGTTCTAGTCCCAGCTCTGTCACTTGTCTGCTGTGTGACCCTGGGCAAGTCACTTTACTTCTCTGTGCCTCAGTTACTTCATCTGTAAAATGGGGATTAGGACCGTGAGCCCCATATGGGATAGGGATTGTATACAACCTAATTACTTTGTATTAATCCAAGCAGTTAGTGGGTGGTACATAATAAGCACTTAAATACCATTTAAAAATCCCAACAACCTGTGGACAGAGAACTACAGGACCAGTGCTGGATCCTTGGGTATTATATCTAGTGGCAGGGGAGGGAGGAAAAAGAAGCATTCTGATTCAGTCTGTGGCTATGAGGATGAAATGGAAATGAAGCTGTCAGCTAAGACACAGTCTACAGATAAAGGGGAAAGGCAGCCATAAGTAGAGGAGTTTATTCTCCTCAAACCTCTCTTCTTCCCCACCATCCCAAAACCATACCAGTGGGAATGTCAGTGAACAGAACCTTGGACCCCTTCTCCTAGTACAAATTAAGCTGTGAGGTGTTATTTTCAAAAGAGTATACCAAATTATGAATTCAGTGATATCTACCTCAACATGCAATTACTTACAAGGTGATTTTCTGAAGATTTTAGTTCTTTCTAATCTTGCTGATTTAAGTCTCTCAGCTCTCTTCAAGTTCCGTTTTTGTCTGCCACAGTGTATTAATAGCACTTCTTCCTCAGATAAACAGCTCCTTTCACTCATAAGTTTTGGGAGACTAAAGATAGGTGCAACTGTATCTGTAATCCAAAATTACATTTTTGGCATTATATTATGGCTGAAGACTATCTATGAACTGAAGGATTTGAATCACTTGATATTGGATCTTGTTTCATAGAGAGTGGGACTTTTTCTATCTTGAATAGCTAGTAGAACTAGAATTTATATTCTCTCCATTATTTTAAAAATCTCTCATTCGTATTGCTAGAATTCTGAAGTATTTTAGTTCTACAAAATTGTCATTCTCTGCAACGACTGGCTAAAATATCTTCAGTTAAGGCATATTTTAAAAGAAAATATTATTTCACATGGCTTGGCCATGAACTTTGCAGACTAACTTACCCAGTTGTCACTCCTTCCATCATAACCCAAAATCATCAAAGTGAAATTATCTGACATGCAATCAATCAATGGTATGTATTAAACTCTAAGTGCTGGGGAAAGTAAAATACAATAGAGTAGTGTGTACCATGAATGAAAGTCATACTAATAATAATAATAATGTTGGTATTTGTTAAGCACATACTATGCACTGTTCTAAGCGCTGGGGTAGATACAGGGTAATCAGGTTGTCCCACGTGAGGCTCACAGCTCACCCACAGCTCTCTGCCATCTCTGCTACCATTCTAGTGGATGAGGCTGTATTGCCAACACTTTGCATCACTGCACATAAAGTCATCCAGGGTCACGTTGGGGGTGGGGGTCCATTAGGCAGTCCAGACCCTGGCCTAGGTTTCAGTTTATATACCCCTGGCTGAGTGCATTTTGTAGATCATGCAGCATAATGTAGTGAATGACATCAAATGAAACTCCATTCAAACTCCCAATCTAGAGCATTTCACTATGGGACAACTGATTTTATCCCCGTTCTTCACTTCACCCTTCCTCCAGAGCCATTATATTTCCCTCCCGAGTCCCTGTTCACTTTAAGTGCAGCTTCTGATTATGGGGGAGGGAGGCTAGGTGCTTGCAAATTTGTCACCATGGCTGCCCTCTCTGAAAGCAGAAGCAGCATAGTGTAGTGGATACAGCGTGGTCCTGGGAGTCAAAAGATCATGAGTTCTAATCCAACATCTGCCATTTGTCTGTTCATTCATTCAATAGTATTTATTGAGCGCTTACTATGTGCAGAGCAGTATACTAAGAGCTTGGAATGTACAATTCAGCAACAGATAGAGACAATCTCTGCCCAATGACGGGCTCACAGTCTAATTGGGGGAGACAGACATAATAATAATAATGGTGGTATTTGTTAAACTTTATGTGCAAAGCACTATTCTAAGCACTGGGGAGATACAAGGTGATCAGGCTGTCCCACGTGGGGCTCACAGTTTTAATCCCCATTTTACAGATGAGGTAACTGAGGTACAGAGAAGTTAAGTGACTTGCCCACAGTCAAACAGCTGACAAGTGGCGGAGGCAGAATTCGAACCCATGACCTCTGACTCCCAAGCCCGGGCTCTTTCCACTGAGCCATGCTGCTGTGTGACCTTGGGCAAGTCACTTCACTTCTCATTTACCACATCTGTACAATTGGGATTGAGACTGTGAGCCCCATGTGGCACAGGGACTGTGTCCAACCTGATTTGCTGATATTCACCCCAGTGCTTGGCATAGTGCCTGGCACATAGTAAGTGCTTAACAAATACCACAGTTATTATTATTAAAGTATATCCTGACTCACTTATTACTTTAAGCCAGGTCTAATTAAGGGACATGCAAATAGATTGATCAAATTCTCTCAAATCAGTTTAATTTATTTGGCAGAGACTAACTTTCTCTTCAAGGGGCACATATCACTATCCTTATTGGCAATACCATCATCATTGCATTTTAAAATGGACAAAAGTATCTCAGCTACTGTTCAGGTTACTGCACATTTCCTAGCTAATAATGAATTTTTTTTGAGTCTATAGCTGGATGCAAAGCAAATGAAAATTAATATTTGCAAACTAATTTGCATATACAGTCTAACTTGCTGCTTATAAGAAACTCAAAGGTAAGCTATTTGAAATACAGAATGTTTACATGGTGTGAAGATAATGGAAAAGCCTAGAAATACCATAAAAATTAATTGATATCAAGATCACTGGAAAAATATTTTTGTTACAGACTTTTTATACACACAAAAAACCCAGCTGCTTTAAACAAGAAAAAAAAGACTGCTACTTTGTTACTAAAAGCTGTTCTGGCTGTGAAAATGACATTTCTCTGTAAAAGAGACAATTTTCAATTCAAGTCAAATTAACATTTTCATTCAGGGTGATATTAGATACTTGACACAAAAAAAGCCATGCTCTTTAGTATAAATGACACATTGTATCTTTAGATTAATGTTGTACTTTTTGATTAATGTTGCTAATTCATCTAACTACTTGCAAAATATTAGCATCTCTATTGGCAAATGCAAAGTGAAGTAAATGCTGTTTTCAAACATCTTTAGTTGCTGGAAATGGGATAGGAGATTGGCAGGAGGGTAACAGCATTTGCAGATAGGTAGGGGACTGATTTTTCAGGTTAAAAAGATTCCATTCTTGTTCTAAAAATGTGTTCTAAAGTCAAAAAATTTTTGTTTTGTAGGATTTTATTTTTATGATTCCTTCATCCAAGTGGTCCTTGCAAAGGGAGTTGGAGTAGTGGGTGATATCAATGAGCTGATCTGAGAAAGGAATGATGGAGGAGATTCTGGTGAGGATGGAGAACAGGAAATTGTTGAGGCTACAGCAGCTGGGAAGAAGCACAACTCTAGGGAGCATCTGGGGAAACTAACCTACTTCAGGATCCTATCAATTAGCAGTAAAGGGAGTGAGTGAGTGAATGAGTGAGTGTGTTTGTGTGTGTTGGAGGGGGCAGGGGGAGCAAGAAGGACTGTTAAAGAACTGAAGTACTCCTCTCTCCCACCGCACTAAAAAGAAAAAAAAATTGTGTGGCCATCGCTCCAACCTACCTACTCAGTGAGACTTTTAATGGCCCCAGATTCTGCACCTTTAGGGACCCAGCCCATTCCAGCAAGCAGGGCTCTGGAGAACGGGCACTGCACAAAAAGGTACTGATCAGTGATCACAGACTGCCTAAAGTTCCACTCACTATGAGGGCAAGGAGCCCTCAGGCCAGGGGCCCCAACTGGCCCAATCTCAAAGATGGGGCAGCCTTGGAGGTGTGGAAAAAAAGACAAAAAACAGGCAACCCCTGCTCTCCAAAGCATTGGCCTTCTCTTTTCCTCCTACTTGCCTAACAACCCAGGAGATGCTTTTATTGGCTCAATCTCAGAGATGAGATAAAATAAGGATGGGTGGGAAGACTGCTCATGATGGGAGAAGACAGAAGAGCTAACGTGGGGAGTGTTCAACAGCAGCAAACAAGAGAACCTATCAATTCAAGCAGAGAGATGTTTTGGTTTTAATTTGATTTTTTTTAATGGGGGATAAAAATTGAGGTAATATTGGAAAAATCCTGGAAATTTCATGCCCTTCATATAAAGTGAGGAAAATGACTCCAAAGGTTAATCGCTAATTAAAAGCCAATGAAGAAAGTCTGTTTTTCCTAAATAAAAATAAAAACAAATGAATTTCCACTTAGTATTTTCCTATGTTAGAACCTAGACTCTTCCCTCTGCCACCTGAGCTTTCAGTTGTTTCTGGAATAAAAGTGCTTGGGAAAGAGCCATGGTGATGGAGAATGTTCATCATAGAATAATTTTGGCCTAGTGGATAGAGCACATGCCTGGGAGTCAGAAGGTCATGGGTTCTAATCCCTGCTCTGTCACTTGTCTGCTGTGTGACCTTGGGCAAGTCACTTGACTTCTCTAGGCTTCAGTTCCCTTATCTGTAAAATGGGGATTAAGAGTGTGAGCCCCACGTGGGACAGGGACTGTATCCAACCTAATTATCTTGTATCGACCCAGTGCCTGGCACACAGTAAGTGCTTAACAAATACCATTATTGGAGAGCAGCGTGGCTCAGTGGAAAGAGCACGGGTTTAGGAGTTAGAGGTCATGGGTTCTAATCCCAGCTCTGCCACCTGTCAGCTGTGTGACTTTGGGCAACTCACTTGACTTCTCTGTGCCTCAGTTCCTTCATCTGTAAAATGAGGATTAAGATTGTGAACCCCACGTGGGACAACCTGATCACCTTGTATCCCCCCCAGCGCTTAGAACAGTACTTTGCACATAGTAAGTGCTTAACAAATACCATCATTATTATTCTCTGTGCCTAAGTGACCTCATCTGTAAAATGGGGATGAAGACTGCGAGCCCCACGTGGGACAACCTGATTACATTGTATCTACCGCAGCGCTTAGAACAGTGCTCAGCACATAGTAAGCGCATAACAAATACCAACATTATTATGATTTAAAATCCAGAAGAAATTGAGCAACTTAGTTTATTTGACTATGAGGAACTACAAAGATGGTTTCCTAAGACTCTATAGCCTGTTCTTGAAGGAAACCTCACTGTACTCTATGACCAGACTGATTTTGAAGTGTTTATGAGTTAATAAATCCCAGGTTATTATTCACTTTATTTTTCAGGATATGATCCAATCTGTATCATGACTGAATTGAGTTTACTATAAACACTGATCAGTTTATAAGGATTAGAAACTACTAATTTTATCAGGGCAAAGTCTGACACATACTCCTATTAGGAAGGCTGATATAGAAGACATTTAAATTCATTATTTGGAGGGGGAAAAGCACAGAATGCTTGCCAGGCTTTATTATCATTTTATCATAATCTAAATAAGAAAAGTGTTTGTCAAAAATACCTAACAACCTACACAGATTCAACATGTCAAACTAATATGATAAAATTACTTTAGTAGTAATTTTAAGATAGGTTTGACATTTTGCCTTTTTGTCATTTTCCAAAAAAATTAAAAATAGTAGTAAATAATACTGTTACAAATTCTGAGCTTCAAGCAAATACATGCTGAATTAACCTTTTACATTAAAAGCATAAGGCTCATTGTGTAAATCAAGAAAGCATCTATGATAAATATACAGTGATGTGAAGTAGTTTATTTTAATTACTATAATGTCTAAGAAGGGCAATAAAAGCAAACGAAGTGATAATATTAATAATAATTATGGTATTTGTTAAGCACTCACTATGTGCCAGGCACTGTTCTAAGTGCTAGGGTAGATACAAGATAATCGGATTGGACACAGTCCTTGTCCCACATAAGACTAACACTCTTAATCCCCATTTTACAGATGAGGGAACTGAGGCACAGAGAAGTTAAGTGACTTGCCAGACCACTCCAGGCCACATGGAGATCACAGCTGCACACTTCTCCCCTCCTGGAACAGAGCAAGGCATTTAGAGACCAGAGAACTTTGTGCCCACATATCTCCCAGTGCTTGGCACATAGTAAGCACTTAACAAATACCATTATTATTTATCTCCCACCACCCTAGCTCCAGAGACACACTTCCCACTTGGCCAGCAACACCACCACCCCTGACAACATTGCCAGGGAGACTGAAGCTGCAAGCCCCTTCCCTCCTGTAAAGGAGGTGAGGGATTCAAAAGCACCCACCATACACCAGAGCACCACCTTCCAACCCACCTCCAGGTAACCTGCCCCATTTGGTCAAGTCCCATCCAAGCTGCATGGAGACTAATAATCATAATAATGATGGTATTTAAGTGCTTACTTTTCTAAGCACTGGGGTAGATACAAGTTAATCAGGTTGGACACAATCCCTGTCCCACGTGGGGCTCAAAGTCTCAATTCCCATTTTACAGATGAAGGAACTGAGGTACTGAGGGAGAAGTGAAGTGACTTTCCTAAGGTCACACAGCAGACAAGTGGTGGAGCAGGAACAGAACCCATGACCTTCTGACTCCCAGGACTGTATTCTATCTACTACATCATGCTGCTGCTCAGAATACAGATGCATGCCCCTTCCCTCCTGGAAAGGAGCAGAGGATTCAAAAGCTGTCTTCTCAACTTCACTGAACCCCATATCAACGATGGTCAGCCAATCCACATCCTCTATCTCCGCAGTTCCACACTCCATTATTCGTTCCCATTGCCCCTCCAAGCTTCCTTTCCCTCACAACACCCTGCACTCTGGAGCACCTCACCCCTACTTTCACATTCCCACCCACCATTTTCTTGTCTCATCTCCCTTCTCTTCTGAATCCCCTTTTTACTGTGGACTGTAGGACTCCCGTTCCATCATGGGCAAATTTCTCTTCATCCTTAACCTGCTTCTGGTCCACTGTCATCCTCCTTGCTTTCACCAAAGTTTGTCCTCACTTGATGACACAATCTCTTCAATCGTTCCCTCTTATCTCTACTTGACTATCTTGCCGACACCTCAAATTTAACATGTCCAAAATAGAACTCATCTTTCTCATCACTGTAAACAGCACCACCACCCTTCCTCTCTCACAAGCCCATAACCTTGGCGTTATCACCATTGACTCAGCTCTTTCAATCCACATATTCAATCTATCACCAAATCCTGTTGGTTCTACCTTCACAACATTGCTAAAATCTGCCCTTCCCTCTCCATCCAGATTTCTACCACATTAATCCAAGCACTTATCCTATCCTGCCTTGTTTATTACATTTAGCCTCCTTGATGACTTCCCTGTCTCCTGTCTCTTCCCATTTCAGTCCCTAATTCACTCTTCTGCCTGGTTCATTTTCTATAAAACAATTCATGTTTCCCCACCCCTCAAGAAACTTCAGTGGTTGCCTATTCACAAGCGAATCAAACAAACTCCTACCATGGGCTTTAAAGCACTCAATCACCTTGTCTCATCCTACATCACTTTGTTGCTCCCCTACTACAACCCAGCCCACACACTCTGCTCCTCTAATGCCAACCTCACTCATCCTATCCCACCTGGATACTGCATCAACCACTTTGCTGATCTCCCTGCCTCATGCCTCTCCCCACCCCAATCCATACTTCACTCTGCTGTCTGGATCATTTCTCTACAGAAACATTCAGGACATGTCACCCCGCTCCTCACAAAACTCCAGTTGTTGCCATCCACCTCCACATCAAACAAAAACTCCTCAACATTGGCTTTAAAGCACTCCACTGCCTTGCCCCCTCTTACCTCACCTCACTTCTTTCCCTCTACAACCCAGCCCACTTCACCCCTCTAGTGCTAACCTTATCACTGTGCCTTGATCTCACCTATCTTGCCGCCGACCTCTAGCCTGAGTCCTGCCTCTGGCCTGGAACGTCCTCTCTCCTCAAATCTGACAATTACTCTTGCCCCCTTCTAAGTCTTGTTGAAGGCACACATCCTCCAAGAGGCCTTCCCAGACTAAGCCCCACCTTTCCTCTTCTCTCACTCCCTTTTACGTCATGATGACTTGCTCCCTTTGTTCTTCCCCCTCCCAGTCCTACAGTACTTATGTACATACCCATAATTCATTTGCATTAATGTCTGTCTCCCTCCCTTTAGACTGTAAGCTCATTGTGGGTAGGGAATGTATTTGCTTATTACTCTCCCAAGCTCTTAGTACAGTGCTCTGAACACAGAAAGTGCTCAAAAAATACTCCAGTATTTACTGAATGAATGAACCTACTCTCTGTACCTCCATCTCGCCTATCGTGCCACCGAACTCATGCTTACATCCTGCCTCTGGCCTGGAAAACCCTCCCTCTTCATATCTGATGGATGATCACTCTCCCCATCTCCACAGCTTAACTGAAAGCACATCACCAAGAAGCCTTAAACCCACTCCCTTGGAGAACTTATTTGCTTTCGTGGGTTCAACTACCACCTCTATGCAGATGATACCCAAATCTATATCTCCAGTCCTGATCTCTCTCCCTCTCTGCAATCTCACATTTCCTTCTGCCTTCAAGACATCTTTACTTGGATTTCCTCCTGACACCTCAAGCTTAACATGTCCACAAGAGAACTCCTTATCTTGCCACCCCAACCCTGTCCTCCCCCTGACTTTCCCATCACTGTAGATGGCACCACCATCCTTCCTATCTCACAAGCCCATAGCCTTGGCATTATTCTTGACTCCTTTCTCTCATTCAACCCACTTATTCAATCCATCACTAAATCCTGTTGGTCCCACCTTCACAACATTGCTAAAATTTGCCCTTTACTCTCCATGCAAACTACCATGTTAATATAATCTCTTAATGTATATTATATTATCATAACATAATATAATCATTTTTCTACAAAAACATTCAGGACATGTCATCCCACTCCTCACAAACTTCCAGTGGTTGCCTATGCACCTCTACATCAAACAAAAACTTCTCACCATTGGCTTTAAAGCACTCAATCATCTTGCCTCTTCCTACCTCACCTCATCACGCTCCAACCTAGCCTACACACTTCACTCCTCTAATGCTAAACTTCCCACTGTGCCTCTATCTTGTCTATATCTTGCCGCCAACCCCTCGCCCACGTCCTATCTTTGGCCTGGAATGCCCTCCTTCCTCAAATCTGGCAGAGAATTACACCCCCCACCCCTGTCTAAGCCTTATTGAAGGCACATCTCCTCCAAGAAGCCTTCCCCAAGCCCCACTTTCCTCTCCTCCCACTCCCTTCTGCATCACCCTGACTTGTTCCATTTATTTGCTCCCCGCTCCCCCCAGCCACTGACCCCCACTGCACTTATGTACATACCTGTAATTTATTTATGTTAATATGTTTGTCCCTCTAGACTGTATGCTCATCATGGGTAGGGAATGTGTCTGTTTATTGTTGTATTATATTCTCCCAGGTGCTTAGTACAGTGTTTTGCACCTAGTAAGTGGTTAATAAATACAATTGAATGAATGAATTACCAAGCCCTCATTTCCTCTTCTCCCACTCCCTTCTGCACTGCCCTTGCAGTAGATTTGCACCATTTGTTCATCCCTCCATCAGTCCCACAGCACTTATGAGCATAGTCATAATTCATTCTTCATTTATATTAATAACAATGATAATAATTACGGTATTTGTTAAGCACTTAGTATGTGCAAAGCACTGTTCTAAGCACTGGGATTGATTCAAGGTAATCAGGTTGTCCCACGTGGGGCTCACAGTCTTTATCCCCATTTTACAGATGAGGTAACTGAGGCACAGAGAAGTTAAGTGACTTGCCCAAAGTCACACAGCTGATAAGTGGAGGAGCTGGGATTAGAACCCATGACCTCTGACTCCCAAGCCCGTGCTGTTTCCACTAAGCCATGCTGCTTCTGAGCATATTAATGTCTGTCTCCTCCTCTAGACTATAAGCTTATTGGGGACAGGGAAGGTGTTGACCAATTCTGTTATAATTTACTCTCCCAAGTGCTTAGTACAATGTTCTTGAGAAGCAGCGTGGCGCAGTGGAAAGAGCATGGGCTTTGGAGTCAGGGCTCATGAGTTCAAATCCCAGCTCTGCCACTTGTCAGCTGTGTGACTGTGGGCAAGTCACTTAACTTCTCTGTGCCTCAGTTCCCTCATCTGTAAAATGGGGATTAAGTGTGAACCCCACGTGGGACAACCTGATTCCCCTTTGTTTACCCCAGCGCTTAGAACAGTGCTCGGCACATAGTAAGCGCTTAACAAATACCAACATTATTATTATTATTATGTTCTGCATACAATAAGTGTTAAATAAACATGATTGATTGATTGTTTCATTCATTTGCTGGCTCCTCCTTTGCCTCTTACTGTGGGTATCTAGCAGGGCTCTGTACTGACTCTCTTCTTTTTCACTCTACATTTACTCCCTTGAGAAGATCATGTAGTCACATGGCTTCAGTTACCATCTGTAAGATGGAACTGTAAATTTCTCCCCCTAAAACCCATTCTTCCACCTAGCATTCCCACCTCAGTCAATAACACCACCATCCTCCCTGTCCCAGAAGCCTGAAACTGGAGTGTCACCCTCAAACTATCACTGTCTTTCAACTCTCACATTCAATTTACTGCCAAATCCTGCTGGTTCTTCCTACACTAAAATCTCCCAAATCCTCCCCTTCTCTTACACTTGAATAGCTATCTCCCTGGTACAAGCTCTGGTCATATCATGGTTAGTCTATTGTATCAGCCTTCTTGCTGATCTCTCTGGCTCCAGTTGCTTGACTCTCTAATCTGTACAACACATTGCTGCAAGGATCATTCTCTTTTCAAAATCTCTCCAGTGGTTTCCTATATTTCTCCACATCAAATAAAAACTCCTAACAATCAGATTCAAGGACCTCTACCAACTTGTCCTACCCTATCTGCTCTCTCCACCTGTTATTCCCTAGCTCACTGTCTTCAATAATCCCTAGCTAACCTTCTAGCTGTTCCTTGCTCTCAACTCTTACCTCAGTACCTCATTTATAGTGGTTCCTCGGCTTGGAACTCCCTCCCTAAACTCTATAGACCACAGTCCTCCCTACATTAAACACTTTCCTAAAATTCCAACTTCTTCACATAGCCTTCCCCAGTTAATTTTCAGAATTATAAATAGTATAAACTCATTAACTTATGAATGTAGACCCATACTCAGAACTTTTGTATATATGTCTATTCAACTGTAAACTTACATATACATCTTGACTATTTTGTAAATATCTTTAAATCTGTGTTTCCCTTTAGAATGTAAGTTTCTTGTGGGCATGAAATTTGTCATTTCTTTGGTTTGTACCTACTGAGCACTTAGTACAGTGCTTTGCACCAAGTGGGTGCTCAAAAATACTATTAAAATACTACAATCAAAACGTGGTAAACTGCTCAAAACCCAACGGCCTCACTTACGAGGCTCAAAACCTGTCTACATGACTCTGATTTTCATTATTAGTAGTACATGGTGTAATATCCATTTAATTCCCAATCAAGTGAAAATGAGAGAAAAAAAGTCACCGCTGTGGGGCAAGCTGTTAAAGGTTAATTGGGTTTTAGATACTTCTACCTAATTGTTCAAGATTTTATTCTAATATCAATTTCTATAATAATGCTAGTAACACCTAAGGCCATGTGGGATGGATTTCAACACAAATTATAATAAATCCCATCACCAAAAGGGGAAACGTTGTTCATAGACACAATTCACATGATCTGAATGCAACTGAATCACACAAAATGGATAAAGTTAATCAACCATTCTCCCAAATTTTATGTAGGCTAGGTTTGCCAAATCCAAGGGTCCATAATCACCAAGTCAATAGCAATTGTCTAGGTAGTCATTAAAGACAAATAATTCTCAGCACTTTATTATGACTGGACTATTTGGATCAGTTTTAAGGATTTTTTTTATTTTAAAACAGGGATGTATACTGAGTCTGCTGCCAGCAGGATGGGAAGAATAAACTGCTCCCATATGGGAAGGAATTTGTTCTTTGGGGCTGCTGCAATGGAAGTCAAGCAACTACTGACTTGTACCTCACCAGGCAGCAATCTTGTTGAGTTTGCTAGATTTCAGTTGTGAGAATATGGGATCCTGGTTGCAATCCACCTTTTTTTCCATGATATTTGTTAAGTGCTTACTATGTGAAAAGCACTGTTATAAACACTGGGGTAAATAGAAAGAAATCAGACCGGACACAGTCCCTGTCCCACATGGGGCTCATAGTCTAAATTGGAGGAAGGAGAGTTTGATCTCCATTTTACAGATGAAGTAACTGAGGCACAGAGAAGTGACTTGCCCAAGGTCACAGAGCAGACAAGTAGTGAAGTTGGGTCCTCTGACTTCCAGGCCCATACTCTTTCTACTAGCCAACTGTGCTTCTCAACCCACTTCCTACCCCTGAGGCAGAGATTGTCACTAAAAAACAGGACCATTTTTGTCCCCCATCACCCTTCCCTGCCCCAGCAGGCTTTTCTGTGAAAATAGAATTAGGCAATAAAATAAGACCTAATTCCTAGTATATGGGTTACCTAGTAGTAAGGCAATAGTGTTTATGCTCAACTGAAAGGGTAAGACATATTTTCCCCACTGACTGAGTTTGTTTATTCAATCCTGCAAAGCACTGAAAAGTCACTTAACTTCTCTGTGCCCTGGTTTTCTCATCTGTCAAATGGGAATGAAATACCCACTCTCCCTACCACTTAGACTGCTATCCCCGTGGAGGATAAGAACTGTGCCTGATGTGATTCTGTTGCATCTATTCCAGCACAAAGAACAGTGCCTGACATCTAGTAAGTTCTTAATAAAATAATTATTGTTGTTATTAAACCATCTCCCAAGAGTCAGATAGGGTTCCTGCTACTTTTAAAGTGTCTATCTTAATAGTGCTTAGTACAGTGCCTGGCACATACGGCTGGGACACAGTAAAAACTTAACAAATAATATTATTATTATTACCAGAGATACAGTTGGTTAGAACACAAGAGCCAGCCTTTGCATGTGCCCAGTGAGGCAGGGATGATGGGTCCCATACTACCTTTTTTTAATCATGCATGCACCCATGGGTGAACTTTACCAGTGACATCTTGATGCTGCTTTGGGAAGCAGCATGGCCTAACGGCAAAAACCCGGGATTGGGAGTCAGAGGACGTGGGTTCTAATCCTGACTCCATCACTCGTCTGCTGTGTGACTTTGGGTAAGTCACTTCATTTCTCTGGGCCTCAGTTACCTCATCTGTAAAATGGGGATTAAGACTGTGAGTCCCATGTGGGGCTTGTAATCACCTTGCATCTACCTCAGTGCTTAGAACGATGCTTGGTACATAGTAAGCGCTTAAATACCATAATTATTATTATTATCTTCTCAGAGCAAGGCATGCATACATATCATGTATCATGTTCTGCACAGCAGATAATCAGTGTGGTTTAGTGGGAAGATCATGGGCTTCGGAGTCAGAGGATATGGGTTCTAATCCCGGCTTCACCATTTGTTAGCTGTGTGACCTTGGGCAAGTCACTTCACTTCTCTGGGCCTTGGTTCCCTCATCTGTACAATGGGAATGAAGACTGTGAGCCCCACGTGAGACAACCTGATAACCTTGTATCTCCTCCAGTACTTAGAACAGTGCTTTGCACATAGTAAGTGCTTAATAAATACCACCATCATTATTATTATAATCAGATTGATCATCATTTATTACGATCTCTATTGGACTACATTTGTAAATACATGAAGGTATTTTTAAAACCTAGTCATAGGCTTACCCTTAGACATATTCCTATTATAGTAACAGTGGAAAGATAAAGTGCCCATTTAGCTGATCTCCACAAAGGTGGTACTCCTTTTTTAGCTTTAATAAAGCAGTAGAATCACCATAGTAATCATTCATTTTAATGCAGCATGTTTGCCCAATTTCTAAAGCATAATTGGAAATAGTGTACTTTACAAGTTGGGCAATGGAGACAAGAAGCCCCATTTTTCACTGCATGAATGCCTTTGCTAGCTTTCATAAGGGATACATGAAATTTATTCTATCAGACATGTCATGACTTTGATGTTCAGGACTCCAGGGAAATTTATATGTATTCAAGTACAACATCAAGGATGTGTTGCAAAAAATGATAATGCATTCCCTTTCTTAATAAAAAAGGTCTTTAAACCCCAAAGGCGGTGTTGAATTAATGGCAAAATGTGTACTGGCTGGTGTTTTGGCTACATGTAATTCTTAACTTCTTAAGGTTTTCCCTTATATATTAAGATGATAGCTATATTTAATCATGGCTTCAACCTGTAGCATATACACCTACTTGATCAAATTTAATGATCAACTAAATTCCACCCAATCCACTGAAACTAATGACGTCTTCCTTGACAAATTCAATGGCAGCTACTCCATCCATCCTTGACCTTCACTGTCTTTCACACTGTGGACCACCTCCTACTCCAAGAAACACTATCAAACTTTGAATTCCCTGATAATTTTCTTTCCTGGTTCTTCTATCTCTCTAGCTGCTCCTTCTCAGTCTCTTTCACTGGCTCCTCCTTTGCCTCTAACCCCCATCTGTGGGGGTTGCTCAAGGCTGAATTCTTGCTCCTTTTCTATTCTACACCTACACCTCGGAAAACTCATTTACTCCCATGACTTCAAATACCACCTCTACATTGATGATTCCCAAATCTGCTTCTCTTCTCTGCAGTCTCACATTGCCTCCTGCCTTCAAGACTCCTATTCTTGGACATCCTGTTGACACTCAATTTATCATATCCAAAAGAGAACTCCTTCCTCATTTCCCACCCAAATCCTGTTCTCTCCCAGACTTTCTCATTACGGTAGACAACACAACTATCCTCTTTGTCTCCCAAGCCCACAACCTTGGCATTATACTCACTATGTACTCAATAAATACCATTCATTAATTGATTACAACTGTCCTATTCAGTGTAATGATTTGGTCGATTTCAGTCTGAACCAAGTATATGCCTATTAATATTGGTATTTGTTAAGCGCTTACTATGTGCAGAGCACTGTTCTAAGTGCTGGGGTAGATACAGGGTAATCAGGTTGTCCCACGTGAGGCTCACAGTTAATCCCCATTTTACAGATGAGGTAACTGAGGCACAGAGGTGTCCCTAGGCATCAGCCCAATTCATGTTTTGGTGCTTTATGACATCCGTATTCAGTAACAGTAATAATAATTGTGGTACTGTATTAAGAGCTGGGGTAGATAAAAGATAATCAGGTCCCATGTGGGGCTCACAGTGTAAGTAAGAGGGAGAATGGGCACTGAATCTCCATTCTGCAAATGACGGAACTGAGGTACAGAGAAGTTAGGTTACTTGCCCAAGGTCACACAGCAGATCCGTGGTGAAGCTGGGAACAGAACCCAGGTCTTCTGACTCCCAAGATGGTGCTCTTTCCACTAGGCAACTCTGCTTCTCTATTTCAGAATCATGGGTTAAATATGACTTATGCTTGATATTTTAAGAGATATTATATATTTGGATCCTGATGCTCATAAAGAAAAGGAAAAGCAGTGGTTATTTGTACAGTGATCTCAGTATATCACTACAGTAAGAACAGTAAATAATTGGAAGAGGAGAAAAGCCAGGCTGCACTTAAGCTAATACAAGAAGCAAAGTTTCACCAATCATTTTAAATGGAAACTCTATTGTCAGAAGTCTAATTTTATACTTAATGCTTTGTCTACTCAGTACAGCTTTTAAATACTTACATATGATCATCTTGCTCTTACTGTGTAGTAATGGATATGACCTTCAGAGTCAAATACTACTATTCTTGAGACAAAGAAAAAACAGTTGACATGATGCTAAAAAACTCCTGCCTCCGGGACGTCTCCACCTGGATGTCGGCCCGCCACCTAAAACTCAACATGAGCAAGACTTAGCTCCTCATCTTCCCTCCCAAACCCGGTCCTCTCCCAGACTTCTCTATTACCGTGGATGGCACGACCATCCTTCCCGTCCCGCAGGCCCGCAATCTCGGTGTCATCCTTGACTCGTCCCTCTCGTTCACCCCACACATCCTATCCGTTTCCAAGACCTGCCGGTTTCACCTCTACAATATCGCCAAGATCCGCCCTTTCCTCTCCACCCAAACGGCTACCTTACTATTACGGGCTCTCGTTATATCCCGGCTAGACTACTGTGTCAGCCTTCTCTCTGACCTCCCTTCCTCCTCTCTCGCCCCGCTCCGGTCTATTCTTCACTCCGCTGCCCGGCTCATCTTCCTGCAGAAACGATCTGGGCATGTCACTCCCCTTCTTAAACAACTCCAGTGGTTGCCTATCAACCTCCGCTCCAAACAAAAACTCCTCACTCTAGGCTTCAAGGCTCTCCATCACCTTGCCCCTTCCTACCTATCCTCCCTTCTCTCTTTCTACCGCCCACCCCGCATGCTCCGCTCCTCTGCCGCCCACCTCCTCACCGTCCCTCGGTCTCGCCTATCCCGCCGTCGACCCCTGGGTCACGTCGTCCCGTGGTCCTGGAACGCCCTCCCTCCTCACCTCCGCCAAACCGATTCTCTTTCCCTCTTCAAAACCCTACTTAAAAATCACCTCCTCCAAGAGGCGTTCCCAGACTGAGCTCCTCGTCCCCCTCTACTCCCTCTGCCATCCCCCCTTTACCTCTCCGCAGCTAAAGCCTCATTTTCCCCTTTTCCCTCTGCTCCTCCACCTCTCCCTTCCCATCCCCACAGCACTGTACTTGTCTGCTCAACTGTATATATTTTCGTTACCCTATTTATTTTGTTAATGAATTGTACATCGCCTTGATTCTATTTAGTTGCCATTGTTTTTATGAGATGTTCTTCCCTTTGACGCTGTTTAGTGCCATTGTTCTTGTCTGTCCGTCTCCCCCGATTAGACTGTAAACCCGTCAAACGGCAGGGACCGTCTCTATCTGTTGCCGACTTGTTCATCCCAAGCGCTTAGTACAGTGCTCTGCACATAGTAAGCGCTCAATAAATACTATTGAATGAATGAATGAATGAATGAATAGTAGGGTTATAGGGGAATCTAACATTCCTAATAAACAAAGTATGGCTAGGGACATTTGCTGTAAAAGTGGAATTATGTGTGGGAATTTGTCCACAAAACTCTTAAAAGGCTTTGATCTGGTTCATTCATTCATTCAATTGCATTTATTGAGCACTTACTGTGTACTAAGCACTTGGAAAGTACAATTCGGCAACAGAGACAATCCCTATCCAACAATGGGCTCACAGTCTAGAAGGGGGAGACAGACAACAAAACAAAACAAGTAGACAGGCATCAATAGTAGACAAGCATCAGATTCTTGAAGGATAAGTCATTCCTTCTCCCAAAAGGTAAGGCTTACACTGAGTCTATTGCTTACACTGAGTCTGTTTTACATCTACATCATGGCAGACATTATATATTCATGCACCACTGGAAATTGCAAGAATTCTTGAACCACAAGTAGTTATAGGAATGATGTCTACAGAGTGCAATGCACCATACTAAGTGTTTGGAAAGTCTGTGATGTTGGAAGAGTTTCTCAGTGGATCAGAAGTATATTCTGACTCCAGTTTCAAGGTCTCTTTTCAGATTCTCAAACATTGCAGCTAGACACGGTTGAACAGTACAAGGTTGAGCAGTACTGGGACCTACCATATGAACCTGCTTTACTCCAGTGAGGCTGAGGGAAGGGGTCAAAGTGAGCACCTATCTGACCATCCCAAATTGGAGAAGCCAAAGGACCTTGGTGAACTTCTCTGGAAAGGCAAATTTTCTGAGTAGTTGCCAGAAGCCAAATCTGTTGATATTGCCAAATGCTTTTGCAATATCTCCAAAAACTGTATATTGCCTCAACTTACATTTTCTGCTCACAATTTTCCAATTATAGTCATCTAACAGACTTCAAAAATGATTATACAGCTGAAAGGAATTTAAAAAGCTACGATAAGTAGATCACTTCCAGAGATTGGACTCTTCCCATGTAGACAAGTGAGACATTGCCACAAGTGACCTATCAGCCCACCTATGAGAGCAAATTAATTACCCCTTGACATAAGTATCATATTTATATACCCATCTTGGTTTATAATGATGTCTTTACTATGCAACCATATTTCAAGTAATTGTCATCTTAAGTAAACACATTTTAATTACTGTCATTTCTTTCATTATTTATTCTCTAGCCTACAATACACCTGTCACAGGAAACTTCTCATGTTTAACTGATTACCATCTCCTTCTGTTTTCTCATGGCCTTGGATATCCCCATTTATTTCCTTGCGATCCAATTAAAATAAGCAAAGTGCACTAGGAGTTCACAGGGACTTGGAGGCAGGTGCGGTAGTCATCCACCCTACGAGGATTTTCAAGTTTTTCATCTGCTTCTCAGATAGCACTTTCACACAACATTACAAAGGTACATCTGCCTGCTGCAATTAGGATGTTGCAAAGCCGGCACTGATAAAGTGACATTTGCTAAAAGCACTGTCATTTTGAAGAATATACAAGAAGTAAAATGGAAATCAATGTAATTGCAAGTTATCAACCTCAAATTTCATAGAGTTACAAGATACAGGGCTGCCAAATGAGAATGATTTTAGTCTATCCCAATTACAAATAATATATACACAACATTAAAACGGTATATCTGCCTGCTGCAAGATATTCAAGTAAAAATACACTTCAGTTTAATTTCAACTTTGAATTTCTAATACTATAAATAAGTATGGCATTAAGCCTAAATTTCTCTATTTGGCTAATTTTAAATATTTTTAAAATACACTGCATCAAGCTTTTAGTTTTTCATCTGTGTGGTGTGAAATGTAATTCTGGGAAAGAAAACGGCCACGTATTTCACAACATTAAATTCAAGTTTTCTTATGTCATTAGATCACCAGAAGCTTCCTAATGAAGATTTGGTCTTCTTTACCCAGGGTTTCATACACCTTATTTTTTGCCTATTAAAATGAAGTGGCAGTTCTTATCTCAAGCTGTTGTGTACAGTTTTCCAGAGTAACTGGCCAGAATACACTTTTTGATTTATAGCTCACAGATTCCTTGTTCATGTCTTTCCACAGGTTCAAATAGAGATAGTTCGGTAAACCTAGTGAGGAATAGTAAATTATTGCTTCAGCTCTGTAAGTGGCACCCTAGAGGTCTGAAACAGTTCATGCTACTTCCAAAAGTACTTAACCTTCTAGGAAGTAGCTTATGCACGGGGAGACTTTCGCTTAATAATCACTGAAAGCAACCCATTCGTCCGAGGCTTCTGAGTGCACAGTATTGCACGTTCAGGAGCCATGCAAGTGAAAGTAGCCTCACTCCATCTCTGCCTTTCTTCATCATTTAGAGCTGGTATACACAGCAGTGTATCTCATAGCAGAATCACAGGCAGCACATACTAGCTCCTGGGCACACCCCCAAATGTCACTATGTGACAACCCATTCAAGGTCATGATAAAATATGTTGGCTTTGTGCTCAAAGTGATATTTTTTTTACAGAGCCTGGATAAAGTCAATCAATTCTATCCTTGTGCAGAGGGTGATGGAAGTGGGGTGGGAAAAATCTGGTTTACTACCAATAGGGAGCTGACAGATGACTCATCTTGCAATTAAAATGCATTATTATTTTGGAGTACACTTTCTGAATAAATCAATTATTACAGCATTAAATCAGTCTTAACTTAATCTTTGCACCACGAAATAGACAAAAATAGAGGAAAGGGGAAAAAATCCCATATGAACAGCTCTTTATTTTCTTCGGGTTTCCATAGCCTCAAAATCCCTAAACTATCACCACACACACACACAACATAAACTACCCCTAAAACAAACAAAAAAACCCAGAGGAAATATTTTTGGACACATTCTTCTTGAAAATTATCAACAGAAATCTAACTCATTGAATAAACGGAAGGCAAAATATCCAGTATTTTAAATTCATATGCCAGGATTTAAATTCTGGGTGAGATCGCAATTTTGTGGGTTTGCTTGTATTCACAGGAAGAGCAGTTCAGGAGTTTCAAGTTCACAAATAGCTTTCTATGGATTTATTGTTTCTCCTGTTTACTTTAGCCCTTTGTCAGTCTGAGAGAACTGTGAGCATATTTTATTTTACATTTCAGTATGCTTTGATTGCCTTACCGATGCGGTGTCAATTTTATATCTAGCCTTCCTGCAGTGTCTTTATTCACTCGCTGAAGCCAGCAGATAGAAATGCAGTTTTTAGAGTTTTCGGGGCAGACTCCCTGCTCTAGGTCTTGTCCCTTTAGCTATTAAATGTTTACTTTCTTCAGAAATTGAAAAACACATTTTGCTCTGATGCTTTCTGAATCATATTGTGAAAGTTTGTATTATGTATCAGGTACAGGGGTTGAGAGGGAGGAGAGTAGATATACTGTAGATATATACTGTGGATAGGGGGCAATGACAAAAGTAGTCCTCTTGTTTTCCAAAAAGGCTTGTGAAGGAGACCAAAAAAAGGAAAAAGGAAAAAAAAAGAAAATATACCTTCCAACTCCTACTATGCTTTGAAATATAAAAATACTGCGAAATACGTTGAAATTACACTGCCTATGGAAGATAAACAGAGTAACTGTTCATTGATACCATAGCCATTTTGACTAGGATGCAAAATATTTAATTCCATTTATATAATGCTCTAACAATTCAATATTTGTTTGGCAAATCATATGCCTCTCCTGCTTTCCCTTCAGAATACTTAAGATCTTCATCCATAGAATGCATAGAAATGTCTATTTTGAACAGGATTGAAATTAGCAGATGCCTGTTCTTTTTTCAAGTAAATGCAATTAAATCGGGTAATGCTGAAACTTTTATTGCTTGCCTGACAGACATATGGAGCCAGAGCTGCTACTACTTTTTCTAAGGAGACAGAAAATGAATCAAACAGTGTTTCAGTGTGAATATTTAACAAAAAAGATAACAGCCATTCTTGTATAAATTGTGCAAAGGAACAACTCTAGTGGCAACAAGAAAACTGGGAGGAGGAGAATGCAGGAAACCTCCACATTTTCCAATGCAATGCTAATGCTACTAGACAAATCAATCTCTTCCTGGTTCTCTCTCCCACCGTAATAGAAGGACAGGGAATACAAAGACACAATAAATGTTACTGAGTTGGACTAATGGTCCATTTAATCCAAGATTTTGTCTCTGAGAGCGATAACATGGATGTTTACAGGAACAGAATGACTGCTTTCCTTGACATCCATCCTTGAACTCCACAGATAACACCCCCAGTCTTGGTTTAAGCTCAAGAACTTCCACTTCCTCCTCCACCAAACATGTAACCAAAGATACTAAAAGGAGAAGAAGTTACAGATCTAAGTTTATTACCCTGCCTCTGTTTATCCTTTGGTGGTGATCCTAATCACCAGGGAAATGGCCAGAAGTTGAGTAAAGTAGAGAATAAAGGCCCTGAATGATCCACAAGCTAGATCATTAACCTATGAATCGCAGAGTCAATGATTGCTGAAGTGAAATTGTTATTTAGAGAAGTGAAATTGTAGTTCCACAAAAAATATTTCTAGGTTTCTAAATATACTAGAGATACAAGTCAAGGAGCACAGTCCTGGCAACACAGTGAACAATGAATCATGAAAGATGGCAGTGTGAACTTTTATATGTCATATTTAGTTATGATATTTAGCAAACGCTTACTCTGTGCTAAGTATTGTGCTAAGCTATCCCTGCCTGGATCTCTGTTTATATGACCATCCTTCTATTCAAATTCCAGGTCTCTGACCACTTAGTTCACTAGACTATCATCACCTCACCAATTAGTTCCTGATACCAACCCAATAAATCAGAGCTCAGATTAAGGAATAACATAATAAAGCCTTAGGGCTCACTTAAATGTCTGTTTGGTTTAATATTGAGTCTATATAAAAACTTATTAACAGTAATAATAATAATAATGGTATTTGTTAAGCACTTACTATGTGCCAGACACTGTAGTAAGCACTGGGTGGATACAAGCAAATTGGGTTGAACATAGTCCCTGTCCCACATAGGGCTCACAGTCTTTAGTACACTGCGTATTTGGAATCAAAGTATATATTTTGGGAAACAACAAACAAGCTATAGCACAGATATATAAAATCAATCCAAAAAATTCACCAATAACTACATAAGAATATTGAGATTTTGGGGGGCATAGCAAAACCAAGATGAGAGGGTAATAATCTGGAATTAGCTGACTTTTAGAAAGGGCTTTAAAGAAGGAGATGAGGTGTAGTTTGAGAAAGTTTGTGAGGGGAAAGAGGTGAGCAATAATTGGAGGATGGAGAATAAAGAATGAGGGACAGTTGAGAGATTTGCTTGGGAAGAGCAAATGGTGGGTCAGAAGAGCACAGATAAATCGGTGGTCTATGTTGAGCCCTTAGTGTTTGCAGAGTGCTGTACTAAGCACTTGGAAGGGTACAACATCACAGATTTGGTAGACATGTTCCCTGCCCGCAAACAGATCACAGCCTAGAAATAGGTAAGAGGGAGTCAGTTTATAGAGAGACTTGTAGATGAGCTTTTTACTTAGAAGCAGCGTGGCTAAGTGGAAAGAGCCCGGGGTTGGGAGTCAGAGGTTATGAGTTCTAATCCTGCCTCCACCGCTTGTCAGCTGCATGACCTTGGGCAAGTCACTTAACTTCTCTGTGCCTCAGTTATCTCATCTGCAAAATGGGGACGAAGACTGTGAACCCTACGTGAGACAACCTGATTACCTTGTATCGACCGCAGCACTTAAAACAGTGCTTGGCACATAGTAAGCTCTTAACAAATACCAACATTATTACTATTTAAGGGGACAAGAAAGGGACTTATCTCCCAGTCTCACATGCTTGGCTTGGGCCTCCCCCGTCTAGGGCCTCTTCTCCCACTCTCCTCTGCACTTCTCTTGCACTTGGATTTGTACCCTTTATTCACTCAGCCCTACAGCACTTATGCACATATCCATAATTTATTTATTTACATGAATGTTTGCCTCTCCTTCTAGACTATGGGCATGGAATGTGTCTGTTATACTGTATTCTTCCAAGCGCTTAGTACAATGGCCTGCACAGAATATACTCTTAATAAATATGATCGATTGATTGATCAATTGAACTCTGGGATTGGTTGGAGAGCACCTGAAGCAACTTGGCTTAGTGGATAGAGCACAGGGCCTGGGAGTCAGAAGGACACTCTACAGAAACGCCCTGGGAATGTCACTCCCCTCCTCAAACACCTCCAGTGGTTGCTTATCAACCTTCACATGAAACAAAATGTCGTCACTCTTGGTTTCAAAGCTCTCCATCACCTGGCCCCCTCCTACCTCACCTCCCTTCTTGCCTTCTACAACCCACCCTGTATGCTCCACTGCTCTGCCACTAACCTCCTCACAGTCCTTCGTTCTCGCCTGTCCCATTGTTGACTCCTGGCCCACGTCCTACCACTGACCTGGAATGCCCTCCCTCCTCACATCCGCCAAACTAACTCTCATCCCCTCTTCAAAGCCCTACTGAGAAACCTCCTCCAGGAGGCCTTCTCAGACTGAGCCCTCCCTTTCCCTCTGCCCCTCCTCATTCCCCCTACTCCCTCCCTCTGCTCTTCTCCCTTCCCCTCCCCACAGCACTTGTGCATATTTTTATATATTACTTCATTTTATTAATATGTATATATCTATGATTCTATTTATCTTGATGGTATTGATGCCTGACTACTTGTTTAAACTGTGAGCCCACTGTTGGGTAGGGATTGCCTCTGTTGCCAAATTGTACATTCCAAGCTCTTAGTACAGTGCTCTGCACATAGTAAGAACTCAATAAATAAGATTGAATGAATGATCCGGGTTCTAATCCCAGCTCCACTGTGTATCTGCTATGTGACTCTGGGGAAGTCATTTAACTTCTCTAGGCCTCAGCTACCTCATCTGTAAAATGGGGATTGAGAGTGTGGGCCCCATGGGGGACAACCTGATTATCTTCTAACTACCCCAGTACTTAGAACAGTGCTTGGCACATATAAAGCACTCAACAAGTGCCATAATCATTATTACTACCTGAATCAATCAATGGTATTTATTGAGCACTTAATGTTAAATACTCAACAAAGCAGGCTTTTACTGGAGTGTTGAGAAGACCTAGGGGACTATCTTCTCCAGGAATGATGTACTCCTGCACTCTTTGGTATTACTGTTATTGTGTTGGTTTTATCAATCAGTGGTATTTATTGAGCACTTATTGTATGCAGAGGACTTTGCTTAGTGCTTGGGAGAATACAACAAAACTGTTGGTAGGCACATTCCCTGCCCACAAGGAGCTTACAGTCTAGAGGGGAAGACAGACATTAATATAAATAGATTATGGATATCTACATGTGCTGTGGGGCTGAGGGTTTTAAACTGTAGTTTCTTATTCCAGAGTTGTTATACTCAAGTTGCTTAGTTATTTCTTTCCTGTTAATCTGTTCTCACCAAACCTTTTAGATTGTGAGTCCAGGACAGGACAATATAACAATAAATAGACATTACCTGCCTACCCACACTTTTAATAACTGCCTCATCTAATAGGGGCACCTATTCTGGGACTGTGTTGAGCAAGGCAGTTTGGGTTTCTTGTTCCGATAGAGATGCTTTGATGTTGTCTTCCTGTATAGGTCTTTAATTTCCAGAAATAAGGCACTCCATTATTTAGTTAGGGTAGAAACCACTTTACAATTTAGTGGTTTATCATTAGAGAAGGCTGTAATCCATTATATAATCAATTAATCCAATATTCAGCATCCCACATAGCAGCAATAGTTGAACTAAGCACTTGGAAAAGTACAACAGAAATCCATAATATGTTCCCTGCTCACAAGGAGCTTACAATATAATGGTGGAGATGGGTGTAATAGCATTTACAAATATTGGCATCAGAATGGATGATTGAATGTACAATTTAACATACATACATATACGAAGTGCTGTGGATGGGTATATACATATATGTGTTAGAAGGAGCTGCTGGGTTGATATGACTAGGGATGTTGCGGAAAGATGTTGGATTTTAGGTGTGCTTTAAAGAAGGATAGGCCTTATTCCTTTCCCACAAAGTACTTAATTGCAATACGTAAATGATACTGTCAACCGGGTAACTTTCAAACAAATAAGCCAAATATCAAAAACTGTGAAAACCCTTCAGACATAAACCATCTCTCAACCAAAGTTCCCTACATTAAAGTCTGAGGCAATGTCATATAGAAGGTAAGTTTTCATTACCTTTATTTCAAAATTGCAGATGAAAGTAACAGAGCTCTGAAGTTTCACAAAGTCAAAATCAATTTACTCAAAACAATACATAATTAAGTAATTATTTCCCAGCAACCTGGATGCCTTATTGTTCTGTAAAGTTGATTTTGATTTCTTTGTTGCCCAGCTCCACTTACTCATGATAGGTGAAATATACAGGCTCAAGTCCATTGTTATTTAAACTCCTGGAGGAAAATGAATGTTTGCTTTGCTTCTTTTGTACTCTTCATTCAGTTTTCTATTGAACACTTACCATGTGCAGAGTACTATACTAAGCACTTGGGAGAGTGCAATACAACAATGAACAAAGACATTCCATCCCCTTAAGGAGCTTACAGTCAGGGGCTGGAGAAGACAGACAAATACATTACAGATATGTACATAAGTTATGTGGGGTTGTGAGTGGGGAAGAACAAAGGGAGCAATTCAGGGCAAGGCAGATGGGAATGGGAGAAGAGGAAAGAGGGACTTTGGGAAGGCCTCTTGGAGTTGTGCCTTCAATAAGGCTTTGACGGTGGGGGGGGAGAGTAATTCTCACATTTGAGAAGGGAGGACATTCCTGGCCAGAGGCAGGACATAGGCGAGGGGTCAGAAACAAGATAGTTTAGACTGAGGTACAGTGAGAAGTTTAGCATGAGGGGAGAGAAGTGTAGAGGCTGGGTTGTAGTAGGAGAGCAGCAAGGTGATTGAGTGCTTTGAAGCCAATAGTGAGGAGTTTTTGTTTGATGTGGAGGTGGATGGGCAACCAATGGAGTTTTTTTGAGGAGTGGGAAAACATGACCTGAAAAGTGATCCAGGCAGCAGATGCATGAACTGGAGTGGGGAGAGACAGGAGGCAGGTTGGTCAGCAAGGAGGCTGATACAGTAATACAGGAAGGATAGGATTAGTGATTCTATTATTGAAGGTGAGGAAAGAGAGCTTTTTAAGCAATTCTGTGAAGGTGGGACCAACAGGATTTAGTGATAGATTGAATATTTGGGTTGAATAATGAGAGAGAGGAGTCAAGGATAATAACAAGGTTATGGGCCTGTGAGACAGGAAGGATGGTGGTTCCATCTACAGTGATGAGAAAGTCAGGGGGAGGACAGGGTTTGGGTGGGAAGATAAGGAGTTCTGTTTCGGACAAGTTAAGCTTGAGGTCACAGGAGGACATCGAAGTAGAGATATCTTGAAGGCAGGAGAAAATGTGAGAAAGAAAAAGAGGAGAGAGATCAGGGCTGGAGATGTAGATTTGGGTATCATCTGCATAGAGGTGGTAGTTGAAGCCATGAGAGTGAATGAGTTCTCCAAGGGGGTGGGTGTAGATAGAGAGTAGATGGGGATCCAGAACTGAACCTTGAGGGACCCTACAATTAGGGGGTAGAAGGCAGAGGAGGAGCCCATGAAGAAGGCTGAGTGAATGGCCAGAGAGTGCTTCTAAGTGCTTAAGACAGTGCTTCACATTAGGTAAGCACTCGATGCCATTGATAACTTGCTCATGTGACCTGCTTTGTAGTCACATAGGGTTATGCAACAGATGTCTCATCACTGTGGTCTGGCTATAGTCAGCATTCCAGAAGTCAACCTTCAGTTAAGATTCCTAGTATATTTGTCCATATCAATGCCCCCTACTGAGTTCAGTAATCTGTGGGTGCCAGGACTGGCTTCTGTCTTAAAATCTGCTGATCAAATGGCTAAACTTAGGTTTTTTAATTAGGAGAAAATGGGAGCGCCAAGATGAAAGAATGGAGAAGTACTTTTTGTGCTTTCTGGGAATGCCAAAGGTGACTACAGTGATCACTTAAGCTGTAGCCTGACAATCAATCAATTGTATTTATTGAGCACTCATTGTGCAAAGCACTGCATTAAATACTTGGGAGAGCACAATATAGCAGAGTTGGTAGACACATTCCCTGTCCACAAAGAGCTTGAGGGCTTAGTTGAGGAAGACCTCCTAGAGGAGATGTCCTTTCAATAAGGCTTTGAGATAAGGAGTGTAACTGTCTGTAGGATTTAAAAAAAAATCTTTAAATGTTACTTGTTAAGCATTTACTACATGACAGGTACTGTAAAGCTCTGGGATAGATTCAAGCTAATCAGGTTGGACATAGTCCATGTCCCACATGGGGGCGGGGGTCACAGTCTTAATCCCCATTTTACAAATGAAGTGAGGCACAGAGAAGTTAAGTAACTTGTCCAAGGTAACAGATCAGACAAGTGGAAGAGCTGAGATTAGAACCCAGGTCCTCTGCCGCCCAGGCTAGTGCTCTTTCCATTAGACCATTCTGTTTCTCTGAATGACAGGGGAAGGGTGGGAGCATGAAGGAGCAGGAAATGGGCAAAGGGTCAGCAGCAAGATAGAAAAGATCGAGGTGCAGTGAGTAGGTTGCATTAGAGGAGCAAAATGTGTGGGCTGGGTTGTTATAGGAAATCAGAGAGGTAAGGAAGAAGGGGGCAAAGTAATTGATTGCTTTAAAGCTAATGACCTGTTTGATGAGGAGGTGGATGGGAAACCATTAGATGTACTTGAGAAGTAGGGAAACGTGGAGAAAATGGTTTTGTAGAAAAATGACCTGGGCAGCACAGTGAAATATGGACTGAAGTGGGAAGAAACAGGAGGCTGGGAGATCAGCAAGGAGGCTGAGGCAGTCATCAAGGTGGGATAGGATAAGTGCTTGGATTAATGTAGTAGCAGTTCGGGTGGAGAGGAAAGAGTGGATTTCAGCAATGTTGTGAAGGTTGAAACAACAGGATTCGTGACAAAAATGAATATGTGGGTTGAATGAGAGAGATGAGTCGAGGATAACGCCAAAGTTATGGGCTTGTGAGCCAGAGAGGATGGTGGTGCCGTCTACAATTATGGGAAAGTCCATCGCCCCAACTCGCTCCCTTTGCTCTACCCCTCCCCCGCACAGCACTTGTGTATATATGTATATTTATAATTCTATTTATTTACATTAATATGTATATATCTATAATTATATTTATTTATATTGATGCTATTAATGCCTGTTTACTTGTTTTGATGCCTGTCTCCCCCCTTCTAGAGTGTGAGCCCGTTGTGGGCAGGGATTGTCTGTTGCTGAATTGTACTTTCCAAGCACTTAGCACAGTGCTCTGCACACAGTAAGCACTTAAAAAATATGACAATGAATGAAAGTCTTGGGGAGTTTGGGTGGGAAGATGAGGAGTTCTGTTTTGGACATGTTAAGTTTGAGATGTTGGTGGGATATCCAAGTAGAGATGTCCTGAAAGCAGGAGGAGCTATGAGACTGCAGAGAAGGAGAAAGATCAGGGGTGGAAGTGTAGATTTTGGAAACATCAGCACAGAGGTGGTAGTTGAAGTTATGGGGGAAAATGAATTTTCCAAAGGAGTGGGTAGAGATGGAGAATAGAAGGGGACCCAGCACTGAGCCTTGAGGAACCCCCACAGTTAGGGGGGAGGAGGCAGAGGAAGAGCCTATGAAGGAGACTGAGAATGAATGGCCAAAGAGAGAAAAACAGGAAAGGACATTTTCAATGAATCCAAAGTTGGATAACGTGTCCAGGAGAAAGGGGTGGTCAACAGTGTTGAAGGTAACTGAGAGGTGGAAGAGGATTAGGATAATAGTAATAACAATTACAATATTTGTTAAGCACTTACTATGTTACAGGCACAGTTCTAAGTGCTGAATAAGGTAGAAGCCACTGTAATTGGCAAGACAGAGATCACTGGTGATCTTTGAGAGAACAATTTTGTTGGATTGAAGGGGCAGAAGCTAGATTGTAGTGTGTCAAAGAGAGAATTGGAGGAAAGGAAATGAAGGGAGCAGGTGTAAACAACTCACTCAACCTGTCTGGGGAGGAATGGTAGGAGAAAGATGGTCTCCCAACCTCCTGTCTCTCCCTACTTCAGTCTATACTTCACTCTGCTGCCCGGATTATCTTTCTACAGAAATGCTCTGGGCATGTCCCCCCCCCCAAAAAAAATCTCCAGTGGTTGCCTATCAACCTTCAAATTGAGCAAAAACTCCTCACTATTGGCTTGAAAGCTTTCCATCACCTTGACCCCTCCTACCTTGCCTCCCTTCTCTCCTCCTACAGCCCAGTTCGCACACTCCACTCCTCTGTCACTAATCTCACTGTGCCTCGTTCACGCTTGTCCTGCCGTCGACCCCCTCCCCACATCCTACCTCTGGCCTGGAATGCCCTCCCTCCTCACATCTGCCAAACTAGCTCTCTTCCCCACTTCCAAGCCCTACTGAAAGCTCACCTCCTCCAGGAGGCTTTCCGAGACTGAGCCCCCCTTTTCTTCTGCTCCTCCTTCCCTCCCCATCACCCCTACCCCCTCTTTCTACTCTACCCTCCCGCCCCACAGCATTTGTGTAGATATGTACATATTTATTATTCTATTAATTTTATTAATGATGTGTATATATCTATAATTATTTTTACTTACATTGATGCTATTGATGCCTGTCCACTTGCTTTGTTTTGTTGTCTGTCTCCCCCCTTCTAGACTGTTAGCCCGTTGGGTAGGGATTGTCTCTATCTATTGAGAAAATTGGACGGGATCAAAAGATCAGAGCTCTCTGTAGGGGAACAGAACACAGATTTGTGGGCAGGGGGTATGTGGGAGAGGAAGCAGGTGAGGATCTTGTGGTCAGATAGGGGAATTTCAGAGTTGGTGAAATCTTACATCCACAGGGATATTGAAGTCCCCAAGGAGGAATGTAGTGATGGAGAAAGAGTGAAGGAATGCGAGAAAGGGATCAAAATGGTTCAGAAAGTTGGAGCTGGGGTCTGGGGTGCAGTAGATGACCATGACTAGTAACTGGAGTGGGTGATAGAGGCAGATGATATGGGTTTCAAAAGAGGAAAAGAGAGGGATGGTGCAACAGCGGCATTGGGAAGCAAGAAGGAAGCCCACTCTTCCCTCTTTCCCAGTAAGTCTGGGGGAGTGGGAGAAGATGAACCCTCTAGAGAGAGCAGCAGGGAGACAGTGCCACCTGGGGAGAGTCAGGTTTCAGTGATGGTGAGAAGAAGTAGTGACTGGGTCATGAACAGGTTATGTATGAAGGAAAGCTTTTCCATGAGGGAGCAGGGGTTCCACAGGCCACACTTAGTTGAGGCTGGGATTGATTTTAGATGTTAGATGTCCTTGGCCAACGAGCAGACAGATGAACCTACAGACACGTACTCATGAGATATGAGAAAGAGAATATTGGGGATGTAGAAGGGAGAAACTTACCAGTCCTTCCTTAGCTTTCACATCTATTACAGTTCAGTTATGGAACTGATACACACTGGAAATCTGCATTAAACCTCCATTAATGTCAAAATTCTGCACTGCTGACTCACCAAATCTAGATTATCAAACACTGCTATAACATGATTTGTCATGCTGCCAATGTGCCTACATTGAAAGAAATGGGAGTGTATACTGTCGACTGTAATCTTCTTGTGGGAAGGGAATGTGTCCACAAACTCTATGTTGCACTCTCCAAAGTACTTAGTACAATGCTCTGCACACAATAAGTGCTCAATAAATATGACTGATTTCAAAGCAGTTTGGAAAAGATTGTTGAGTCACAAAACACAAATGCAATCTCACAGTTTGAAGGAAATCAAACTTGAAGGGTCCAATCAGTTACTTAAACAGTTGAGTGTTCTGGGTCATTTCTTCTCTCAGCTATTCATTTCATATGAAGAAATACACCAGTTTCAAAATGATCATATCACACTTCACAATAGTCATTCTGTCAATTTCCCATTCATGGAAGAACAAATGCTTCGTTGATTGCATTTGATTGCATCGTAGAAAGTACGATGAGGAAAGTTGGTGGAAAGCCTTAAGCCTAATGAGAATTTCTTTTCTTGACAAAGAGGAAAACAAGAAACCAATGGAGGTTTTTAAGGAAAAAAGGGAGGTGTGCCAAGAGACTCTTCAAGATGATGGAAATTCAGAAGAGCAAACCAAAAAATGTTTTGGCATAGCCAATGCACAGCTGGTAGAAAGCAGAAGAAGTAGAGCAGCCTTTAGAAACCACAGGCATCAAAGAGATTGTGAGAAATAAAAACAAGAACAAAAGTGGTGAGAGACATGTCTTAAGGGAAAGAGCACAGGCCTAAGATTCAGAAGACCTGGGTTCTAATCCCAACTCTGCCACTTCACTGCTTTGTGACCTTGCTCAACTCACTTTACTTCTCTGTGCTTCAGTTTCGTCAACTGAAAGAGGATTAAATACATGTTCTTTCTCCTACTTAGATTATGAGCCCCATCTGGAACTGGGACAGGGTGCAACCTGATTTTATTTCTCTACCCCAGTGCTTAGCATACAATGAGCACTGAACAACTATCACTATTATCATCGTTATGAAGGGAGTGCTGTGATCAGTCGTTTAAAACAATGATATGTACAACTTTAAAAATTAGAGTGAAAAAAATATTTGGCAACAAGATTAGTACAGAAGCTACTACAATAGTACAGCTGGAAGGTTAGCTGACTCTGTATCAAAGTGGTGCTGGGAAGGAAGGGATGGATCTATGAAATATTACACATGCATAAAGATCATCGGTGGCAGAACTGCCATTTTTCTTCTCCATTAGCAGTCCTCTGCAGCATCCAGGAAGAACTGGGCCTGACCCCATTACCTAGCTTGAAGTTTCTTAAGCAGCACAACATTGTTCTTATCAAAAAATAATCTACTCTCTGTAGCTTGTGAGGAAAAGCAATATGTTTATTATATTTATGTATCTATTTACTCCTTGGGATAAGGTGCTATGAGAATTCACATATTAGTTACAGTGGTATTTATGGAGGGCTTTCGGTGGGCAAAGCACAAAATTAAGTGCTTGGTAGAATAAAGAGTTGGTAGATATGTTACCTACACATAAGGAGTTTACAGTCTAGAGATGGTATGTATAAGCATGCATGTATTTGTATGTATATAGTACCCCTGAAAATAAATATCAAAAAAGAATCAACAATTTTAATTTTTAAATTGCATGCCTCCTCTAGCCTATAAAGTCAGTGTTAACACATAGAAAATTAACACTTTGTTCTTAGGTTTTCACCACTGAAAACCAAGTTGTGATGCTGGTGGTATCACCTTTCTTACTAAGAACCCCAAGAACTTATGTTTCTGAATTTTACATCATGTAATCAGTATTTAAAGTGAAGGACACCTCACTTCATTTATTCTTCTATGAACTTTCCTCCCTCTCCAGGAACATGCTGTAAGACAGACATTCTGACATGCAAGCAGGGAGCTGCTCCATTCTTTTCTTCAGACAAATACAATCACAGTGGGCAGGCAAAAACCTATTATTGCTTGCCTGTCAGACCTCTGGAGCCAAGGCTGCCACTAACTTCTTGCTATCTTCAGGAAAGTGAAAGAGACATACAGCACTTCAAATAAAACAATTTCCTTTATTAGCTTCCTTTATTTATCATTTGCTTTTACTGTATGTTTTGTGTATCATGCTAATCATTTTCATGAGAAGATCAATGGTGATAAGCACTTCCACTAAAAAGCAAAAAAGCAAATCTCAGAAGAAAGTAGGATGGGAAAGCTGCAGCTGCAGTCTGCCCCCATTGAAGAAAGTGGGAGATTAAAGTGATTTGCAGCATAAAATTGGTAGTTATGTATTCCTTGATCTGGTCTGATTTTCTCCTCCATTTCATGAAATCCCTTAACCTCTCCTGGATTTAGTTTCCAGACCTGTCAAATAGGGATGAGGTCAGTTGAAAGGCAGTAGTGATTTAAAAGGAAGGGATGTCTGGGATATTAGGATGCAAAGGAAAGTAAAGGGAAGGGAGTACTGAAGGACACAGTAGGGTTAGATAGCACAGGGGAGAACTAGCATCGCATAGGAAAATCATCAAGGTGGCAACAGCCAGGAATTCATTGTAATTGTGACATTAAGTTGCTAAGCATCAGCAAATACTGTGTTTGCCTTGTATCAAAATATTCTAGATATCAAAGAGTTTAAAAGAACATATAAACAACATAATTCCTGTCCCAACTATTTCACATGGCAATACTCATGCCACATAGAAAGATTCCTTATAAAAAAACAGGCCTGGACTAGGGCATTTCCATTTCTAGTTGCTATGATTCAGTGACTCCACCCACTTTATGTGGGAGTGGCACATTTTGTGTATTAATAAAAGCAATGACCTTCAGAAGGATGAGGTATTTGCCATTCAACAGGATATCAAATTTTAGGTCAAAGTTCAGAAGCTTAAAATGGGTATCATTTTTCAAATGAGAAGATGTCTTTATATCTGTTGAGTGTTACGATGCTTGTTTGGTTCCCCCCCTGAGGTACCCTTTAAGAAAAAAAAGTAGAAAGTATTTTAGATTATAGATGAACAAGACCAATGTTGATATTCATGCCTACCTAAGTAAGATCTGAGGGAGAAACAGAGCCAATAGTTTCCTAAACCAACTTCAAGATACAATGAGATACCATCAATAAAGTGAACATTCAGTTGCTTTGTAGAACCATTATGACATTAATGGATTCATTTGGCATGGCAAAGGTTAAATGAACAGAAACAGAAATAGGTTAATTTTGAACACAGAAATACAAAGAGACTGCGGTTGCTGTGCTGTGTGCCTAGATAAAAATAACATTAGGGAAAAAGAGATCTAAGATTTTAACGATGCTTAAGCATTTTGTTTGCAGAGATAAAAAAAAGAAAAGGAGTTGTTTTCAGGCTGCCAGTGATAGGTGGGACTCTTAGCTACTCAGCAGGATAATAAGAATAAATGAATAAATAGTTGTCCAGATGGTGCAAGGTGGCAGGTACTTTATGGATAATTGTAACCCTCTCCAGGATTAAACAGAAAATTGCAGAAGGCATGGGCTATGACTTCAGAGAAAAAGGGAACACAAATTGGTGGTTACAACAATGAATACTGTTATTTACAGTAATAACATGGGATAATATCACACCCATCACATGATTAGGTACAGATTCAAAAATACAGATTAGTGATGGTTGTCAATAGTGAAAGTTCCTACTGGAAAGAGCATGGGCCTGGGAAACCAGAAGACCTAAATTCTAATCTCAACTCTGCTACTTGCCTACTGTATGAATTGGGGTGAATCACTTAATTTCTCTGTGCCTCAGTTTTCTCATCTGCAAAATGCGGATTAAATACTGTTCTCCATCCTACTCGGTGTCTCAAGTGGTGCAAGGACTGTGTCTGACCTGAATATCTTATGACAGATATTCAAAGATTAGTACATTACCTGGTACATAGTAAACACTTAAAATGCAAAATCATTATTACTACTATGATTTACATGATTAGCTTGGCAAGTAAAATGTATAATATGCATTTATCGCTGTTTACCCTTTCATGCCTGCATTTTTTTTCATTCTCTAACATGGCTATTTCACATGAGATAAAGGGTATTTTCCCAGGAGTTTTACTTAGTTGATTTCCTTATAGTCAGATAAAAAACTATGCTATATATGAAAAAGGGAAATTAAAGGGATTCCAAATCTATTGGAGAGAAATACTTAAATCTCCAAAATCAATGTCTAAAATGCTATATAAAAAGCAAATTTCAAATCCCACTCCACTATCCAAAATAATCTCCTTAAAAGTCTTGATAAAAATTAAGGCTATAAATTCTGATATGGGAAACAAGACCAGTTTAAATCCAGCAACCTAATAAACTCAGAACAATTCCTCAAAGAGTAGACTGTGATTTTGTTCTAATGAAATGCCAGAGAGAAAGAACAGAGAGAAAGAAGTCCTACTGGGGTATTGATCAAAATTCTCACAATTCAAAAATTACTACTTCTTATTGGTACCCTGATTTATAGCCCAGAATTCCACCCAGTAAAGCACTAATATCACAATGAAAAAGGATGTGCATATTCCAGGTGAGGAATTAGCTGTTACAACCTCCATCATTATGCAAGGTCAGGGCAGACTCAGAAGAACATCTAGAAATCTTGAAAAATGGCCAATTCCTTTGGAGATTCATATAGTCATTACTAATAGCTAAGTATATTTTATTCCCTGGCCAATGTTGATCTATGTGCACATCTGTTGTAATCATGTATTTCCAACTGAATGCTTTATTCCAAATTTAATGCTAATCACAGTGATGATGTTGGTCTCATATGATTGCCTGGATAGTAACATGAAGGCCTGTTCAGTGCAGCAAATCCTGCCAAATGGCCAGTCACAAAAAAGAGCTTCATAAAAGACTCCACTACAATAGAAATCTGGATAAAATGGTAAGGAAAACAGTTAAGAACAAGTACGGAACAGCAGCAGCCATCACTCTTAATATTGATGCCTTGTTTTCAGCAACAGCCAGATGAGACACACCCCGATCTACCCTTAGTCATAAAACCTTGACTTAAAAAAAAAATTAAAAACACACAGGAATCCATGAAGGATCAATATTAACATTATAGCAATGTTATAATGAAAATTTTTACCAATCATTATATTATGGTATTTGTTAAGCACTTACTATGTGTCCAGCACAGTTCTAAGGGCTGGGGTAGATACAAGGTAATCAGGTTGGACACAGTCCCTGTCCCACATAGGGCTCATAGTCTATTTAGGAGGGAGAAGAGGTACTGAATCCCCATTTTACAGCTGAGGAAACGGAGCACAGAGAGTTTAAGTGACTTACCCAAGGTCACATAGCAAACAAGTAGCAGAGTGAGGATTGGAACCCAGGTCCTCTGACTCCCAGGCCTGTAATGTTTCCATTAGGCCACACTGCTTCATAAGCCCAATATCAATTTTCTGAGTAGTTTATAATTATCTTACACTATTTTACATAATGTATATTTTCTATAATATATCCTTATTAAATTAATATTTTGATCTTTTTTAGTTATAACCTGAAATATTGAAATATTATTTCCCCTGAAGGGAAATAAGACTTATAAGTAACTTAGAATATGAGTGTCCTTGTAATGGACATTCATCTACTTGAAGAGTGACTCTGCAAAGAACAGAACAAGACCTGCATTGCAGAAGGAGAAATTTAGGTTAGACCCAAAAGAAAGTTTTGTGGTCCTAAGGCTTGTAAACAGTGAAACAGGTTACCAAGAGAGTTTACAAAATCTCATTCCCAGGGGATGATTTAAATTAGAAGAGATTATTACATTTATTTGCCCTTGGTCTTTACGTTGTTTCTGTGCTTTTATTGCTTCATCTCTCCTTTTGTTTCTATTTGCAACAGTACCATAAGGCCAATTAGACTTTATGGGTATATTATTAGTATTAAGGTATGTATTAAGCTCCTACTCTGTGTCAAGCACTGTTCTAAATGCCAGGATAGGTACACAATAATCAGGTTAGAGTCTCTATCCCAAATGGGGCTCACAGTTGAAGTAACTTTATGGACTGAGATCCTCATGAGAAGTAGCACGACATAGTGGATAAAGCATGGGACTGGGAATCAGAAAGACATGGGTTCTAATCCCAGCCCTGCCACTTGCCTGCTTGGGCAAGTCACTTCACTTTGCTGAGCCTCAGTTACCTCATCTGTAAGAGGGGGATTGAGCTTGTGAGCCCCATATGGGACAGGGACTGAGTCCAACCCAATATGCTTGTATCCACCCCATTGCTTAATACAATGCCTAGCACATAGTAAGCATTTAATAAATACCATCATTATTATTATTATTATGTTTAGAGAATTATGCAAAGACTGGCTGTTCTAGAGGTGGTTTTCTCAAATGTAGTAAGACTCGGTTTGGGCACTGCTAATGAAGAAGAGGTGAAGCAGCAGAAGGAGGCAAGGTGGATCAGGGTCTTACCTGTGTTTTTTCACCAAGATTTGCAGGGACATAGGTGAAAGCCAGTGCTTTCCCTCCTTCTCTGAAGGTTATTATCGGACTTCAAAAGGAATTGAAACTCCACCAGGCTTGTAAGGAAAGAAAAACACCTCTCCCCCACCCCAAACTCTTTTTTGTATCTAGAACACTCCCCGTCCACCTGACTCCTGCAGTTTCTGATATTCCCTTTCCCCCAATTTCTTCTCTGGCTATGGAAAGAGCAGGGGGCTGATAGTGTGGAGACATGGAAAACAGAACTCACTATATTTTGCCTCTCATGGCAGCAGGCACTCTGAGGGCCCACCTACCCACATTCCCATCTGGGCCTGGATCACTGGTGTCAGGGGACAGATCAGATTGTGATCATCACACAACAGAGAGATCTGCCCAACAATCAGATCCTGCCTGGCAGAACCAATCATAGGAAGGGGCTGGAGGGGCAGTTAGTAAACCATTTTAATTGGAAGAATCCCAACATCAAAGGTTTCCCAGAAACCTTTCATTTGTCAGGCACAGGGGGAGAGAAAGAAGGGAAGGGTTTAGATTCACAAGCTGCAGACTTATTGTGTATTCCTCACAAATCCCCTCTAGCCCTCTCTTATACTTAGCGTGTGAGCCACTTGATAATGGCTTTCATTAACAATTCTGTGAAAAAACTCTGCTGACATATTAATGTAAGACTTTTCAGACTTACTGTCCACTGACAACTTATCTTGAAATATGGATTACTGTAAAAGCTAAATTAGTTACACAAAATGTAGTACAGTAATGATTTCCTTTACCTCCACAAGCTCTATAACACTATTATCAAACAAATTCTTTACTTACTAAGCTTCCTGAAATCTTCACTAAAACATTACATGGTGAATTCAGGAGTATTTGTAAAACTTCAAAATAAGTCTATCAATTGTTTATAAAACAATATTTGAATTTGCCTCCCTTGACAGTCAACTACAAAACTAGATGCAAGTTTAAATGAGGCAAAAGAAAACAAAATGACATCGAAGATATGAGGGATAAGTATTCATTAACATTCAGCACTTTGGGAGTTTTGGACAGATTCCTTATGTATGCCTGCTGTGAATGTCACCATTCTTCAAAGATCAAAAGACTGATGGAGGCATCAGGAAAGTACAATATTGGATCTCATTTGAAAGCATTTTAGGCTCCAATTGGCATTAGGTTCCTTAACCAGATTAGAGAAAGAGACTGGTCACAACAGATGCCTTGTCACAGTTCATTACTCAACACCTGTTAAACTTGATTAACAGCCCCAGCTAATTATTTGTTAAGAGTATCTCATACTGTAATAGATCCCAGAGGTCTAAAAAAGTTGACTTCATTTACATGTTTGTCTCCTTTCACAAGGTCTCACTGAAGCATCACAAAAATCTACTGAGCATTTTATGAACTCATATGATCTGCTCGCAGCTTCTAATATCCTAGGATCTGCCATCCAAGTTACATATGGTGCTGAAAATACAACATTTTATGATTTTAGTTCAGTGAATATAGAATCCATTTCAAATTAGGGTTTGAAGCAGCGTGGCCTAGTGGAAAGAGCGTGGGCCTGGGATTGAGGGGAGCTGGGTTCTAATCCCAGCTCTGCCACTTGCCTGCTCTGTGACCTTGGGCAAGTCACTTAACTTCTCTGTGCCTTAGTTTCCTCATCTGTAAAATGGGGATTAAGACTGTGAGCCCCATGTGGGACAGAAAACGTGCCCAGCTCAATTATCTTGTATCTACCTCAGTGTTAAGTATAGTGTGCCTGGCACATAGTAAACGCTTAGCAAATACCACAATTATTATCATTAATACTATCCACCACGCCCTACAATTCCATGTCCTCTATAGATCTCCAAAATCAGAATTTAGGAATCTTGAGAGTGTTATTCCAGACTGTGAAGAATAGACATCAGTGTGGGGTGAGACAGGAAAGTAAGGAATAAAATGCCTTTTGTACTCTATCTACACATACATAAGTATGCATGCCCATCCTTCATTTTTGATGTTGCTACTGACAGACCCTAGCCATGCACATGAGTGTAGGTGAAAATACTGATGTGTAGCTGACACTTCTGCAGCGTATGCACAGAAAAGTAGTCTCAACATACTATTGTGTCTGCCCCATTTAAGGACTCTCTGTTTTTAAAGTCTTCCTCCTACTATCTTGATCTTTGTGAACTCTCTCGGTAGTAGAGCACCCCCTCTCCCATGTGCTGCCCACTCACTGTCCAGACTGCCCATTATGGTGGTAGGATACTTTTTCCTAAAGTGCAATTATAAAAAGAACTAAAATTCTGTACTTCAACAAATGCACAATTTATTATATATGAAAATTTAAAGGCAGCTATACTCTCTTAACTTTTCATTTTTTCCACTCTATCATATAACATCTCAACTGCTAAAGACAAAAATGGAAGGAATAGGCTGTGGGATATAATTATATTATTTGAGGAAGATCATAGTTAGGGCAAGAAACTGAGATTCATAAGCTCCTTGAGTGGAGGGATAGTGTAAAACTTACTTTATTCTACTCGTCCAAGAGCTTAGTACAGTGCTCATCACACAGGAAGTTTTCAACAAATATGACTGATTAATTGATTGAATTGAATACAAGGGTATGCACATAAGTGATGTAGGGAGTAGGGAGCAAAAATAAGATAGGGAGATGATAATAATAATAATGGTTTTTGTTAAGTACTATGTGCCAAGCACTGTTCCAAGCGCTGGCGTAGATACAAGGTAATCAGGTTGTCCTACATGGGGCTCACAGTATTAATCCCCATTTTACAGATGAAGGAACGGAGGCAAAGGGAAGCTAAGTGCCTTACCCAAGGTCACACAGCAGACAAATGGTGGGGTCGGCATTAGAACTCATGACCTCTGACTCCCAAGCCCGTGCTCTTTCCACTAAGCCATGCTGCTTCTCTCTAATGAAAGATTAGTGAGGGAAGGCTTCTAGGAGGACAGGTTGTAAGCTTGTTACGGGCAGGGAACGTGTCTGCTGATTCTGATGTATTGTACTCTCCCAAGTGCTTAGTACATTGCTCTGCACATAGTAAGCACTCAATAAATACCCTTGATTGATTGGTGTGATGCTAGTAGGACTTTCAAGATGGTGAGCGTGGTGGTCTGTTGGATATAAAGGGGAAGGGAGTTCTATGTCAGAGTGAGACTGTGAACAAGGGATTGGCAGCAAGAGAGATGAGATCAAGTCACAGTGAGTAGGTTGGCTTCAGAGGAGAAAAGTGTGCAGGCTGGGTTGTAGTGGGAAAGGAGTGAAGATTGGGAGGGTGCCAATAGTGAGGAGTTTCTGCTCGATGCAGAGATGGATGGGCAACCACTGAGAAGTGGGGAGATTTGTGCACATGGATTCATGCAGATCCCTTCCTACATGGGGACACCAATTTTCTGGGCAGAAGACTGTACATAGTTTCTGCCCAGTCTTAGTTTTAGAAAACACTCTCCCCAACTGGCCTCTTTAAGCTGCTCAGGGATCTGGACAATCATTGTTAGCAGCCCAGTATGGATCACATGCATTAAACCTTGTCTTTACATGTGCTCAATTTATCATTTTCCTTATGATTATGCTAATGATGAATTCTTGATTGCATATACACATATACATAAGTAGCTCACTACCTGCTTTCCCTGTACTTGCTGTAAAATGACAGATTTCATTAAATTAATGTGAACATTTTATCAACTCCTAGTCCTGAGTCTCAATATGGGGGCAAGATCAAAGAAACTCTAAGACAAAATGTAAATGTACGGTATCACCCATTCTCCTATTTCTCTCTGTACAGTTCAAAAACTGCATTTGCCAAACTCCCACATGTGCATTTATTGAATTCACATTTGTTAACTACAAACTGTACCTTGTTATCAAAACTAATTAATTGTGTTTTCTTGAGCCATGGGGCTCTGTATCAGGTCAAACAAAATATTTAAATATCATGAAATAGAACATTTATTTTCAAATGTTTTCCTTTGATTGTTGTTCACAATGTTTTTCTGAGATTTACATTTTGCTTTATTACATCTCTGCACAGAGATGTGAGAAGAATCAATATCTGATTTTTCTTTGGTATCTTTTTATGCTTTTGCTGAAGGACAATCAATCGTTATTTGCATGGATTCAAGGGCAATTTAATAAGATATTTAGTTGCAGTAACTAGTGAGGTGTTGACATACATATAGCTCACTTTGCCTAATGAGAAAAAAAAGATAAAAGTGCCACGGACAGACCTCAGTGGGCAAGTTCGGACAGACCCGTAAATGGTTTGAACGTATACATAGTCTTTCCTTAAGATCACGACCTAGTGTTCTTTATGTCAAGATCATTGATTCCCAGATGTTTGAGATATTTGTGAAAATAGCTGTCCTCATAAAATCCTTTCATTAAAGCATCTCCTTACTCACCTTTACTGCCAGTGTCCAGCCAATGGAGGTGTCATGCCACTAACATTCCTTTGGGAGACTCCATTTCCCTTCCTTAAGTATATTATGAAAGTTAATAATCCAGTTAATATCTATCATCTAATCTTGTCATGAGCACTCTGCTGAAAAGGTGCTATCAAATTGCCTAGATTAGAAATCTAGATTGACTATGATACTTTGTCTTGTTCTTCCACTGACTTTATTAGTGACATTCCCTCCACTGAATTTGCTGTCAAACTTGTAACAAAATAATAGTTGGGGACTCTAAGGCCTCTTTAAAAAGGTCACTTAGATCCTATACATACTAGACTGATTTAAGACTAAATGCAAATTGTTGACTAACACAGGAATCTTATGTGTTGCGAGGCAAATTAGAGAAAGTTCTCTGAGAGCTTTAGAACACTGATGCTCTGAAATTCATAGTCATGAACATATATGCAAATGTCAATAACAACCAGCTTTCCTGGAGTAGGTTGCACAAAGGTCATGGGTCATAATTCTTGTGTATCTAAATGATGAAACTACACTTCCAGCATTTATAGCTATTTCTTGCCATATAAACCATAGGAAAAATTATAACCCAAGATAAAAAAAGAATGAGAAAAAAAAAATCATCGGCTTCATGTCCTCTCTTTTTTGTTGATCAAATGTAGTAGTTGAATCAGCAGGAAATAAGTATCTTTGTCCTTATTTCATGTGCAATATAAGTGCTTTGAAGACTCATACTCCAGTGCAACTATTTATGCAGAAATGTAAATACAACCAAAAATCTCTAGTGAACTCCAAAGATCCCTAGTGAATTTCATTTCAAGCAATAAGGCTGCTTTTCTTTCCTGATAGCATTTCTAGGTAATCAAACATAAAATAACAACACCATCAGTGCAGCCTGCATTTGTTTCTACATCATCATTTCACATAAGTAAATGAAACAAAAGAAAAATATTCTACCCTTCTCTAATTTGTAATATCAAAGCTGTGACTTTAAAATCAGATGATAGGATAAACACTCCTAATCTCTAAAGAAGAGCTGAACAGATAGAGACAATATTAACTGAACTCACCTATATGGGGCAGATGAAGCATGCACAGTTACAGTGGCTCAATGTAGTGAGGTACAATCAATAAATTGTGTTTATTGAACACTTACTGTGTGCAGAGCACTGTACTAAGTGCTTGGGGGAGTTTGGCACAACAATATAACAAATACATTCCCTGCCCACAATGAACTTACCTGCAGAACAATCACCTCCTGTCATCACTGAAAAACCCTTACATAGGATTTAATGGGAAAAATGTGGCAATGGAGTGGAGGTGAAAGTTAACATAGGTAATAATAATGATGGCATTTGTTAAGAGCTTAATATGTGCCCACCAAGGTTCTAAGCACTGGAGCACTGTTCTAAGTGTTGGGTTGGAATCGAAATGGCTATTGAGCTCAATTATGAACAGTAGTGAGCATAAGAATGCAACTTCCTTTTTTCACTTAAAACATAAGCCAAAAGACAAGGTACTACAATGCTACTTACCTCCTCAATGCAGATTAATGGCTATTGCCTTCTTCCCTATTGTTTGGGAACATCAATTTAACAGCACACCACTATATTCCTCCCTTCCCTCTACTCTCAGTTTAAAACATGACTGTCGAAGCAAGCACAGAAATCTTTTTTCCCCATCTTGGAAGCAACTTTTATCATTAATAATAATGGTATTTGTTAAGTGTTTACTATATGCCAGGCACTGTCTTAAGTGTTGGGATAGATACAAGATAATTGGGTTGGTCACAGTCCCTGTTCCACACAGGGCTCACAGTCTTAATCCCCATTTTAGAGATCAAGGAATTTAGGCACAGGGAAGTTAGGTGATTTGCCCAAGGTCACACAGCAGACAAGTGGCAGAGCTGGGATTAGATCCCATGACCTTCTGATTCCCAGGCCCATGTTTTATCTACTAGGTATGCTATGGATTCCTTTGTCAATCATAACACACACTAAATGTTAGTAACTCCAGAAATGTCTCAGACAGGACAGAGATGAATCAATAGGTGAATATCAGTTTTTGATTAAAAAAAAAAACCACCTAATCCTTGCCTTATTGGGTGTCCTCCACCCACCCCAGGCATGTTGGTCCCTCATAGGGAGGTAAAAGCAGTGGCATCCACAGTCTTAGCTGCTCCTTTCCTCTGGAGTGTTGAGATTTCCCGAGAGATGTCACCCCCACCCTCTACCAATTCACTGTTGCCCTTCAAGGAAGGAGAAACAGCTGCATACAATTGAGATTTTTGGCTAGTCGTGAACTTTGTACTGCCCAGATTACCTGACCAGTTGAAGCCTGAAAACTGCTTCTATGTCTATTCTATACCACAGTTCTTTTTGTTTTCATTGTTGCTGCCCTTGTGTTGCTTCACTGTTTGGTTGTTTTAATCATTTCAATATTTCCTATGTGGTCATCAGCAAACTCACCCCCAACTTGTTGCTAGATTTTGCATTCCCTATAGACCTTGGACATTATCTGATTTCTCACAGTTGTACTTTTTCTCCAGGATTTAGAACAGTGTTCTACCTACACAAAGCTCTATAAATTCAATAAATACTGGTGAATGAATGGTCTAGATAATTTGCTCCTACTCAGATTGTGAACCCCATGTGGGACAGAGACGCTGTCCAAGCTGGTAAACGTGAATCTACCCTAGTACTCAGTGCTTGATGCAAAGTAAAAACTTACCAAATATTATAATAAAAATGATAATAATAGTAAGGTAGAGCCTAGCAATTGATTTGACCAGGTTGTAAGTGTTTAAATTTCTTCTACAGGAACAATTTCTTCTCTCACTTTAATAGTTTTAGTTGTCATTTCCATCTAGAAAACTATGAGAATATGCTTATGAATAGAAAATTGACAATCTAGAATGGCAATCAGAGAGGGTGGATTTGTTTCTTCCAGATTGGTCAGTGTCTAGGGAGGATGGTGGACCAGCAAGGCCATTTTAACCCTCCATGGGTCCAGCACAAATAGATTTTGTGGGGTTCCCTACTACATGTATTACCTCATTACATCATGCTGCATTGAATGATACTGATGCTGCCTCCCTGGCTTAACTAATAGCTTGCCCCAAGGAAGCTTCTTCCACTCCCACATGGCTTCACTGGCACCATTCTCCCAGCCCAGCAAGGACTGATTGCTCATGTGTATGCCATGGGCAATGCTCACATTAATATCGCTAATTCTCCTTCAATTAGCAAATGAACTTGCTAATTGATGGGACTATTAGCGTGTTTGGGCCTCAGGGCAGGTGCTCTCAGGCACAGCTGGAGCAGCTCTCCTTCTGGGTTGCTCCCTCACAGGAAAAGGATTTTGGCACAGGTAAATGGGAGGAGAAGATGGGCGACCCTCCATCCACCTTCTCTCCTTGCTTGTCTGAGAGTTCTTGTCCCTTCCCAACTGGGGTTTTCTAGCTGGTTTGGATGGGAACACAACTTCCCACATATATCCTGCATGTTGTCCCCAGCAACAGGTAAGAGTCAGTCAATCATATTTATTGAGCACTTACTGCATGCAGAGCACCATTCTAAGCACTTGGGAAAGTGCAACAACCATGCAACAGACACATTCCTTGTCCACATTGAACTTATAGTCAAGAGGCTCAGGGAGGAGACAAGTTCTGCAGTGGGAGGGAAAGTGACCATTCAGAAAAGTGTGCTCCATTTGGCTGTGCTTGATGGTGAACTTTGGTCAGGGATGGAGCAGCAGCAAACCTCAAAGAGCTGGGGCCCTCACTGTGGAATGTTTGGGACCCTCCTTACTCTCAGGGGCCCCTGCATAAATCCATTCCTATGTGAGTGGTCTGTTGGTCATTTTTGCCCAATTGCTAATGCGATCCTTGCTCTAATAATAATAATGTTGGTATTTATTAAGCACTTACTATGTGCCGAGCACTGTTCTAAGTGCTGGGGTAGACACAGGGGAATCAGGTTGTCCCACGTGGGGCGCACAGTCTTAATCCCCATTTTACAGATGAGGTAACTGAGGCATCGAGAAGTTAAGTGACTTGCCCAAAGTCACACAGCTGACAAGTGGCTGAGCGGGGATTTGAACCCATGACCTCTGACTCCAAAGACCATGCTCTTTCCACTGAGCCATGCTGCTTCTCTATAAATAAATATTGCTCTTCATTTTTAATTTTTCCATTCAATGGTCATCTTCATTAAATCAATTTAAGGAGACATAGGACAGACTTAACCTCATTGGAACAAAGTTCACTACTGGTAGTGCATTTCTTGTGCCCATAATATTGAGTGGTGCTTAGTGGGATTATGATTTTACTATTTTGAAACTTCAAAATCAATAATATTTTGATTTATATATTGAGCAACTGCTGTTTGCAGAGCACTATATTCAGTGCTTGGAAGAGTACAAGAGAGTTACTAGACATGATCCCTGCCCTCAAGGAACTTACCACCCAGGAGGGGAGACAAACATTGAAATACGTTAAAGTAAAGAGGAAGAAGAAAAGTGGATATATAAGGGAGTACTTAGATAAGAAAGCATGTACAAAAGTGCTACACGTGGCTGTGAGGACGTAAGCATGTAGTTGGTGCAGAAGTCTTGAGGAGGTAGTTGGTAGGGGATAAGACTATTCAAAGATGAGATTTCAGAAGGACTTTGAAGATGAGGAGAGAGCTATGGTCTGGTGGGTATGAAAGAGGGGAGAGTTCCAAGCAGGAAAATGGGTGTGGGCAGGAAAGAAGAGAATGAGGCACAGTGAATATGTTAACTCTACAGGAACAAAGAATACAATTTAGGTAGAATGAGAAAAGAGAGCAGGTAAGTAGTGTGGAGGAAGTTGGATGTGTGCCTTAACCAAGGGGAATGGGTAATTATTGAAGATTTTTCTGGAGTGGGAAAATGTCCGCAGAATGGTGATCTAAGAAAATGATCCTCGCTTCAGAGAGAAGCAAGGACAAAAGAGAGGAGAGACTGGAGACAGAGAGAGCGTTAGGAACCTGATGCGATATGGCAGGTTTTTATCTTGTGAGGAGACAGGGTGAGTTAGCATGGTCCAGTGGAAAGGGCATGGGTCAGGGAGTCAGAACTACTTGTTTCTCAACCCAGCTCTGCAGTAGCTTGCTGTGTGACCCTGGGCAAATGCTTTAACCTCTCTGGGCCTCAGTTCCTGCATATATACAATGGGGATAATATCTGTCTCTCACTGCCTCACATGGATGTTGTGAGGAAAAAAAACATTGAAGAACTGTGAAAATTCTATGGAAAAATAAAAGCACTATTCAAAATTCAATGTGTGATTATGGCTTCATTCAAAATCTGTTGACTGCTAAAAATACATTCCTACTCTTGTTTATGATTAATACTTTCAAAGATATTGAATGAACATAACCTATAATATCTCACTTCGTGTCTGAAAATTTTTCATAGACTACTTCATAGTGAGAGGAAAAATCATCAGTACCTAGTAAATTAACCTTAGAGGCTGGTATATATTGGTAAATAACACAGTGTTCAGAGTCTACAGAAATTGAAGGAACACTGTACTTTTGTAAGTGATTAAACAAACACATTTTCTCAGGTTCATCTTGAAAGACTGCATGAGCAGAGTATTTTTAGCAGGTGGTTAGAACATGAAAGAAAGCATGAAAGGTTTACTCTCATTAGTAAAATATATCACCATTTATAAAGAAATCTCATGCTGACCATTAACCCCAATATAAGACTATTTTAATAACATCTGCAATTACAACATCTGTAATCCTGACATGAGTCATAGTTTTAAACAACTAAAAGCCAATGACCCAGTTCAACCTCCACAAAACATTTTCCCTAATATCATGTTAAAGCATTTGATCCTCTAGAAAACATGTTCTGCAAAAACCCATCTTTTTACATTTCCATTTTTACTTAGTGAAACTGAAAAAGAAAAAAAAACCCTCAAAATAATATGATTCTTCCTCTTAAGGGTAAACACTTCTGTCAAAAACATTCCATCAAATGATATAAATTGTTGGTCAAACCATGGTTCTCTCTGCACCTCAACTCTATAAGAGAACTGATTTTGGCATTCCTCACATTCCTAACCCCTTACACTACCACCCAATCTAATTGCTGCCTGTGGAACCTCCATTTTATCATGGACAAGCTCCCCTTCATCCTTGACCTCTTCCTAAGCCAGTCACTGTTCCTCTGCACTGCCATCAAGACTTGCTCATTCCAGATAAAACAATCTCCCCTACTGCTCTTTCCCAATGGCTTCATCGTCTCCAAGTTTTCCTGCCTTGTGGGAAAAGAGGGAGAAGTAAGTCTTCCTTCTTTGCGCATTCCTCCCGCCCCCCACCCCCCACCTTCCCCCCCCGACACACACACACTGTGGCTTCTGCACCATTCTGGCCTTTTCATTCCTCACCTTCTCTTCCTTTGGAGTTATATTCCTCTACCCCCCAATCTCCCATCTTTTAATGCATAAATCAACATTCACTCTGCCATCCCCGTCAAACTTGACACTCTTGCTGTGCTTTCCCCACTTCTGTCACATACCACCAATACCTAGTCCTGGATCACCTCCACAATACACATCCTCCTCCACTACTGCACTCAAGTGGAAGAGAGCAGTTGGAGGATATCCGGGCACCAGGACAACTTCACTTCAAATTCATCATTTCCTGCTATAATTCTACCTACACTTCTACCCAGCAACACAATCTCTCCCTAACCATTTCCCATTACCCTCACCAACGATTCCAGGCATTTAAAGCCCACCTGAATCTCCCAATGACCCTACTGCCTCTGATGACTCTGGCAACTATTTTGTTGACAAAAATCAAAGCAATCAGGTGTGAGCTCCCCAAAGCCTCTCCTTCACATCCCCAACTCCTTACTATGTCCACATCCACTCTCATCCTCCTTGGCCATCTCTCAGGAGGAGAGGACCCACCTCTTTTGCAAATCTACTCCCCTCCACTTATGCACCTCTGCCCCATACCTTCTCAACCACAGTTTCTCTGAGATAGTTCTCTCCTGGTGCTCCTCTCACTCTGGCTGATACTTTTCTGCCTCTTTTTGCTGGCTTCTCTTCTGTGGGTGATCTTCAGAGGCTCTATTCTGGGTTTGTTTCTCTTCCAATTTTACACTCATTCCCTTGGGGAGCTCATCCCTTCTCTTCTAGACTGTGAGCCCGTTGTTGGATAGGGATTGTCTCTGTTGCTGAATTGTACTTTTCAAGTGCTTAGTACAGTGCTCTGAACACAGTAGGTGCTCAATAAATACGACTGAATGAATGAATACAAGACCACTTCTACACGGGTGACTCCCAAATCTACCTCACTAGTCCTGGTCTCATTATTCTCTGCCATGGTGCATTTCCTCCTGTCTGCAAGATACCCCACTATCATCTCAACCTCCACATGTCTCAAACTGAACTCATATCCCTTCCATATCCTCTCCTCCACCTAACTTTCCCATCACATTTGACAACCACAATTATTATCCCAGTCCTTAATGCCTACAACCTTGGCATTATCCTTGACTATTTCATCTCTTTCTACCCTCATACTGAGTCCATAAACGAACCCTCTCAGTTCTTCCTCCACCACATATCCAGAATCCATCCCTTCTTCTCCATCCAAACAGCTATTATGCTAGTACAGGCACTTGTCATTCCCTAGCTTGATTCCTATATCACTGATCTTCCTGCCTCCACTCTCTCCCTTCTGCAGTTCATACTTTACTCTGTTGACTGGATAATTTTTCTAAGATTGTTCTGTACATACCTCCCACTCCTCGAAAACTTCCTAAGATTGCTCATTCCCCTCATTCTTCATCAAACAGAGACTACAAATCATTGGCTTTAAGGAATTCAATCAGCTCTCTCCTTTCTACTTTTCTTCTTCTCTCCCACTAGGTCCCAGCTCACAGTCTTAATTCTACTCAAGCTAAACTACCCACAGTGCCTTATTTTCATGCCCTCCAGCATATGCTCTCACCCTCCTTGCTACTTGGAACTCCCTCTTTCTTCACATGTCACAGATCACAGTTCCCCACATCTTCAAGTGCCCACAACCTTTCATAGCACTTATGGACATGTATAGCTTATACACTCCATTACTGCTGCCTATCTATCATTTGTCTATCTGCCCAACTAGATTTGAAGCTCTTAGAAGGAAGGGATCACTTCTACTAAATCTCTTAATACAATGCTCTGCATACAGTAGTAACTTAATGAATGCTATTAATTGATGAGAGCATATAACACAATTATATCTTAATGTATTCTCACCAAAATTTTTGAGATGTCCCATTGTGTCTCGATTTCTAATATTCTCCAGTACCATAACTGGGCACCACAGTAGTTGTGCATTTCTCTGATTTCCATGCACTATATTTCTATTGAATATAAAATGCTCTAATAATGTGCATGCTCTGTAAAATAACATAAAAAGTGAATGGCAATTTTGCTCTCTTTACAGTTATAGCTTCTCATTTCCACGATAAGATTATTGTGATGAGTCATGGCACTCCAACACATTGCTTTATTTTAGAAATGATGCTTTACAGCCATGTAACATGGATAATTCTAGTACTTGAAAATCTTTTGACAAGAATGAAATTAACATGTCACCAGAGTAGACAATCACCCTGCTTAATTTTATCTCCTACTATATTCACTCATTCTCTTGTTGAAAATCATTTGTTGTGAAGATCTTTGTGTTTGACTATTTTCTATTTTTCTATTTTTTCCTATTCACTAGGACATTAAGTACACAACAACCCTAAAACACAAAACTCCCATATATACATCATTTCTAATTCTGATGCTCTAGAAATTTCTCTTACTGCTCAAATTTCCATTCCTGATTGTATTTATCATTCTTCATCTTCCTTATCACAGCATTTACCCAATCTGCATTCTCTCATTTAAATCTTAACTGATAGTAAACTTGAAAGGAACTTTTCAAACTCTAGGCTCTGCCTAAAATACAATCCAGTCGAACCCTCTACTTGTATAGACAGTGTGGCTATATATATTTATTGAATATTTATTTATTTATTGAATGTTTACTATGTGCAGAGCACTATACTAAGCACTTGGGAGAGTATAACAGACTTAGCAGACATGTTTCTTGCTCATAACTTTACAGTGCAGAGGATTTACATTATATATAGTGCCACACTGTATATACGTGTGTGCACACACACATTTCAGAAGCACCTGTCTAACCCAAAGGTACCAAAATGTAAGCAAGATATTCTATGATGTGTAGCAAGCATGGTTTGTGCATGTGGCAAAACAGGGAGGTGGCGGTGGAAATCCTCTCTTTCATACAAGACCCCTTAAGACCAAAATCCATCACACAAACAAACTTGGTACTAGTCTAAACATGTCTATGGAGAATTCGGAGAGGAATAAGAAACCAGATAAAATTATACAATTTATATCAAAGATAATTATAGATGTTTATTCTCTTCACTGGATGAGCTCATCCCTAAATAGCCTCTGATTGTACTTACAAGTGAATATGAAATGGAGAAAACCAGAGCTATTTGAGCATGCATTCTGACTGATCCCACAGAGCTTTTCTTTTACAGTGACCAAAGGAATTACTGATTACTGACTGGGGTTATCACAAGCTACAATGGATGACTAGATGAGAAAGCTTTCAAGAGGCAAGCAAGGCTGGCAGTTGAGCTGGGGTGACCAGAATCCCTGTAGATAGTCCCTGGGATCAATAAGCCACAACTTAGTGTCAGAGCTGTAAAATAAAGGGGGCTCATATGTGCTTTCTTAGGTTTAAGGCAAGGATCACATCCATTCAACTTCTTCAAGTCAGACAATGGAGTGGACTTTTTCTCCACTGGTTGAGTTTTCCACCAGTTTCACTTGTATGTTTTTTCAAGTTGAAAGCCAAGGCTCCTCACTATTCAACAGAGCTGCTTTTGGACCCTTTTTTCTCAAGTTGTGGATTATTTAAAGTTTTCCACAGTTATCCTCCAACCCCCTGTGGCTGTATAGTACAGGCCTTCATGCTCAGGCTGCACTTGTTCAGCATCTCAAAGAGAAATAGGAAATCCTGGTTTTTAGCAACAGGAGAATACATATTTTAAAAGAAATCAGCAGGCAAGATTGGGTGGATCAATAGGACCATTCAACAAGGAAAATGGTATCTAAATGTCACTGGTATTGTAGGGAAGAGAATTGAGGACAGGGATTATTTTCCTTGACTTGAAAAAAAATTACTGAATCCATTTTCTTGTCTAGCTTTAGCTTTAAAAATCCACCAAACCAAATCGGTGCCTTTTTCAAATCATTTCTCCACCATTAAGGGATGACTGCCAGCAACAAAACACTCTCAGAAGAATTTAAATTAGTTACTTTAGATAACTGATATCAGGAGATACTAATAAAAGATGATCAGCTTTATTCAATTTACTACTGTGATTTTCCTGTATTCTAAACATTATTACAGTATATTCTTCTGGCCTATTAACTAAAAATTCTCTCTTGAATTTCTTTGTCCTATATTCAGTATACTTAAATGCTGGAAGAATCTTTTTGCTTTCTCTTATCTGTACAACATCACAAGTTTTGTACTGTGATTTACTTTACACAGACTGCAAATGGAATAATCAAATTTTAAAATACAAAATGTCCTTTTGGCCCACATGTTTATACATGCAAAAAAGTAATTTGCACCCTACATTAAATGTAGTCTCTAATCTTAATCGATGATACTGGCTGAAAAGGGTAATGAATCAAAATAACACCACTTATCATTCAGTCTTCAGCACAGTTAAATTGCATGTGCAGACAGTAAAAACTCAGTTTTAGCTTGTCATACTCTATTATTTGAGTTGGCATGTAGAGAGTCTAGAGTTCACAGTGGCCTATCAAAACCCATGGGACCTCTCTACAAACAAACCCTGTCTTTTAAATAGCATTCTTAGCCCACAGAGTATGAAAGACATTATCTTCTCCAAAAGGACAGAACAATTCTATTCAACCATTTATGCTGTGTTATGCTACAAGGATTTAGATTTATTCATGTACTTAACTATAGTAGTAGAGTTTAGTCTCCATTTTTTTTTCACATGACAATAAAAACCTGACTTCAAACATGAATTTCTATCACTGACACTGGCTTTTTATGAAGAATAATAACCCTGCTTTCTAAAATATCAAAGTAAACATTTCATTTACATGGGTAAGGAAGCATGAAGGCTAACATTTTCCATAACCAGATAAAAGCCATACCACTCTTCGGTAGCATTGCTTAATGATGACAAATGAAGAGGCAGAGCAGCTTCTGGTCTACATCACTCATCTTCTCGCATTCAAGCAATTATGATTTGATTTTTGTTTTTAAGGTATAAATTTTTTGATCAACCCAGTTCCACTTTCCCACATTTGCCTGGAGCTTTTGATTAGGGCAGTAAGGTTTCAGAAAGTTTTCGCGCACTGTCTGTGAATAATTTTTTTGGTGTATGAGTTTCATTAATAGCTCAACAGCTTTAACTATGCATCTATTTCACAGAAACCTGTATTGTGAATGTGACGTGAAAACGTACTAGGTAGAAGCAAGAAAGGAGAGCAGTAGATTTCAATCTATTTTTTTTAACATCTGCGGAATGGATGCAGATGTTACTGTCTGCTTTATAGAAGTTTGCCATATCTCAGCAAACCTATGAGATCTATTATGGCTTAAGGTTCCTTTAAATAGGTTGCTTCTTGGAACTCTAGTACATTGGAAAAAGAAAATGAGGGCAACTTGAACCTCTACAGCCCATTGCTTGAACCATCGAAACACTTGATCAATAGCAGGCATTGATAAATCTTTACAAGAACAAAGAGGGCAGGATAATTGGAGCCAGGCAAGCAACATTTATTCTTGAGATACGGATTGATGTCACTGAAAGATATGCATGGGAGAAAATTGAGAAATTGGTCATGTGACAGAAAATAAAAGCAGAAATAAATACTAGATTAAAAGGGAGGATTCCTTCAACAAGAATTTAAAAGAGGAAGGCATTTTCCTGTTATAGTATTTGACAAACACATACTAGAAAATACTTTACTGAAAGCTTTTCTACTGCAGAGATTAAGCAATGTTTTCACCGCTGGTTAGATTGCCTAATTTTTGAGAGAGAAAAATATATTTTTTTAAAATTCACATTTTAGTTTACTTTCGTCACTGAATTGTGTTCTTAGTACGAGATCTACTTAACTACTATTTTTAACCACTTTTTTAACTTCTATATTTTTAACTTCTATTTTTAACCACTCAATCTCCAAGGGCTCCTTCCCCTCTGCCTTCAAACATGCCCACGTCTCCCCCATCCTAAAAAAACCCGCTCTTGACCCCACTTCCCCCTCCAGTTATTGCCCTATCTCCCTACTACCCTTCCTTTCCAAAATCCTAGAACGAGTCATCTACAATCGATGCTTAGAATTCCTTAACTCCCATTCTCTCCTAGACCCCCTCCAATCTGACTTCCGTCCCCTCCACTCTACTGAGACTCCTCTCTCTAAGGTCACCCATGACCTCCTTCTTGCCAAATCCAATGGCTCCTACTCCATTCTAATCCTCCTTGACCTCTCTGCTGCCTTTGACACTGTCGACCATCCCCTCCTCCTCCATACCTTATCTCACCTTGGCTTCACAGACTCTGTCCTCTCCTGGTTCTCCTCTTACCTCTCTGGCCGGTCATTCTCGGTCTCCTTCGCTGGAGCCTCCTCCCCCTCCCATCCTTTAACTGTTGGAGTTCCTCAAGGGTCAGTTCTTGGCCCTCTTCTGTTTTCCATTTACACTCACTCCCTCGGTGAACTCATTCGCTCTCACGGCTTTGACTACCATCTCTACGCAGATGACACGCAGATCTACATCTCCGCCCCTGTCCTCTCCCCCTCCCTTCAGGCTCGCATCTCCTCCTGCCTCCAGGACGTCTCCACCTGGATGGCGGCCCGCCACCTAAAACTCAACATGAGCAAGACTGAGTTCCTCATCTTCCCTCCCGAACCCGGTCCTCTCCCAGACTTCTCTATCACCATTGATGGCACGACCATCCTTCCCGTCTCTCAGGCCCGCAATCTCGGTGTCATCCTTGACTCGTCTCTCTCGTTCACCCCACACATCCTATCCGTTACCAAGACCTGCCGGTTTCACCTCTACAATATCGCCAAGATCCGCCCTTTCCTCTCCACCCAAACGGCTACCTTACTGTTACGGGCTCTCGTTATATCCCGGCTAGACTACTGTGTCAGCCTTCTCTCTGACCTCCCTTCCTCCTCTCTCGACCCGCTCCAGTCTATTCTTCACTCCGCTGCCCGGCTCATCTTCCTGCAGAAACGATCTGGGCATGTCACTCCCCTTCTTAAACAACTCCAGTGGTTGCCTATCAACCTCCGCTCCAAACAAAAACTCCTCACTCTAAGCTTCAAGGCTCTCCATCACCTTAATAATAATAATAATGTTGGTATTTGTTAAGCGCTTACTATGTGCCGAGCACTGTTCTAAGCACTGGGGTAGACATAGGGGAATCAGGTTGTCCCACGTGGGGCTCACAGTCTTAATCCCCATTTTACAGATGAGGGAACTGAGGCACAGAGAAGTTAAGTGACTTGCCCACAGTCACACAGCCGACAAGTGGCAGAGCTGGGATTCGAACTCATGAGCCCTGACTCCAAAGCCCATGCTCTTTCCACTGAGCCACGCTGCTTCTCTAACCTTGCCCCTTGCCTACCTCTCCTCCCTTCTCTCTTTCTACCGCCCACCCCGCACGCTCTGCTCCTCCGCCGCCCACCTCCTCACCGTCCCTCGGTCTCGCCTATCCCGCCGTCGACCCCTGGGTCACGTCCTCCCGCGGTCCTGGAACGCCCTCCCTCCTCACCTCCGCCAAACTGATTCTCTTTCCCTCTTCAAAACCCTACTTAAAACTCACCTCCTCCAAGAGGCGTTCCCAGACTGAGCTCCTCTTCCCCCTCTACTCCCTCTGCCATCCCCCCTTTACCTCTCCGCAGCTAAACCCTCATTTTCCCCTTTTCCCTCTGCTCCTCCACCTCTCCCTTCCCATCCCCACAGCACTGTACTCATCCGCTCAACTGTATATATTTTTGTTACCCTATTTATTTTGTTAATGAATTGTACATCGCCTTGATTCTATTTAGTTGCCATTGTTTTTACGAGATGTTCTTCCCCTTGACTCTGTTTATTGCCATTGTTCTTGTCTGTCCGTCTCCCCCGATTAGACGGTAAGCCCGTCAAACGGCAGGGACTGTCTCTATCTGTTGCCGACTTGTTCATCCCAAGCGCTTAGTACAGTGCTCTGCACATAGTAAGCGCTCAATAAATACTATTGAATGAAGATCATTAAGTTCCACCTCTCCATATTCTGCTTAAAAACCTCATGAAAATGGTTTGTCTCATTAATCCTCATCATCATCATCCATAAACTCTATATAATCCAGCACCCAAAGCACTTTCTCTAACATCTCACACATTCTCACAATATCCCTGTGAGGGTGGGCAGAGATATAACCATTGCCATTTTATAGAAAGGGAAAATAAAAGAGATGAAGAGAGCTAAATCATTTGCACAATTAAAACTCAAGATATATCCCAATCCTATCGTCAGATTGCCTCGCCCACACTGTCCGGAGCAAGAATAGCTTTCAAGATTAGAAAGTATCTTTCCCTCAGGGTTGCTAATGCTTTAACAATGGCATCTATCTTGCCTGTAGGGTCAGATATAGGTGGCTGATGGACTCGGGGGTAGCATTTGCACCAGTGGTGGTTCCTTCTAGACTGTAAATTCCATGTGGACAGAGTCTAGCAACTCTGTTATACTGTACTCACCCAAGTGCTTATATAGTGTTCTGCACTCAGTAAGCCTCAATAAATATGATTGATTTATTCTGTGAGCCTGCCACTGATTTGGACAGCAACTCCTGCACTTTGCTGTGACTTGGAGCTGTGACAGCTGGGATTGGTGAATGCAACTGTGTCCAGGTGAAAGGGGTTAAACTTATTGTGGTATTGTTAAGTGATTACTAAGTGCCTAACACTTTAGTTAGCACTAGCACTTTAGTTAGCACTACATAGAATCTATGTAGATTGGACAGAGTCCCTATCCTACATGGGCCTCATAATGCCATGTTCTCACCCTGACAGTCAGGACAACAAGAATCTGTGGGTGGGTGCCCACAGTCTTAGAAAGTTGGCAAGTGGCTCTCTGGATAAAATAATTGCTGACCATGTTTTAGACACCATAAGGCCTTTTAGGAAGTCAGTGTCAACAAAAATGAAACTATAATTGTAACAAGAACTATATTTGTGGAGCAAACATACATAAAATAGTTTCTTCGATAGATTTTTATTTCAAAATACCCAATAAAGAAAAGCTCTTTGAACATATATTTTTTGATCTGTTGTATTCAGGATAATTATGCTGTGATGTTTTTCCACATCTTGTCATCTGATACTTTACTTATCAAGCCTTCAAAAATCACATTTCCAAGCAACAGATGAGAGCATTTGTGTACTTCTCATGAAAAAACTTAAAAACATGCCTCTTTATATCTGCAAAGACTATGCAAAGCATTTAATGCAACATTACTCCTAACTGAATTAATTTATTTTGGTTGTACCATAGAAACCTCAAAAAGAAATAATGTGGCTTGACAATCAGTATATGTTGTATTTTTGAAAGCAATACTCAAGTGGCTTATATGCAAAACTCTAGTAACAGCTAAAAACTATGGCTAGAGGAAAAAATGCAGTGCTCTTCTTGAGGATAGTCACGTGTAAATAAGAATAGTAAAAACAATCTTGCCTCACTTAAAGATAAACTCATTGAATCACTTAGCCATTGGGGTAGAGGAAAAATACAATTTTTAAAATAATTTATTTCATATTTCTCCCCAAACCTGCTGTTTCTTCTTTAGTCCCACCACAGGCAGTAGACAACAGAACAAATATTTTACCAGTGTCCTAAAACATACAGATTATATATTATATTTTTTTAAAGCCCAAATATGGTAATAATGTAATGAACTAGCTATTGTCCCATAAAATGGTCACTGTATTAACTCTTGAAGCAAAGTCTTCTTTAACTAGGAAATCAGTTTTAAAATGTACACAGGTCAGATAGAAATGTGTCCCATTCTTTTCATGATAATTAATACCACAATATTCACAAATTGCTGCTACAGCTTCATTGCTTTATTCAGATCTATCCATCAGGTTCTAAAAGTTAACTCTCTTCAAGTTCCATTATTCCTACTTGTCATTTAGGTATATGGCTCATCCCTATCATTCTTAAAGGTCATGCATTTTCAAAAGAGATGTGTTTTCTCACAATATCTTATCTCCCTTACCATAGCTCAGAAGGTTGATTCACCTATCCGATTAAGAAATGTGTCATGCTTACAGGATCATAAAAATGAAAACCCTGGAGGTCATAGAAAAGACCAGATCCTACATTTTCATCTTCAAAAACATCTACAGTCGTAGGTCAGTGGTAACAAAAGTGTTGAAGCTGAAGAGACAGTCCTGCCTGACAGACTTTACTATGCGATAAGAAAAACCATCAACATACTATTTTTAAATTGAAGCATCATGCTCACATAGTTCAGAGGACATTATTCAGAAATCTCAAGCATGCCTAATAGCTCCAAAAGGCTGGAGACTTCAAGATTTGCATAACAATACTTCCTCAGTTTCACCAATACAGCAGGTACAGGAAAGGCAGTGTGGTGTAATGGAGAATGCCAGTCCGGCAACTGGAGGACCCAGTTTGAGTCTGAGTTCTGCCACCAGCAGTTTGTTAGGCAATTTGGGATTATTAACCTCTTTGTACCTCAGTTTCCCCAACTGCAAAAACAGGATAGCAATAATAATAATTGTGGCATTTATAAAAGTGATAACTATGTGCCAGGCATTGCATTAAGCACTGGGGTGGATACAGACAAATTAGGTTGGGCATAGTCCCTGTCCCACCTGGGGCTCACAGTCTTAATCCCCATTCTACAGATGAGGAAACTGAGGCCCAGAGAAGTGAAGTGACTTGCCCAAGATCACACATCAGACAGCATGGTTCAATGGAAACTGGGTTTGGGAATCAGAGGTCATGGGTTCTAATCCCAGCTCAGCCGCTTGTCAGCTGTGGACTTTGGGCAAGTCACTTAACTTCTCTTTGCCTCAGTTACCTCATCTGTAAAATGGGGATTAAGACTGTGAGCCCCAAGTGGGACAATCTGATTACCTTGTATCCTCCCCAGCGCTTAGAACAGGGCTTGGTACATAGTGCCTAACAAATACCAATATTATTATTATTATTATTATTAAGTGGCAGAACCGGGATTAAAAGGTCCTTTTGACTCCCAGTCCTGTATTCTGTCCACTAGGCCTCTCTGCTTCTCAACGATACCTGCCTTTCTGCCTACCTCATAGGGTTGCTGTGAAGGCAAACTAAGATAAGCAATGTGTGAACACTTTGGGAATAAAAGCACTAAATAAAAACTAAGGTATTATTATTGGTAAGCAGTGTGATCTAGTGGAAAGAGCACAGCTATGGGGACGTGAGTTCTAATCGCAGCTTCTCCACTTATCTGCTGTGTGATCTTGAGCAAGTCACTTAACTTCTCTGGGCCTCAGTTTCCTCATCTGTAAATGGGGATTAAATACTTGTTTTACCTCCCCCTTATACTGGGAACCCTATGTGGGTTGCTTGTATCTACTCTAGCACTTAGTACAGTGCCTGGCACGCAGTAAGTGCTTAACAAAAACAACAATTCAGTTCTTCCTTCCTTGTGATATTATACGCCATAGCTCCAAGTAAGACTTAGAGGTGCAATTTCATATCAAAGTTTCTTAGGAACAGCAAAACTTTGTTCCAAAGACACTTTCCTCATTTTGAAAATACAATTTAAACCAAAAAGCAATTGCCTTTCACTTGGTACACAGAACAGGACTCCTTCTGCCAGTTGTAAATGTCTACCAACTACACTGGCTTTGCTTTACTATAGCTTTTACACATGTGAACAGTTCCTGGTGAAAATGCACAACACACAACAAATGCCTTCTCAACAAGACCTGTTGCAATTTTGCTTAAGCATGTCTGAGCTTGTCCTCTTCACTTTTCTTCAATTGTGACCTCTGATTTCTTCTTTGTTAAAAAATAATAATAATAATAATTAAAGACCAAAAAAGAATTAGGGGTCTCCCAAATCAGAAACCCTCAAATTTACAAAAGGCAACATGTTCCCTAAAAGAGCCTAAAAGAAATGTGGGTGAGGCTGAAGTAAAGCCAGTGGAGAGCCTGGATGAGAAAGATGGTCTGATAATTCTATCTCCAAACTCCTTTTTTTTGTTGTTGTTCTTAACTTTGTACTAGGTCTTCATGAAAATCTGTATTGTAGGAGAATTTTGAGTTAATTTGCTAGTAAACAAATTTGGTGGCATATGGGAATAACTGCTTGACAAGAAAGAACAGTTGGCTGGCAACTAAGAGCTTTGCTAAAATCCCCCATTTCCTTTCCTAAATTAACCAATGTTCATTCTTTCTGGTTCAGTGATAACTGTCTAATAATTAACTCTATTTTGTACACCATAGAATTTAAGAACTTTGGATATTCCCTGAATAATTTGTGATACTTTCCTTTACCTCCTTGATCTGTATGTGAATCTTTAAATTCTAGTGTTGCTTACTGTCAACTCCTGAAGCAAAATTAAAATACTTGAGTTTTGTTAACAGTATTTACTTCAGTGTCAAATTCAAGCACAACTGACAGAGACAGTACTAAAACAGGAAAAAGCAACATAATCATTCCTGTTCCTATTGCTAGAATTTAAAATATTTCCATTCTCAAAAAAGCACAAAAGACCTTGTTATTTCAGTACAAAAAGCCTTTAGTTGCACTGAATGAAGCAATTTATAGTGCACATGTCAAACAATAACTTAGCTAGCATTAGATCTCAGGCCTTCCATTTCAGAATTCTACAGAGACTAGTAAGCATTCAAGTTCTCAGTGAGAATCTTAATTGACATTCTAGAGTTAAAAGAAAAATGATCCGGGAAGTAGGTACCTCTAGGCAGCCCCTTGCCTCCAGGCAAACTTCTTAAAACCACTTCTATCTCTACTGGTCTTAAAGATGTGTTGGAAAGGTAATTAAGTCAATAAATCCTATTTATTAAGTGCTTACTGTATGCAGAACACTGCACTAAGCATCTGGGAAAGTACAACACAACAGACACATTCCCTACCCACAACGAACTTACAATCAGTCAAATTCCCAAACCTCCCTCATATCTGTTTTATTTCGATATGTTTATGTGACCCAAAGTATATATCACCTATTTCCACCCTCTTCTAAATTTCTCAAACAAGCTTTATGCATCCACCATGCCTCCACTTCCTCTCCCCCAATTATATCCATGAGACACTGCAATCTGGCTTCCATCCTCTCCACTTCACGGAAAAAGTCCCCATCCAAGGTAAAAAGTCCCCATCCAAGGTCATAATGACCTCCTTCTTGACAAATGCTACTGATTAATTGATTGACCTGTTTTCAAGTGAAAACCTTCTGGAAGATGGTACATCTCTGGCTTTAAAGACTTAATTTTTCTCATGCTTTTCTGAACTTTCTCCTAAATGCTTACATGAGGAAAAAAACCTAGGGTCCTCTTAGGCAGACTCAAACCTTAGAAATATGTACTTCTACTTGGCCTGAAGCTCCAATAAGGTTTATCTTCACTTCTCATTAAATGGGACTGCACATGTGAATCATGCAAACAAGAACTAAATCACTATGCTTGCTGAGATCCAGGGCTCTCTTCCTTTCTCTTTATAGTTCTTTGAGAATTCAAACTGGAAATACAGATCCAAATATTCTCCATCTATTCTATTCTCCATTGACTCTCCTACCTTTTCCAGCAGTATCTCAAGAGGCAATCTCTCATCTCCCCTCAAAATCCACCTCCTCCAACTATGCCTCTGACTCCATCCCTTCATGCTTTATCAAAGCACTTGTCCTTTTCTCTCCTCTTCTATCTCCTTTCCTCCATGACCACTATTTTAAACTGTTCTCCAATAGCTTTTTCCCCACTTTCAAACATGCTCATGTCTCCCCTATACTAAAAAAACCCTCCCTTGACCCATGGCTCTCTCCAGTAATTTCCCCTTCACCCACCTACCATTTATCTACACCCACTGTCTCTACTCCCTCTCCTCCAGTTCCTCTTTGAGCCCCTCTAATCTGGCTTCTGACCCCTTTGCTCCATAAAAACTGCCCTCTCTATCACCTTTTTGCCAAATCCTACTGTATCTATTCCATCCTATTCCTCCTCAAACTCTCATCTGCCTTTGACACTGTCAACTACCCCCTTCTACTGAAAACATTATCCAACCTTGGCCTTACTGACACTGTCCTCTTCTGTGGGTATTTTTTCCCTGATGTTTGTGAAACACTTGCTATGTATCAAACAACATTCAAAGCACTGGGGTAGGTACAAATTAACTAGGTAGGACACAAAACCTGTCCCACATGTGGCTAACAGTACAAGTTCTCCTAACTTTCTGGCTGCTTATTTTCAGTCTCTTTCATGGGCACATCCTCTGCCACCCACCCCCTAACTGCAGGAGTCCCTCAAGGCTCAATTCTGGGTCCCCTTCCATATTTTCTTTTTTTTTTTTTTTGGTATTTCTTAAGTGCTTACTCTGTGCCAGGCACTGTACTAAACTCGGGGATAGATGCAAGTTTATCAGGTTGGACACAGTCCCTGTCCCACATGGGGTTCAGAGTCTTAATCCTCATTTTTTAGAGGAGGTAATTGAGGCACAGAGAAGTAAAGTGACTTGCCCAAGATCACATAGCAGACAAGTGGTAGAGCTGGGACTAGAACCCAGATCCTTCTGACTTCCGGCCCATGCTTTATCCACTAGGCCATGCTGCTTTTCCAGCTACACCCACTTCCTGGGAGAATTCATTTGCTCCCATGGCTTCAACGACCATCTATCTCTATGTGGATGGTTCCCAAATCTATATCCCCATACCTAATCTCTCTCCTTTTCTGAAATCTTCTATTTCCTTCTGCCTTCAGGCCATTTCTACCTGGATGTCCCCCAATACCTCAAATTTAACAGGTCCAAAATAGAACTCATCCTCTTCCCACCCAAACCCTGTCCTCCCCATGACATTCCCTTCATTGTGGACAACACCATCATCCTCCATCTCATCACCCTGGCATTATCCTCAAGGCATCTCCCTCATTTAACCCGCATGTTTAATGTGTCACCAAATTCTGTAAGTTGAACCTTCACAACACTGCTAAAATCCACCATTTCCTTTCCACCTATACCTCTACCACATTAATCCAAGCACTTATCCCATCCCTTCTTGATTATTGCATCAGCCTCCTTGTTGACCTCCCTGCCTTCTGTCCAGTCCATTCTAGTCCATACTGTATTCTGTTGCCCAGATTATTTTTCTACAAAACCATTCAGTCCATGTTTCCCCACTCCTCAAAACCCTTCAATGGTTAACCATCCACTTCCACAGCAAACAAATTCCTTACTAGAGGCTTTGAAGCATTTGATCACCTTGCCCCCTCATATTCTCTCTCACTACAATCCAGACTGCACACTTTTCTCCTCTAATGCCAACATATTCACTGTACCTCAATCTCGACTATATCGCTGCTGACTGCTTGCCACATCCTGCTTCTAGCCTGGAACACCCTTCCTCTTCATATTTGATGATCACTCTTCCCACCTTCAAAGCCTTATTAAAAGCACATCTCCTCCAAGAGTCCTTTCCCTAGGCCCTCATTTCCTCTTCTTCAACTCCCTTCTGTTTTGTCCTTGCACTTGTCTTTGCACCCTTTACACACCTCTCCCTCAGGCCCACAGCACTTTTGTACATATCTGTAATTAATTTATTTATATTAATGGCTGTCTTCCCTTTTAGACTGTAAGCTCCTTGTGGGCAGAGAATGTGTCTATCAACTCTGTCACACTGTACTCTCCCAAGTGCTTAGTACAATGCTCTGCACACAGTAAAGGCTCAATAAACACAATTGATTGATGTTACAAGCACTGTCACAACTTTTGTCTATTCATATCCTGGGTAATTTGTGTTAATCCTATCTCCCTTATTAGATTTGTTTTTTTTCTTCATAATATCCCACAGTGCCCAGTAACTTGGTCTGCCCTCAGTAGGAGGTTCATTAAATACTAATAAATAATTAAATCTGACTAAAGGGCAAAGACCAATGTCTGATCTTTTTAAATACCAGAACAAATCACATCTAGCATCATGTTTTAAAATGTAATGAATCATGTATCTTGGCATTATCCTCAACTCATCTCTCTCATTCACTCCCAAATAGTCAATCTGTCACCAAATTCTGTCAATTTAGCCTTCACAACATTTCTTCTTCATCTAAACTGCTACCCCACTGGTCAAAGCACTTATCATAAACCTGTCGTCTGCCTGACTTTCCCATCCCTGTCTCTCAAGCCCAAAGCCTTGGCAGGATTCCTGACCCATCACTCTCATTTAATCCACATATTCAATCTGTCACCAAATTCTGTTGGTTCTACCTTAGCGATATCTCTAGAATATGCACTTTCTTCTCCAACCAAACTGCTTCCACTCGGAACCAAGCACTTAACATATCTCAACTTGATTACTGCAACACCCCAATTGCTGACCTCCTTAATTCCTGTCTCTCCCCATGCTGTACAGTCCAAATTTCACTCTGCTGCCCAGATCATTTTTCTACAAAAATGATCAGTATGTTTCCCCACTCCTCAAAAACTTCCAATGGTTGTCCATCCAACTTCACATCAAACTCCTGAGTGTGGGCTTTAAGGCATTCAACCAGCTCTACCCCCTAGATTGTAAGTGAGCCCTCTAGGAAACAGGAACTATGATCTAATTATCTTGTATCACCCTGGTGCTTTACTCTAGTGCTTGCCATACAGTAAATGAGCTGAGCTCCCCAAAGTCACCCCTCCCCCTTCTCCATCCGCCGCCCCTCCCCCGCCGGGCTCCCAACCCTCTCCCCTACTTTCTCATCCTTCCCTGCAGTATCCTCAGAGGAGATCTCCTCCCTCCTCACAAGTGCCACCCGCTCCACCTGTCCTTCGGACCCCATTCCCGCTCACCTTATAAAAACTATCACTCCTTCCCTCCTCCCCTCCTTAACTTCTATCTTTAACCACTCACTCTCCAATGGCTTCTTCCCCTCTGCCTTCAAACATGCCCATGTCTCTTCCATCCTAAAAAACCCTCTCTTGACCCCACTTCCCCTTCCAGTTATCGTCCTATCTCCCTCCTACCCTTCCTTTCCAAACTACCAGAACGAATTGTCTACACTCACTGCCTTGAATTCCTCAACTCCACTCTCTCCTGGACCTCCTCCAATCTGGCATCCATCCCCTCCACTCTCCTGAAACTGCCCCCTCAAAGGTCACCCATGACCTCCTTCTTGCCAAATCCAATGGCTCCTACTCTATCCTAATCCTCCTCGACCGCTCAGCTGCCTTTGACACTGTCGACCATCCCCTTTTGCTCCACACTTTCTCTCACCTTAGCTTCATGGACTCCATCCTCTCCTGGTTCTCCTATCTTTCTGGCCATTCATTCTTGGTCTCCTTCGCAGGCTCCTCCTCCCTCTCCCATCACTAACTGTAGGGGTTCCTCAAGGGTCAGATCTTGGCCCTCTTCTGTTCTCCATCTATACTCACTCCCTTGGTGAACTCATTCGCTCTCAAGGCTTCAACTGTCATCTCTACACAGATGACACCCAAATCTACAACTATCATCTCTACACAGATGACACCCAAAGCTACATCTCCTCCCCTGTTCTCTCTTCCTCCCTCCAGGCTCATATCTCCTCCTGCCTCTAGGACGTCTCCACCTGGATACCTGCCCGCCACCTAAAACTCAACAAGTCTAAAACTGAGCTCCTTATCGTCCCTCCCAAACCCTGTCTTCTCCCTGACTTCCCTGTCACTGTGGACGGCACTACCATCCTTCCCATCTCACAGGCCCGCAACCTTGGTGTCATCCTTGACTCAGCTCTCTCATCCCCCCCCCCCCCCCCCGACATCCAACCCGTCACCAACACCTGCTGGTCTCACCTGCACAATATTGCCAAGATCTGCCCTTTCCTCTCCATCCAAACGGCTATCTTACTGGTACAGGCTCTCCTAATATCCCGAATGGATTATTGTGTCAGCCGCCTCTCAGATCTCCCTTCCACCTGTCTCTCCCCACTCCAGTCTATTCTCCATTCCACTGCCCGGATCATCTTACTACAGAAATGCTCTGGGCATGTCACTCCCCTCCTCAAAAACCTCCAGCGGTTGCCTATCAACCTCGGCACAAAACAAAAACTCCTCACTCTTGGCTTCAAAGCTCTCCATCACCTTGCCCCCGCCTACCTCACCTCCCTTCTTTCTTACTACTGCCCACCCCATAGGCTCCGCTCCTCTGCCGCTTACCTCATCACAGTCCCTTGTTCATGCCTATCCCACCATTGACCCCTGGCCCACGTCCCTACCGCTGTCCTGGAATGCCCTCCCTCCTCACATCCACCAAACTAACTCTCTTCCCCTCTTCAAAGCCCTACTGAGAGCTCACCTCTTCCAGGAGGCCTTCCCAGACTGAGCTCCCCCTTTCCCTCTGCTCCCCCTCCCCTCCCCCCACCTTCTGCTCTTCCCCCTTCCCCTCCCCTCAGCACTGTGCTCATTTGTATATATTACCCTATTCATTTTGTTACATCTATTTATCTTGATGATGTTGTCTTGTTTTGTTTTGTTCTGTTTTGCTTTGCTGTCTGTCTCCCCCGTTTAAACCGTGAGCCTGTCATTGGGCAGGGTTGTCTCTATTGTACGTTCCAAGTGCTTAGTACAGTGCTTAGCACATAATAAGCGCTCAATAAATACTAGTGAATGAATGAATAAGTGCCTTATACCACAATTATTATTACTGGGGCTAGCTTGGGCCCCCAAGACCAGATTGGGAATTTTTCTCTCCCTCTCTGGACTCTGAAGGCGGATAGGAGTTTTCACACCTGCTGGACTCCAGGGCCAGATTAGGTTTTACTCACTCCCACTGAAAGCTAAGGGGAGATTTCAGCTCCTGGAATCATTCTGCCAGTGCCCTCCCTGTCATCACTCCTATTGATATCCCATCTTCTCAAAGTCATGTCCCAAGTGCTCCCCAGCGCTCAGAATAAAAATATGGCTTCTGTGTTGGGCCCCCATCCAGTTTTGTATGTAGTTACAACATGCAGCACTCGCTTTGTGATTTATATAGTATAGTCTTACATAATTCAGGGAAGGAATGTCATGGGACAGTTGGTTAATTGATGACCTTGAGAAGCTCATGCTGCCCGTACAAACCCAGAGTCAATTAACATCCTTGGTGGAGCATATGATCTTGGCATTTCTCCCTTGTTCTTCATCTTCCATATTTTCACCCTGGACCTGCACTTCAATAAATTTATGTATTCCTGGAATTCTGTCAGGCCTAGGCTGCTTACCAGGTTCCACTGAAACCTGTGATAAGCTTTGCATCCTAGGTCAACCTATGCAGATTAGTACTTGAACGATTAACTGATTGACTAAATTATTACATGAGCCATTTTAGGAATCTCTTTCTACATAGGCTGAGGCATTGCTCTCGCACAGTGGTAATGCCAGCTTCGATGTATAGTATCAATAATATCAGACACAATCAGGTGTGGGATGTTAGAAAATTATCTAATAGTGCCCAAAGAAGTAAAATAAGAAAAAAAATTTACTCAAGCATATAGCAATTAAACTGTTCATGACTGCATGTAATTATATCATTATGTACACAGCCCAGTTTCTCTAGTTTGGATCATGTATGGCAATGTGTCAAAATCTCTATAATAATGTCCAATTCTTTTTTTTATCATTTTTTTAAGGGATTACTTTGAATATCTTTTTCAAATAAAAAAAAAACTAAGAAAAAATCACAGACTTCAATTGTTCAAACATTTGGAGATTTCCTGTTAGGCCTTCATTTCATTCTGAATCTTAGTTTTAGGAGAATAAAAAAGATAAACCCCTCATCACCATCAAAATTAAGTGCCTACATTGTGTAGGACACTACTAAATGCTTGGGAGTTCGGTGAAAAGTAATCATAGTCCCTGACCTCAAGGAGTTCACAATTTATAGGGGAAGACAAACATAAACAATTAACAGTTCAGCAGTTACACACCCTCCATCATTGAGGATGATGCTCTAGGAGCAAATGTTTACTGAAAACAAGTGAAGACATGACTTTCAGGATAATTTTATGAAGTAATTCCTACCTCTAAAACCATGAAAAATGATGAAGTCAATCAATCCTATCTATTGAGCACTTATTCTATGCAGAGCAGTGCACTAAGAACGCTGACTCCTAACCCATGTCCTGCCTCTGGCCTGGAATAATCTTCCTCCTCAAATCCAACAGACAAATAATTACTCTCCTTCCTTCAAAGCCTCCATCTCCCACTCCCTTCTGCATCACCTTAACCTGCTCCCTTTGCTCTCCCCATTCCCATCCCCACAGCACTTCTGTACCTAGCTATAATTATTTTTTTATTTGCATTGATGTCTGTATCCCCCCATAGAGACTAAGTTATTTGTGGGCAGGGAATGTCACTGTTTATTGTTATGTTGTATTTTCCCAAGCACTTAGTACAGTGTTCTGCACACAATAATTGTTCAATTAATACGACGATGAATGAGAGCACAATATAGTAGAGTGGGTAGACATGTTCCCCGCCCACAGTGAGCTTAGAGTCTAGAGCTTTGAAATCTGATGCTGTCTATGGAGAACCACTGTAGCGAGAGGATATTCACTGAGATGTCTGTACACCCTCTTCATCTATAGCTGGAATACAGAGGGATTCAGAAAAGCCCACTGTCATCTTCAAGAAGATGAGAGAACCGAGGAGCCTACCTGGGGAGACATGTGAGGATAATGGTTGATTATAGGATCCCCAAACAGCAGCTGCAGGATGAACTACACCTTCAAAGCCTTATTGAAGGCACATCTCCTCCAAGAGACCTTTCCTAAGCCCCCATTTCCTCTTCTCCCTCTCCCATCTGCATCACCCTTGCACTTGAATTTGCACCCTTTATTCATCCTTCTCTCAGCCTCACAACACTTTTATACATATCCGTAATTTATCTTAATGTCTGTTTCCCCCTTTAGACTGTAAGCTCATTGTGAGCAGTGCACATGTCTACCAACTCTATTATACTGCACTTTCCCAAGCACTTAGTACAGTGTTCTGTACAAAAGACTCACTGATTGAACTGAAAGGAGGCATATAATAATAAAAATTGTGGTATTGGTTATGTATTTAGCAGCATGGCTTAGTGGATACAGCATGGGCCTGGGAGTCAGAAGGTCATGGGTTCTAATCCTGGCTCTGCCACTTGTCTTCTGTGTGACCCTGGGCAAGTCATTTCATTTTTCTGTGCCTCAGTAACCTCATCTGTAAAATGGGGATTGAGACTGAGCACCCCACATGGGACAGGGACTGCATCCAACTTGATTTGCTTGTATCCACCACAGCACTTAATACAGTGCCTGGCACATAGTAAGTGCTTAACAAATACCATCATTATTATTAATTTGCCAGAAACTGTACACAGTGGATATAAGCAAATCTGATAGGACACAGTCCCTGTCCCATATAGGACTCACAGTCTCAATTCCCATTAACAGGTGAGGTAAAACTGAGGCACAGAGAAGTGAAGTGACTTCCCCAAGGTCACAAAACAGATAAGTGGCAGATCCAGGATTAGAACCCATGACCTTCTGACTCCAGGCCCGTGCTCTATCTACTACATCATGCTGCTTCTCCCTGCAAATAGGGAGAACAGCCCGGACATTTTAAATAAATATGAAATCAGTCCAAAACCATACGAAGCAGTGGACTGTTGGGAGACTACTGCAGCAGAGAGAATGGACTGGCAGGCAGGAACTGGGAGAGGGGTTGAACTCCTCAAGCAAAGGCTTTGGTGATATTCAGACTATGACAAGGCAAGTTCAAAGACAGGATAAAAGCATTAGCACAAAAACAACCTAGCTTCACATCAAAACAACATAGATAGGTGTGTCAGTCACACCTGGGAGTGGGCGTGGGAGTCAGAGGGACTGTGCTCTACCCCATCTCTGCTAATTGTCTGCTGTGTAATCTTGGGCATATCACTTATCACTGTGCTTCAACTTCATCTATAAAAATGGGGATCAAATACCTCTTTCTCCCTCCTACTTAGACTGTGAGCCTCATCTGAGACAGGGACTGTTTCTGACCTGATTATCATTTATATACCTCAGCACTCAGTACAGTGCCTGACATAGTAAGGGTTTGAATACCATTATTATTGCTATTATTATACCTCCACATTTTCATGCATGGAGAGATTTACCATGAATAGGGTTACAGTCCCAAAATCCATCATGAGAAACATGTGGTTTCTTTCTTTTGGGTGTGTCTCTCTGTTCATGATTCTGTGTGTGAGTTACAAACTCATAAAGGGAGTGCATGCCACACACATCATTGGCTTTGGAATAAAACATTACTTGAATATGAAGTGACCTTTATGGTCCCTGGAATTTTGACCACAGTCTGACATATATAGCCAAACCTCTGTATTGAATCATGATTTAAGTTCTTGGAAAAAATTCTTGTTGAAAATTGTCTTCCAGCCCTCATAGGACAACTGGAGTGAAATCCACATAGCTGAAGCTTAATAAAACAATAATGATAATAATAATGGTATTTGTTCAGTGCTATATGCCAGGCACTGTACCAAGTGCTAGGGTATATACAAGATAGATATTTTCTGTCCCACATGGCATTCACAGTCTAAAGAGGAGAGAGAACAGTTAATTCATCCCCATTTTATGGATGAGAAAGCTGAGGCACAGAGAAATTAAGTGATTTACCCAAGGTCATTAAGTAGGCAAGCGAGTCCCCTGATTCCCCAACCTGTGCCCTTTCCATTTGGTCATGCTGCTTCTCTCTGTTACGTATCATCTTCTCTGTGATGGATAAAGGTTTGTGGTTCTGAATTTCCCCTATGTTTATCTTTACCCTTCAAGGTCATCATGCTATTTGTTGCAGATCCAAGATATTTTTCTGTGTCACTCTGCTGATAGTCAAGCTTGGTTAGCCCCACACACATAGAGAAGAGAAGGAAAGTCCATAAGTGTTTAGAGAAAAGAAATACTCATTCCAGTACCCCTTCCAATGGGAAAACTAAGTTACATAGGATGTGAATCACTCAACTGATGACATCACCGAGATCGTAGTCAATTGCAGGGAGGATTTGGGGCATGTAGAGACTAGTTAAGGGGAAAGACTCAAGGAGCCATGAGGAAGTTCATTTTCCATTTTAGGGTCCAGAGGGTCCCCATTTAGGGGAGCGGGGTTTCATTATAGAGTGCGTGGGGAGTGGACTGATGAACCTGGGTTCACAAAGAAGGTTGTGGTCAGCAGAATGAATGGCCCAAGAATACTTGCAGACATGGCAGCCTACAGAAGAGCTAATTACAAGGAGGGAGAATGGGTTTGGGGAGAGGTGGCTTCTGGATCCTAAGGAATAGGTTCCAAAGTAGGAATAGATGATTATTCTAGGATTTGGTTTAAGATCCATTGCTCTCCTACTGTTAGCGATCTTCTCTTCCCACAAATTCTCACAGCCTCCATCACAATTTGATGGTACCAGAGTAGTCCTGGCCTGCTCTTTGCATCTGACAAACAACTGTCCTAATTCTTTACTTAAATGAATAGCTATATTACCCCTCTTTCATTTTTTCTGATACTGATATTTTAAATTATTGTTACCTAAAAATCATTTTAAAACCTATTAGGTGCAACTTCATTAGCATATTTTTTTTAATTTTCCCTCCACTGCAATTTTGACACGTAGTTTTATGAATTGATATTTACTGTCCTTCTGGCATTTAAATTCATTTTGATAAATAACCTTGACAATTTTCAGCTGAAAAAAATTTACATTGTAATATTCATTCTTCTTATTCCCACAGTTTCCTGCAAAACTTATGACACATATATAAGGATGTTTAAAAATAATTATATTCATAAAGAAAAGTATTTTAAGTCTTTGGTTAATTACCACTTCGCTGCCATTAAATCCTACAGTATTTAAACATTTCTAATGTTCTCTGCATTTGAACTTTCAACAACCCTCATTGTCCTGAACTGTAGCAAGTAGATTTTAAATCTTGTTTAAAAAAAAAAAAGTTAGGAGGCCAAATCATTAAATATATTGTTCACTCTTTAAACGGACGTGGGGAAAAAATGGTTCACAATAATGTGGCACTCTTAATCTTATCAAACCTGATCAAAATACAGGTTTGTATATTTCCGTTCATATTCTCTAAGACATAGTATGTGCTAAATTATAACATCTTTCTGCTTTGAGGATAGAAGATAGTTACCTAATGGATACCATCCTTGTTTACTTGCTAATATAATACCCATTGCCATCCTGTACATTTGGGTTATTATAGACACTTGCCATTTAGATAGTTTGCATATTTCCAGCTTTCTAGGTATCGAAGCTGGACCTCTCTTTTCTAAAAAATACCATTGATGATTCAAATCTTGACAGAGTTGCTTGTCACACAGAGTGAGTTAAGTAGGAAGATGGTAGGGAGGAGAAAGCAATCTTTTCCAGACATTATATTCAATGAATGATTGAAATATAGGTCCAATAGCTTGTTTCAAAAGAGTATGTTGTGAGTTTAATAAGCCCACTCCTCCTAATAACTAAGTCCATCACTATCTTCGTTAGTTAAAACTTTGAAGGATGACCATATCATTCAGATTACCTAGGCTTATTTGAACCTAGTCTCCTGGTGTCATTGTAGTTTCATTTAATGCCATCTGTGGAGGTAAGATTGTCAGCCACTTTATCAGCTTGTTTCAAGGACCATGAAAAGGGTGGATGTTGTCACATTTTTAAATTTTATTTCTGTATTAGATTAAAACCATTCTTCAGTGTGTAGTCTGGGATCATCAAATATTTACTGAGTTTCTCTTCTGAAAACCAAAAATTGATATATGGTTATTTGAAATTCCTTTCAGGTTTGCAAATTGCAAACTTGTGTCATGTCTGTCATCAGATCTCAGTGAATGAAAAACTGATTCATATTTTGTTCAAAATAAAATATATACATGATCAAGTTTTATGTTTATCACTTAGTTTCTTGCCAAATCAATGCTTTGATAATTTATACAGAAAAGAGTAAATTATTGGTATAATTAAATCCCAATCAGAAACCTCAGAATAAAATGCTCATTTCTAGTAACAGAAGATGCATTACTGCATTAAAATTCAGCATGCACTTAAGTAGCTACAAAAAAATTAAGTTTTTAATCTTAACTACTTAATCAGCTTTAGCATAGATCTTTAGAATTTCAGAATACAGAAATTTAAGATACAAGCCAAGAAATGATTTCCCCCTCCCCACAACTAAACACTCTTCCAGGTCTCATTTCCCATTCCAGAAAGTCAGTAGCCAATCTCTGAAAAGTTGTCTTTTTAGGCTTGGCAATAAAAGGGATTGTTGATCAATTTATGAATGTCCTAGGAACTTCAGATTTACTGTTAAATGCAAATATGAGATTTCTATTTTGCATGATTTTTTTTTATATGGTATTTGTTAAGCTCTTACTTGTGCCAGGCACTGTACTATACACTGGAGTAGATCAAATTAATCTGGTTAGACACAGTCCCTGTCTCACATGGGGTTTACAGTTTTAATCCCCATTTTACAGAAGAGGTAACTGAGGCATGGAGAAGAGAAGTGACTTGGCAGGGTCACACAGCAGACAAGTGGTGGAGCCAGGATTAGAACCCAGTTCCTCCTGATTCCCAGGCCCATGCTCTTCCCACTAGGAGACACTGCTCAATGTCATTTTGATTTATCTACTTAAGATAAAAAAGATATACAACATAACCTGGTTCTATTAAATCAATGGGAACTAAAAAAATTCATGTTTCATTTGAATGTAGATGTTCTTTTGTTGTTTTAAATGCACTTCTGTTGAAGCTAAATTTTAGTTTAAGATAAATTATAGCTTAATAGGATAATTATACTTGCTCTTCCCATTTCCTCTATACCAATTTCCTCCTCAACAATATCCTCCTATTAACTTCAACCTCTTTGTGTTCCTTATGTTGTTGTTTTCCCCTCTCACCCTCTTATAATAATGGCATTTATTAAGTGCTTACTGCATGCTAGGGTAGGGTAGATCCAGCTAATCATTTTGGGCAAAATTTCTCTCCCACCCAGGGCTCTCAATTTATTTCATCCCCATTTTACAAATGAGGAAACTGAGCCCTGAGGAAATCAAGTGATTTTTCCCAGGTCATCTGGGGAGAAAAAAAGGCCCAGTCCAATTCCCAAAGCTCTGCCCGGATTAGGAGCTAGCCCAGACTTATGAAGAACTTGCCAGGGACCATCAGTTCACCAGTGGAGACTCTGCTGGGCAGAGGGTGGTTAGGGAAGAAGCACCATCATCCTGGAAACTCCAGTTCCTCCAATCGGTTCCCATCCTGGCTTCATCTGCCTGCCCTACCCAAAAACTAATGGGATTGCCCACACAGTCCAAATTCTGAGGGAGCAATGGCCCCCATCATCTACCCCTCCTCAAAACAATGGCACAGGTTCCTTTCCATGGCCATACACCACACCCTTAACCTCAGTCAGCTGACTTGCAGTACATGCTGCTACTCACAGAAGACTGGGAGAGCCTGGATGGCTCCATATAACCCAATAATACTATTGGAAAAGTGACTATTGTATTGCCTTGCAGGCTGTAGGACAATCTAAAACCAAAATCACAAGCAAGTAGATGGCCCAGGACAATTGCTTGGTTTGGCTAGAAGTACCTTTTGGTAGTACCATGGGAGTCACTAGCCAGAATAACTGGATAAAAGGGCTACAAAAGGTGTCCCAAAAAGTTAAGGAGTCACATTAAAATTAGAATCACCAGATCCGAAAAGACTAGTGAGCTTTAACATGGTGGTGGAAAATGAAAAAATTCAACACATCCAACACAAAGAAAATAATAGTTACATCATAGTAATTTAATTTTAATTTTAGTATTTGTTAAGTGCTTACTACATGCCAGGCGTTCTACTAAGTCCTGGGGTAGATACAAGGTAATTGCGTTGGACACAGTGCCTGTCCCACATAGTGCTCACAGTCCTAATCCCCATTTTCCAGATGAGGTAACTGAGGCACAGAGAAGTGAAGTGACTTGCCCAAGGTCACACAGCATACAAGTGGCTGAGACAGGATTAGAACCCAGGTCTTTCTGACTCCCAGGCCCATGCTCCATCCACTAGGCAATGCTGCTTCGTAGATCTCAGATCTCTTTATGACAATGACTGTGCTGCAATCTTGCAAAATGGGAAATAGTACTTGTTGCATGTGAGCAATCCAGTTTTGACGTCATCATCACAGCCCTGAGTTATACAAGCCTTCCTAATACAGGATAGTTCACAGAAATAGGCACTGGATAAATCCTTTCTCTGAAGAAGTGTTGGTTTGTAGGTGTGGGCTTAATAATTGGACAAATGCTTGTTTCAGGCTTTCCTACTATGTCCATGGGTGCTGATAAGCTTCAAATGATACTGCACCTTCCTTTGAAAGGAGTGCTATGCTGCAATCAGTGCCCCCCAATGACTGGCACCAAAGAGGAGAAAATAAGATTTTTACAGGGATTGAGATAGACTCATCTCAGCTGTGCTGATACTTGACAACCTATCATGGGAGATTTCAGTGGACATGAAGCCAGTAATGCTGAAATATGGAGAGAAGTCACTGGAGTATTGGATCGGAAAGCTAAAAAGCCACGGCTCTTGCTCTGCTTGTAATCACCAACCCAGTATTCCAGTTACCAAATAACAAAGATATCTTGTACGTACAATAAGTTCTAAGCAGCAGCACCTGATTGACTACATCACTGCCTGACAGCAAGACTTAAAGGATTTTATCGTTGCTCTGCGTGCTGCCATGGGATGGATCGACTATCCCTTGATACATTCCAAACTTTCACCAATGGATTCCAATGCATTTCAATCACACAGTGGAATGAAAAACTCCTGGAGAAGACAACTTCAAGAGATTTTGCAGCAACTTAAAAAAAGACATTATTAAATCAAGAAACACCATCAGCTTCTACTAAAAAGACTGCAGAATGGCCGTCTGTCTACTAGGCAGTTCTTTGCCTCCGATTAATACCAGCGACTGACATACAGGATGCTAGGCATGAGCAGTTTCAGTAAACTTGTGGTTAAACTGCCCCAACCTACATAATTGGGGATGCTTTTTAAAGAAAGGGTCTATTTTCAAACTATACCCCAAACGTTTAGCTGAAATAACATTTTTCACAGACTAACATTTCTTTATACCTTTAATAACAAGGATTTAGGGTGAATTTTGGGGAGAAAGCTGCACCAACATGTCATGAGGCACAGACTTGAAGGTACTTTTTAAGGAAAGTCTGTTTGACCCCTGAAAAAAGAGACTAAAAAAAGATTCATAAAGAAGCATTCAAACGCAAACTGCACTGGGTTCTAGACGCACAAATGACTTTGGACATTGTCAGCAGGCAACAGCAGCTTTGGTTTATTGACCATGTCACACAGCCACATCCCCATTAAACAGTAGATGTGATTTCATCTTCCTGATAAACAATAAAGGAATCAAAGAAATCAAAGAACTCCTTCACACGTGTGTGTGCGCACACATACACACCTGTATAATAGATATCTTTCATATTCAAAAAAGAAACCATTGATAGTGAAATTCACAAATGAGAGCCTGTGTGACTGAAAAGGCGAATGCTGAACCCATAGTCCCAGCCACATGGTACACAAAAAGACTGTCCCTTGTTTTGCCATGTGTGATGTTTGCAGCGTCTGGCACCATTTTTTTTTTTAAGCTCCTTGTCTCCAGGTCTTTACGGAGCTTTTGATCAAAACAAGTCACTCTTCTTTTGATAGTATGCTAGGTTAGCCTATCTTTAAGAATTAAGACCCAGTTTTCAAGTGACATTGGTGGTACTGTTCAAGGAGCCAGATGTGGCACCTGAGTGTGGTGTATAGTGAGGATAGACAGCACTACAGCTCTGTAGACCTTTAGCTTGATCTGAAGCCTGATACCAAGCTGCCGCCACACTCTGTTTGATGGTCTCCCTAAGGATGTGTTGGCCTTCTTGATTTGGTTTGCTGTTTCCTTGCATGTCTAGTCAGTGTGCAATGGAGACAAGAATTCTGTGACAGCTTTTAGCTGTGTGTTGCCAATATAAATTTTTGGTTGTGTGTATGGCCCCACTGGTCAGGCTGAACCATCATCTTGGTTTTCCATAGGCTTATCAACAGCCCTCCTGGTTAATTTGATGAATCGGTTTACAATCATTTGTATGTCTTCTGGGTATCTACCTCTAGGGTGCAGTCATTTGCATACAGTAATTCTTTAATGACTATCTCTAGCCAAACGATGACTTAGATTAGTATATTTTTGGACACATAATCAGGAAGACTAATTCTCTGAAGAAGACACTAATGCTATGAAAAGTCCAAGGAAAACATGGAAGAGGCAGACCAGCAGCTAGATGGATAGAGACCATAACGGCAACGGGAAGCACCATTAGAAAGGTTGTGGATTATGGCAGAGGACAGGACATTCTGGAGAAAGTATATCCACGGAGTCACTGTGAATTGGAAATGACTTGACGGCACTTAATAATAATAATAGGACTTTGGCTGATGCTCTAAGGGCCAACTATGCATCCCTGCTTTACTCCACCTAACAAGGCCACCTTCAGGTCTGACTCGGCCAGTCATGATGTCATGAAGCACAAATGACTTCGGACGTTGTCAGCAGGCAATAGCAAGACTGATTTGATGAAAATGTCACACTGCCAATTTTTTTATGTTATTTGTTAAGCACTTCTTATGGGCAAGCACTGTACTAAGTGCTGGAGTAGATACAAGATAATCAGATTGGGCACAGTCCATATCACACATGGGGCTCACAGTCAATCCCCAAGAAGTAATTGAGGCACAGAGAGGTTAAGGTCACACAGAAGACAAAGTGGGTGGGCAGGGAATGTGTCTACCGACTCTGGTATCCTGTACTCTCCCAAGTGCTTAGTACAGTGCTCTGCACACAGTAAGCATTCAATAAGTAAGAATGATTAAGTGGCAGAGCTGGGATTAGAACCCAGGTCTTCTGACTCCCAGCCCCATGCTCTTTCCACTAGGCCATGCTGCTGCTTCTCACATCCCCACTGAAGAGTAGAGTAGATATGACTTCACCTTCCGAAGTAGTCTCAGAATCTTGCAGAACCAAGAAGCAGCATGGCTTAGTGGAAAGAGCCCAGGCTTGGGAATCAGAGGTCGTGAGTTCTAATCCCAGCCCTGCCACTTGTCTGCTGTGTGACCGTGGGCAAGTCACTTCACTTCTCTCTGCTTCAGTTACCTCATCTGTAAAATGGATTAAAACTATGAGTCCCACGTGGGACAACCTGATAACCTTGTATCTACCCCAGCGCTTAGAACAGTGCTTGGCACATAGTAAGCGCTTAACAAATACCATCATTATTATTATTAACCACATTTACAATAAATAGTAGAAGGTGTGTTGATGAAAACATTGAAATGTTTTAACTAACTTTTTAGGATTTTATCCTTGTCTGCGATGAGACTGAAGCTGCCTTTACTCTTCAGAGGTACTATGATAACATGATGGCATGAACACAGCCACAGAAAGAAACACTTTAGTGATATTAATGCAAAGCCTAATACTGAGGATGAAGTTTCCTGAAAAAGAGTTAACCTTTCCAAAGGGGAATGCATGGCTTTCATCACTACACAATGAACTTTACAATTAGAGCTCCTGGATTTGAAAATGTATCAGCTGAATTGTACATGCAGGGAGAGGATTTTCTGCCAACACATATGAACAGGTTTTTCCTCAACAATGGAACAACAGATAACTACACCAGATTTCAAAGAGACCAAATTTTTCACCAAAAAAAATAGGAAAGAAAAGAGAGCTGAATACAGAAACTATTATGTGATCTCACTGGTTTTTAGTGCTGACAAAATCCCAGCCAGAGTACCCTGGACCAACTACTAATGAATATTTCAGTACTTAGAACAGTGCTTGGCATATAGTAATTGCTTTAACAAATACCATTATTACTTTTATTACTATTTTTAATCATGTACTACCAATATCTCGCTGTGGCTTCAGATCAAAGCAGACAAGCAGCATGGTAGAGAATTACAGGAAGGTATCTGATGACTATTCTCCCCCAGCCATATCTCCTCCTAGAGGCCTTCCCTGACTATGCCTTCACTTCCCCTCCCCACCCTCCCCTCTGGATTACCTAGTAGAGTGCTAAGTGCTTAGTACAGTACTTTGCACACAGTAAGCGCTCAATAAATATGATTGGATGAATGCACTTGGGTCTACCTCTTAAGCACTTCAGTATCCCCACAGGACTAATGAGCAAAGCCACTTATAAGGTATTTCACTTTCTGTCTCCCCTTCTGTTGTGTAAATTCCTTGTGAGCAGGGATTGGCTCTAAAATAATAATAATATTAATTGTGGTATTTGTTAAGCCCTTACTATGTGCCAGGCATTGCATTAAGCACTAGGGTGGATATAAGCAAATCAGGTTGGACAAAGTCCCTGTCCCAAGTGGGGTTCACAGTCTCAATCCCCATTTTACATATGAGGTAACTGAAGCACACAGAAGTTAAGTGACTTGACCATGGTCACATAGCAGACAAGTGGCTGAGCTGGGATTAGAACCCATGACCTTCTAACTCCCAGGCCCCATCTACTCGATTGCATTGTACTCTCCCAAGCACTTAGGTACAGAACTCTGCCATGTAGTAAGCACTCAATAAATGCCACTGATTGATTGACCTGAAATAAGGAAACTACAAAGGGGGTGGGAATGAAAACATAGAGAAGTGTGGCAAAATGGGTAGAGGATGGGACTGGGAGTCAGAAGGATCACGGTCCTAACTCCAGCTCCACCACTTCTCTGCTCTGTGATCTAAGCCAAGCAACTTAACTTCTCTCTGCTTCATTTACCTCATCTTTAAAATGGAAATTAAGACTGTGAGACAGGGAGTGTGTCCAACCTAATTAATTTGTATCTATCCTAGTGCTTAGTACAGTGCCTGGCACATAGTAAGTACTGAACAAATACCACAAAAAATATTTTTTAAAATTTATTTTGCAGAAACATGAAGCAAACCCCCCCAGAATGTGGCATAACCAGTAATAGTTGCCTTATGGCTCATAGTTTCCCTCTTTGATAGTATCATGCTGTCAGTAATGTCACCTTGAAAGACAATATTGGACATGCCTCTTTCTCTCTCTCTTTGTATACATGTGGGTATATATGTACTTATATATATATGTACACACACATAGATATATTCATACACACACCCACATAAAAAAAATCCATTGTGAAAAAAGTATGGATCTAGGAGACAGGAGACATGCGTTGTAGTACAGTTCTGACACAAGCAAGCTGTGCAACCTCAGGTAAGTCACTTAACCTTTATGCTCCTCAGTTTCTTAATCTGTAAAACCAGGGTGAGAGTAACATCTGCTATCATTCAATAACCCACAGGGATATTGTGAGAATAAAATGAGATAATTACTGTGAAAGTGCTCTGAAAAATAAGTGTTATACAAATTCAAGGTATTATTATTAAAGGCTTTTCTTTAGTGTATAGTGAGAGGGTCCACTAAGCTATAAAGAAAATTGAGCTTTACTCTATAATTTTTATGGAAAAAATATATTCTCTCCCACCCTCTTTGCTATTTTCTCTTCTGGAGAAGGAATTTTTACTGTGTATCTCTGAAAGCAGGAGGAGGTGGAGAAAGGGGAGGAGGAGGAAGAAGAGGTGGAAGCACTCATAGCAATGTTTTATGATTCAAAACAGAATTAGCACTGATGCTCATCTGTTGGCATTATCCCTTCAGTCCGATGTGAAAAGAAAGCAACTGTGTAGCAATTCTTATTACTTTGTGAAGCACAGCAAAACCATTAAAATTCTGAAACATTCTTCAAGCTGATATCAGATCAGGCCCTCACAGTTAAGGGCATATTCGATTCGATAAACAGCCCCGTGTTTGTTTGTTCTTACATCATCAGTCCTTCAGTTCACTAATACTGCAGCACCATGCTGCTCTATTAATTAGTTTTAACATAACCCAAAGTGTAACAATCATGGGGCTATATTTGCCATTTTAAAAAACCAATTTCCCAAACTCAAATACACCTTAAAAAAAATGGGAGTTGAAATTCAAGACTGTGAAACATCCAGGCATAAAGGTACCTGTTACCTTTCAGGCATCCACAGAGATTTAGCAATCTGAGCAGGGATAGGCTTGCCACATACTTGAATAGGTGAGCTCGGGGGACTTGTGAGTGACTTGGAAATGAGAGTATTATCAGAAAAACAATGCCTGGTTTCAGGATTGCTTTAACTATTGTACACAAGGGGTAAGGAATCCAGATCCCCTGCAGGTATCAATAGGGCCTAACATTGCTTTCTGGTGGGGTCTCATAATGGTCTTCCTGGCCACTGCTAAGGAAATAAATGATTGAATGAATGAATGAAATAATAGCCCAAGCAGTATAGAGAAGGGAAACATGCAACCAGCCAGAAAGAGGGGGGCGTGAGTATTCTGGAAAGAGTAAGGAGGCAATCGCTGGACAGGGGTTGGGGAAGGGGTTGCGGGAAGCATCTGGTCTTCTCATTCATTCATTCATTCAATAGTATTTATTGAGCGCTTACTATGTGCAGAGCACTGTACTAAGCGCTTGGGATGAACAATTCGGCAACAGATAGAGACAGTCCCTGCCGTTTGACGGGCTTACAGTCTAATCGGGGGAGACGGACAGACAAGAACAATGGCACTAAACAGCGTCAAGAGGAAGAACATCTCGTAAAAACAATGGCAACTAAATAGAATCAAGGCGATGTACAATTCATTAACAAAATAAATAGGGTAACGAAAATATATACAGTTGAGCGGACGAGTACAGTGCTGTGGGGATGGGAAGGGAGAGGTGGAGGAGCAGAGGGAAAAGGGGAAAATGAGGGTTTAGCTGCGGAGAGGTAAAGGGGGGATGGCAGAGGGAGTAGAGGGGGAAGAGGAGCTCAGTCTGGGAACGCCTCTTGGAGGAGGTGATTTTTAAGTAAGGTTTTGAAGAGGGAAAGAGAATCAGTTTGGCGGAGGTGAGGAGGGAGGGCGTTCCAGGACCGCGGGAGGACGTGACCCAGGGGTCGACGGCGGGATAGGCGAGACCGAGGGACAGTGAGGAGGTGGGCGGCAGAGGAGCGGAGCGTGCGGGGTGGGCGGTAGAAAGAGAGAAGGGAGGAGAGGTAGGAAGGGGCAAGGTGATGGAGAGCCTTGAAGCCTAGAGTGAGGAGTTTTTGTTTGGAGCGGAGGTCGATAGGCAACCACTGGAGTTGTTTAAGAAGGGGAGTGACATGCCCAGATCGTTTCTGCAGGAAGATGAGCCAGGCAGCGGAGTGAAGAATAGACCGGAGCGGGGCGAGAGAGGAGGAAGGGAGGTCAGAGAGAAGGCTGACACAGTAGTCTAGCTGGGATATAACGAGAGCCCGTAATAGTAAGGTAGCCGTTTGGGTGGAGAGGAAAGGGCGGATCTTGGCGATATTGTAGAGGTGAAACTGGCAGGTCTTGGTGACAGGATGTGTGGGGTGAACGAGAGGGACGAGTCAAGGATGACACCGAGATTGCGGGCCTGCGGGACGGGAAGGATGGTCGTGCCATCCACGGTGATGGAGAAGTCTGGGAGCGGACCGGGTTTGGGAGGGAAGATGAGGAGCTCAGTCTTGCTCATGTTGAGTTTTAGGTGGCGGGCCGACATCCAGGTGGAGACGTCCCGGAGGCAGGAGGAGATGCGAGCCTGAAGGGAGGGGGAGAGGACAGGGGCGGAGATGTAGATCTGCGTGTCATCTGCGTAGAGATGGTAGTCAAAGCCGTGAGAGCGGATGAGTTCACCGAGGGAGTGAGTGTAAATGGAGAACAGAAGAGGGCCAAGAACTGACCCTTGAGGAACTCCAACAGTTAAAGGATGGGAGGGGGAGGAGGCTCCAGCGTAGGAGACCGAGAATGATCGGCCAGAGAGGTAAGAGGAGAACCAGGAGAGGACAGAGTCCATGAAGCCAAGGTGAGATAAAGTATGGAGGAGGAGGGGATGGTCAACAGTGTCAAAGGCAGCAGAGAGGTCAAGGAGGATCAGAATGGAGTAGGAGCCATTGGATTTGGCAAGAAGGAGGTCATGGGTGACCTTAGAGAGAGCAGTCTCGGTAGAGTGGAGGGGACGGAAGCCAGATTGGAGGGGGTCTAGGAGAGAACCTCTCTGCTTGGATTCACAAAAATATCACTTGGTCCTGCCAGCCCTGCAGCATGGAAGAGTTACAGGAAAATGGACATTCTTAGCACTTCTGGGACTAATAGATTCAGGAACACTCCCTTTAGACAGTGACAGTGCCGAAGGAAAAGGAATACCAACAGGAGTGTCTTGGACATTCTTTAGCTTCAACACCCTGGCTACGGGTTTGCCCTGAAAAGTCAGTTACGAGATAACACTGCATGTTTATGTCAGCCAGACATCCCAGTCTCACAAGGTTAGATATTATATATCCCATTATCTCTCTTCTAAAGGAAAATATCCTATTTTGGAGTTGCTTCTGGCACACTCCTGACAGAGAAGCAGCATGGCCTAGTGGATAGAGCAGAGCACGGGCCTAGGTAGGAGTCAGAAGGTCCTGGGTTCTAATCCTGCTCCATCACTTGTCTGCTGTGTGATCTTGGGCAAGTCACTTTCCTTCTCTGTGCTTCAGTTACCTCATCTGTAAAATGGGAATTGAAACTGTGAACCCCATATGGGACAGGGACTGTGTCCAACCCAATTTGTTTGTATCCACCCCAGTGCTTAGAAAAGTGCCTGGCACAGAGGAAGTGCTTAACAGATACCATTGTTATTATTTTAGCTTAGGAGATTGGAGAGAGCCAGGCAGGCCAGCACCCCATATCTGAGGCATCTCCACATCAGTGTCCCTAACAGCTCTGTCCAGCCCTTCCATTTAGTAACTGAAAATACCAAAACTTTTCCCCTCCATTCCCTTCAGTGCCTTAAAATACCAGCAGTTTCCATGGAAATGACCTAGGAATTATGGGATTGGGTCAATCAATGGTATTTATTGAGCACTTACTTTGTGCAGAGCTGTATTAAGCACTTGGGAGAGTACAATACAATAGAGTTAATAGACATAATCCTTGCCCACGATGAGCTTACAGTTTAGAGGGAGTGTGAGCCCCATGTGGGATCTGATTCTACCCCAGTGCTTAGTAAAGTCCTTGTCACATAGTATGCACTTACATATTATTAAGTCCTAGGATTAAGTAGTGAGTAAAAGGAAGTCTGAGTAAAGTAAACCAGATTTTCATAGGATAAGATGAAACTTATGAGAGCATATGCTTCTGCTTACCCCTAGTCTTTTTCCTTTGGGTTAGCATATTTTGAAGCAAACGAATTCCTGAGGAGGGTGCCCCTGAACCCTGACTCCTGAAGGGGAAGGCAATTATGCAGTCTTCCTCTTCCTAAACTCAAGGCTAGCTACTTGCTCCTGAAGCATTTTAGATAAAAGTTTCATCACTTGTTAGTGAGGAAATCCTTCAAGTATTTTAGCCATGAATGCATAAGCTCTAGACTGTAAATTCTGTGTAGACAGGGATCATGTCTACCAATTTTGTTGTATTGTACTTTCCCAAGCACTTAGTACAGTGCTCTGCACACAGAAAGCACTCAATAAATGACTGACTGAAATGTGGAGTAGCATGGAGTACACATAAGTACACATAATAGTCATCACAGAAAAATCCCAGAATGTCTGCTTGATAATATAGCTTCCATGCTAAAATCTGATCACCGTGAATTCAAGGTTGAGGGTTAAAGAAATAAATCAAAGTTTGCACTGGACCTTGCTTTGCAGAGCCTCACTTGAGTGGCTTATCGTGAAGCTGACTCTGGAAACCCCGAGAAGCAGTGTGGTCTAGTGGAAAGGGCACGGTTTGGGAGTCAGAGGACCTGGCTTCTAATCCTACCTCTACCACTTGTCTGCTATGTGAGCTTCGGCAAATCACTTTACTTCTCTGTGCTTCAGTTCTCTCATCTGCAAAATGGGGATTCAATATCTATTCTCCCTCCTATTTAAACCATGAATCCCATGTGGGACCTGATTATCCCAGCACTTAGTAAAGTGCTTGACACACAATAAGCGTGGTTTAGTGGAAATAGCCCAGACTTGGGAGTCAGAGGTTGTGGGTTCTAATCCCGGCCACGCCACTTGTCAGTGTGACTTTGGGCAAGTCACTTCACTTCTCTGGGCCTCAGTTACCTCATCTGTAAAATGGGGATGAAGACTGTGAGCCCCACGTGGGACAACCTAATTCCCTTGTATCCTTATCCCTTGTATCCCTTGTTCCCTTAGAACAGTGCTTGGCACATAGTAAGCGCTTAACAAATACCAACATAATTATTATAAGTGCTTAACCAATAGCACTATTATTATTATTGCTTTTAGAATTCATAACCACAGGCCCAGGAAGTGGGACAAATTAAATCACCAGATTCCAAGGACTGCACAAAACAAGGCAGTTCATTCACTTTCTGAAGAAAAGGTTTACCAGCCATAGTATACATCCAATTTGTATTGTCCCCTTTCCTCTCAACCTTGAAAGGACTTCACAACACTTGTTTGATCTCATTCCAATTTCCATAAAACAGCTTTTGGAGAAAATGCATTGACCTAGAGGCGAAGGCTGCACTTTTCTTATCCTCCTAATTCTACACTACTAGTTACAGAGGAAGAGTTGACACCAAAATTCCAAATAGATTCCTCAAATGGAAGCCATCCCATCTCTTCCTTTTTCCTTTTCAGTGGTAAGTCACTGTACCACATTCATTGATAGCCAATATTTAGAAGAACATGAGATGTTGTGGAGCAAAGAAGGGGAAGACTTTTCTGAATTAGATAAAACTTGTAAAGCACCTACAAAGGTTCCAATGAAGGATACTTCAAAGACCTACCTTTCATGAGTTGAGTCAAATCTAACTAACTGAATATACTGACCTGACAATTCTTCCCTTAATGCATAGGAAGACTTTAGAAGGTAATTGATGTTTGCTCCAAAATATCCTGTTTCAGGAACACTATCTCCCTTAAAAGGCCACTGTAATTGCTGAAAGTAACCTGTTTGGGTTATATCCCCACAAATCCAGGCATTTACCTACTCTTCCTGATAATTCACTGTACTTTAGCAATTAAATTAATGGCAGCAACAACAGCACGAAATCCTTTAAACCCCTGTGGGCTTGTTCCTCTGATTAGACTAAATCAGTGAAGCTACAGCTATTTGCAGGCAGGTTAGATAGGCTAGCCTTTCATTGCCATGGGCACTAGATTTTGAAAGGTCATGTTTGTTGACATCATCTCTCACCCATCTGTGAAATATGGATTTAAAAGTTATTCTTTAAAATATTTTTAATCAAGGAAGGCGACAATATGAATCTGAAAACAAGAACCACCCATTTAACATTCTGCCATTCACCAGTGTCCCTCCCTTTTTCCTTCCAGGCTGTAATATCTCTTGTAGACAAACTACGACTTCAAAGGACAATACAGTTTTGCTACTGTTATCACTGCTGAGCTATTTTTAAAGTGGTCAGCATGTGTTATTGAAATAAAATATGATTTCTGGGTTCCCTGCTCCACAATTGTGTGTAATCTTTAGATAAGGGTTGAAATGAAAGGATGTTCTGTGCGTATATTTCAACCAAGGAAAATAATCCATTTCTGCTAAGGAAAATGCTGCCATTTAAAACACCTGTGAAAACTACAGATGAAGGTATTCCTTTTTCAAGGGAATATTACATCTTTAAGGCTTTATTAAGAATTTATAATATATAATACTTTCAAAAGCAAATGGCAAGGAAAAAACCCAACATTAAACCCAACATTCAAACATCCTGGTGAAAATTGGTAGGCTCAGACACACTCTTCTACTCATCAGTGAGAAGGAAAAAAATCAAGGTTGGCAAGTAGGTAATCCTATGTGTAATTAGCAAATACATCAGCAGGAGGCAGAGATGTATTGAGATAAAATGTTATACCAGCTAAAACATCAAACAATATAAGAGATAATTCAAAATGACGGAGAGCCAAGGGAAGAGAGCATCTAAGAGAGTGATATTTTTGTCTGACTGATGAACTGAGCCAAAATTTAAGCCTTGCATATAACATTTAAGAAATCTCTAATAGGGAGAAGAAGGGATTTAGAGTTCCATGTGTGAAGACCACCTAAAACCTTACCTCTTCCAGATCATATATCATCTAATATGAAATGGACTTTACCTGACAAGTATTTCTATTAAGTAACAGATTCACTTTTTTGTTGAAAGCTGACCCTAGAGTCACCATTATGTCTCTCAGGATAGAAACTGGCTGGGAAAAAAAAAGTCTCAAAATTTCAATTTAGGCAAAATTTGTTACCACAGGAAGTTTTGTGGGCTGGAAACATCAGTAGACTTGAGGAGTTCAAATGAATCCTTGGATGGAAAGTCCCTCTCTTTCCATCTTCAAAGCCCTGAGAGCTCACCTCCTCCAGGAGGTCTTCCCAGACTGAGCCCTTCCTTTCCCTCTTCTCCTCCTCCCCCTCATTGCCCCATTCCCTCCCTCTGCTCTACTCCCTTCCTCTCCCTACAGCACTTGTGTAAATCTGTACATATTTATTACTCTATTTTATTAATGATGTGTATATATCTATAATTCTATTTATCTATTTTGATGGTATTGATGCCTGTCTACTTGTTTTGTTGTCTATCTCCCCCTTTTAGACTGTGAGCCTGACATTGGATAGGGATTGTCTCTCTCTGTTGCCCAAATTGTACTTTCCAAGCACTGAGTACAGTGCTCTACATATAGTAAGCGCTCAATAAATATGATTAAATGAATGAATTAATTTGAGAGAAAGTTAGGGTTGTAGAGGAGAAAATAGGTTAATTTATCTCTAATCACTAATATCAATTTCAAAGGGTATACAATATGGGTGTCAATTGTCAAAAGTATTTTTGATCGGATTACAGGCTTGCCTGTACACCAGTATCTAATCTCTTTCCACCCAGGTGAAGGGGTTGATTTACAACCCACTAATGAGCCATGTCCTCTGATTGGTTCTTGCAGACAGGATGTAATTTTTTCTTTCCCCCTCCCATTGTTGCCTGTCATTTCAGTTACTGGGAAAAAATTTCAGGCCCACAATTTGAATTTGCTATAGAACAGCTCAACAAGTGTCCCAGCTTGGGCTGGGGAATGGGGCAGGGATGGTGTCAAGGGGTTGGCTGTGTCTGCTTTAACCACCGAGGACATTTCCTCCATAATGCCCAGTCCCCTCCCTCTTGGAGGAAATACCGAGCCACTGCAGAAGAGATAAGCCTCCCTCTTCTCCAGCTCTGACCTCTTGACCCTAGGTCAGTGACTAATGTAATTTAAACCATGTAGACAGTTGATGAAGTGGCTACACACTGTGGTAGCTTATGTACCCCTTTTTAAGGACTTTCCCTGACAAACAGGTTGCAGTGGCAGGTGCTGTAGATAGCAAATATCAAAAGAGCTTATGTCAAGCAGTATAATTAAATGTGCTCAAACATCAAATCAAAGTATGCAAAGCTTTTGTGAGGGTAATTATGGGTTTTTGTGTACACATTCACGTGTAATTCATGATATTTTGTTAGTGGTACATATTTACATTGCTACTTAATCATGTAAGTTTATAGTGTGAACTATATTGTGTGTACTGTGTTCATATTACTTATATTTCTTGGATTTGGGAAATTAATGCATTTTACATCAGGTCTCCCTGCCTCCAATCTTTCCCCTCTCCAGTCCATTTTTCATTCTGCTGCCCAAACTATTTTTCTAAAACATCTTTCTACACAGAGCTCCCCATTTCTGAAAATCCTCCAACTGTTACCATTCCTCTCCACCATCAAGCAAAAACACCTGACTGTAGGTTTTTAAACTTCCAGTCAGCTTTCTTCCTCCTCCATAAACACTCTTCTTAGATCATATCCCATTATGCAGTGTCTTCCCTCCACTCCTAACTATACCTGGTACTTCTCTGCCCTAGTGTCAACCTTTTCCCTTATGCCTCTCTCTCTGCCTGGAATGCACTCCATGTTAAAATCTAACATACTACAGCTATCCCCATCTTCAAAGCCCTTCTGAAATCTTATGTCTTCCAGGAGGCCTTTTTCCCCACATTTTCTAATCTTCCCAGGTTTTATCCCTAACTGCAACTGCAGGACTTCAGTTTTATCTATGCAGTTGTGTACTCCCAAATTCCCACAATATTTACATATATATCCTCCATACCTTACTCAAGCACTAACCTATGTTCATGGCTCCTTTACCCTTTTTTTTGTTTTTTTTTTTTTTACTTTAGTGTCTGTTTACTAGGTTGTAGACTCCTTCAAGACAGGGGACCGTATCTATCATCTCTATTGAATTCAGTCTACAGTAAGTGCTAAATAAATGCACTGATTAATTGATAGGCAATCAAATATTATTAATTGATGACATTATTTCATATGTAAAACTATACTTTATTTAGCACCCTTTTGCTCAACATTCTATTTTCAAGAAAGCAATTAAGGACATTAACTGAGGTGTTTTTTGGGTTTTTTTTACTATCCCCATTAAGTTTTTACACAAGAACAGAATAAAACCTTTATTTGTGCCTTTCCCAAGTCAAATAGAATCTAGGTCATTAGGATAATTTATTTAGGTACTGAAATGGTAATGCAAAATTAGTTTTATTAATTTTATTATGAAACATATTGCGAAAATGTATATAACTTCTGTTTTCCCTCTCTTTCACTTTTATGAATCAAAATTTCAAAGTTATCAACAGATGCTCTTAATACTATTTGGGATAACACTCCTATTACTAGAAAAGAAAAAACTGGAGGAATCCCTCTAGGGAAGCATAGTGATAGCAATTAACTAAAGGTAGATAGACTTCCAACAATATATATCTGCAATTTTCCTGTCTTCATCGTATTCATATGGGACTATATCATCCAATATGGTGCTCACAGGAGAAATGGGAGAAAAGAGAAGCAGCGTGGCTCAGGGGAAAGAGCCCAGGCTTTGGAGTCAGAGGTCATGGGTTCGAATCCCAGCTCTGCCACTTGTCAGCTGTGTGACTGTGGGCTAGTCACTTAACTTCTCTGTGCTCAGTTACCTCATCTGTAAAATGGGGATTAAGACTGTGAGCCCCACGTGGGACAACCCGATTCCCCTGTGTCTACCCCAGCGCTTAGAACAGTGCTCTGCACATAGTAAGCGCTTAACAAATACCAACATTATTATTATTATTATTAGGTACTGAATCCCCATTTTACAGGTGAGGAAATTGAGGCAAAGGCAATATAAGTGACTTGCCCAATCTTACATAGCAGGCAAGTGGTGGGGTCAGGATTTGAACCACAATTCTCCGACTGCCAAGCCTGTGCTCTTTCTGTTAAGCCACCTTCTTCAGCATTTCAAAACCATTTCCAGAGGCAGTTCATAATCATTGACCTGTCTTCTGGAGGCACACACCTAAAACCACAGTGCAGTATACAAGAGATCCTATGTGAATGATTCCAAAATGCTGCCACCTAACCTCAGCTTCTGGATTCCCTGTTGTGTCCTCAATTATGACTGCATAGATAGATTGACCAAAACGGGAAATGGTATACAGGCTCTTTGTTTCCCATTGGTGATGGGGCAAGACTCCTCCAACTGTGACATGGCCAATGACATCAACGTAGATTGATCTTAGCACTGAATCAATGGTATTTACTGAGCTCTTACTGTTTGCAGAACACTAAGTGCTTGGCATAGAATGATAGGAAAAGAGACATGAACCCTGCCTTCAAGGAGCTTCTTGAACTTTTCAGAGACGCCAAACTTTTCTTAGTAGTTGTCACCCCAGTGGTCTACTGAAAGTGTTAAGTGCTTAGTAAATCTACAATATTTGGTGTTCAGGAAAAGAAGACATCCCAGCTTCGAACCAGAGTTTGAGAATTTAACATTGGGAAATCATTAAAAAAAAACCAAAAACCCTCATCACCAGTTGTATAAGTTGCACAAGGAAAAAGATTTTGAAAGAAAAATATTCACACCTCTGGTCATATAACTTCATCATTTATAAACTGATTAGACCAATTAAATACTGTCTTCTCAAATATTCACTAGAGAATTCTTATTAAACATATGACTAGATAATTTTTTAGATTCTTGACGTGAAATTTTCAAAATGGAAAACAAATGTTGCTTTCCAAATATTCATCTTTGATTCATTTATATGAAACAGAAGGAAGTACACTGTGTTGCCATGTATCTTGGGACATTTATTCACACATTTTCTTTATAATGGATGACATTCCATGTATACATTGACAAAAGACAATGTTAATCCATATTTCTAGTCTTCCAGGAATCATTTTCATTTTCTTAATTCACCCTCTAAATGGATGGAAAATGGCATACTAAATAGATATTGTGGTTTTCTTCAAAAGGGAAGAGAAGTTTCCACTTATCAATTTATGAAGACCTTTCAGTTATGGCTCAAACTGTAAAACTATCATGCCATAAATAAGAATTGCTTTATTACTCATTAATTACTTTAACCATCTTAAATAAGACAAATTTTTCCAACAAAATGAGTCACATACAGGAAAATGTAATGAAAAATTGACTTTAAAAGGGGAAAACATAGACTTATAACATTCATTCTGTGAAATCAAAGGCCATGATGGAAGAAATGAAATGCAGCTCGTAGTCATCCTAGAGTCTGTTCCATCAAATTTTTTGCAAATATAAAAAAAGTGTCATTTTTTACTACCTTTGTATTTGAGTGTTTGATATGATTCATTTGTTCTGATTAATAATTAGTATATACTTTTAATCTGATGGAACTAATTGAAGGTAACTAAGGTGGTAGTTACAAAATTATGCTTTGAACCAATCCATAGGTTTTTATTCCTGAGTCAAGGACATGACTATTTCTTAATCCTTTCCCATCTCTGTCTCCATTTTTTTTTTTTAATATTTTCATTTTTATGCCCATTTCGTATGCCCAGTCAACTCTCTCAACTCTTTCATTTTCTTAACCAACTATAGGTGCCTTTCAATTTCCTACAAGTCTTGTCTTCCAGAAGGGAACATTGGAACGTTGACAAGATAAGAAAATGCTTCAGACATTTGGTTTACGGAATTGAAGAACACACAAACATATCTAAGTAGTAATATTTAAACATTTTAAATAGCAGTAACTATCATATGCAGTAAGATCACCTCAAGCAGCATTTTTCACTTAATACTTTGACAACTAAATATCCATCTCATTTAGTAGTCAAAATCACGTACCAAAACAAGATCACAAAAAGTGTAGTCCTGCATGGATGTAATGTTTGTTACCTCATACCTTCATTGGGGAGAACAGTTGAGGAGAATAAACAAAAAGAATTCCCAAACAACTACAAGTGCACAATCGCTCTAATCCCCTGCTCTAGGGGACCAGCATAAAACCAAATGGATATAAGGAACAAGCATGGCGTAGTGGATAGATTACAGGTCTGGGAGGCAGAAGGTCATGGGTTCTAATCTTGACTCCTCCGCCACTTGTCTGCTGTGTGACCTTGGTCAAGTCACTTCACTTCTCTGTGCCTCAGTTCCTCTTCTGTAAAATTTGGATCTGATACCTATTTTTTCCTCCTACTTAATCCATAAGCCCCACATGGGACAGGGACTGTGTCTGACCTGATGATTTTTTCTCTGCCCCAGAGCTTAGAACAGTGCTTGAAAAAGCTCATAACAAATACCATAATACTGATAACAAGAACAACTATGTACAGTTGGGAGAGAGCAACAGAAGGTAGATAAGGCAGCTGGATATGCAGCTGTCAAATGTCTTAAAGCAGATGCCTTTGGAAAATTGTGATAAGAGGGAGAAACAAAAGCAGTATCATGTATTGTGGGTAATAACTGCATCAGTGCAACAAGGGTTGATCTTTACATTTGCAAATGATGTTGAAAGGATTATGCCTCCCCATTGATTCATCAACCACATCCAATGATAAAAATCTGTCACTAGCATTATCTTCAAATATAAAGGGCAGATAGCGCTACACACATGGGAATATACACAAATAATGAAATGATTAGGAGAAAAATGAGGAATTAAGTCCAAGAGCCTCTAAGGAGATTCATATTCCAGAATTTGCCCATTTAAACATAGGAAAAAATGTTGTTGGTTACAAATATCTACGATGAATTAAATACAGTCAATTTATTAAACAGATGTTCAGAATTGAACTGACATGCATCTCATGTTTATCTGCTGCGTCCACACAAGTGGTGGTCTATGTGGTCCAGCCCAAGCCCATTTTGCATAGATCAAACAACTGCTAAAGGGGACAAATACACCATGGCCAGGGGTAGGAGAAGCTCCTTTTCTTCTCCTTTTTAAAATTGTTTGCCTCTAAGCAAGGTATCACTCTACTAAATGAGGTCATGTTTGCATGCAAATTCATGGAATGGTTTCAGTACTCCAAGATGTTCCCAGAAAAGAGAAAAAACTGCCTTAATGGAGACAGATGTCACCTTCTCCATTACCAGCAGTCACGCAGAGAGCATACAGACATAATTCTTAGGCAACTAGGCAGAGGAGAGAGGAGAGGCCACCCAGGTGACACCACCCAGTCCAGAAATCTAAGGCCAGAGCTTTGTGAGAAAATATGTAATAGGTACTCAACAGAGATGTTCACCACAGGCTTATAGTTGTTCAAGTGAAATATGAAATGGTTCCCCAATAAAGTTGATTTTTTCTTCAATGATAGCATTAATTCAGCATTAACAAACAGATTAAATTTAAAATTTACATAATACAGAAAGGCCTCTGTCAATCAAAATGTAATAGAAAAACCTTTTTTATATTTTATAAGGGAGGCTTATATTGTAGACCTATTTTATTAGACACTTCTTGGAGGGTTCTGTAAATGTCAGAGAATTCATTTTCAAGTAACAGATTTTAGCATTTAGAAATGGTTGAAGATCATTTTAAACTTTTCTTGAAGTTATAAATTGCTCTACCATATTAATACGTTAATCTAAGTTCCAAACATTTCAAAGTTTCAGTCAAAATTCAATGTTGTTTGAATAGGGAAAACAATCCAAAAACCTTGATACTCTACATTAATTTAGTATTTTATACCTCAGTCCCTGATTTATATCAATCTCAATGAGAGGGACTTTATCCGTATTTGAGAAACCAATTCACTTTCAAAAGACTACAGTAAATGTGTGTTTACAAATAGATCAGAATTCATGATTTAAAGTCACCAAAGTACCCTGAAAACAGGCTGTCATCTCTACATTAGAACAAATACAGCCAACATTCCCAGTTTATACTTTTTCTCATAATGGTAGAGTATGCCCTGCATGAAATAACTGCAATTGGTATGCAAACAGAATTAATGGATGAAATTCTCCACTTCTTCAGAAGCACTGAATTCTTTAGAAACATTAAATTTCAAGCACCAGAGACACACATCTATTACGTTCCCTTAATTTGAATAATGCCCCTTCTTTAACTATCCCATTTTTCCCAACAGGATCTCAAGAGATCCCCCGCCACCTCTCAAAATCTACCCACTCCACCTGCATCTTCGAGCCCATCCCTTCACACCTTATCAAAACATTTGCCCCCTTCCTGACTGCTTCCAAACTGTAACCTACTTGTCTAGTAGCTTAGTACAATGCTTTGCACAAAATAAAAGCACAATAAATACAATTGATTGCTTGAATAAGTGGGTTGAATGTGATAGATGAGTTGAGGATAATGCCAAGGTTTTGCACTTGTGAGATAGGGGATGGTGGGGGTATCTAAAAGGCTTCGGTGGGAAAGTAAGTGTCACCTGTCACTCAAGGATGAATTGGAGGATCAGCGTGGCAAAAGTGAGAGACTGGAGTCAGAAAGGCAGAACTATGCAAAGTTTATTCCATGTGGCAAATTGAACTTCCCTCTCAGGAAGACTACACTTATTCACATGATGCAAATTGAACTTCTCTTTCGGGAGGAATACACTTATTTTAATATGGCACCCTGTGCTCTACGATGTCCTGCATCTACTCAAACTAAAGCTTTTCCTCCTGAGAGGAATACACTTCTTCATGTACTCGCACATGGCAAAGCACCTCAGTCTTGCCCCATGAACGCTTCCCTCTTGGGAGGAATAAACTTATGTGCTTTCCCTCACATGGCAAAACACCTAGCCCCCAGCCCCACAATCGCTCAGCGGGACACTCATCTGTCCCACAGCTATTCATTTAATACCCTGGTTACAGAGAAAGAGCGGGCATTCCACACTGTGGCCAGAGGCAACACACAACCATCTAGGCTCCTGGATTCCACATCTCTAATCTCCAATGCTCCCCTGCTCCTCCATAGCTTATTTGGATGGCACAGAAGTGAGGGATACCTTCTTCCACATTCCTGGACTGGGATGTCTAGCAGTTCTGGTCATGGAGCAGTGCTTTTGAGTTCCACCTGGCTAGCTCAGGCAGTCATGGGATTGCATTTTGACCTTTGCCCTGGTTCACCTTGACACAATAAGGAATTCTGTTTTGGACATACTACTACATACATTTGATAGGCCAGGAAGATCAAGCTAGAGCAAGGCAAGATAGGAAGGGATGGTGACAGACTGTGGGCTGAATGAGAGAGATGAGTCGCGGATAATGCCAAGGTTATGGACCTGTGAGACGAGGAGGATGGTGTTGCTGTTTATAGTGATGGGAAAATCTGGAGAAGGGCAGTGTTAGGATGGGAATACAAGGAGTTTTGTTTTGGATATGTTAAGCTTTGAATTTGGCAAGATCATTGGTGACCTTTGAGGGGGCAGTTTCCATGGAATGAATATGTGTGGGGGTGGTGGGGGTGGGGGGTCAGATTGGAGGGGGTCAAGGAGAGAATTGGAGGAGAGGAAATGCAGGCAGTGGGTGCAGACAACTCACTCAAGGAGTTTGGAGAAGAATGGTACGAGGGATATGAAGTGAAAATTGGAGGGAGCCATGGGGTCGAGCGTTTTTTTTTTTTAAATAGGGGAGACTTGGGCATATTAGAAAGCAGTGGGGAAGCCACTGGAGAGTAAGCAGTTGAAGATGGAGGTCAGAGCACAATATTAAGCACTTGTAAAATTTACAATAATAATGTTGGTATTTGTTAAGTGCTTACTATGTGCAGAGCACTGTTCTAAGCACTGGGGTAGATACAGGGTAAGCAGGTTGTCCCATGTGAGGCTCACAGTCTTAATCCCATTTTACAGATGAAGTAACTGAGACATAGAGAAATTAAGTGACTAGCCCACAGTCATACAGCTGACAAGTGGCAGAGGCAGGATTTGAACCCAGACCTCTGACTCCCAAGCCCGTGCTCTTTCCACTGAGCCATGCTGCTTCTCAAAGCAAAGCTCTACAAAGCAATAGAGGTCCACAAGGAGATTACATTTTATATCAAGAGAAACCTATTTTAGTATACATTGTATTTATGTTATGAGATAATGTATCTAGCTTTGAAATTGACTAAAATTCAGTTATCTTTATTGATTTTGACTTAAACATCAAAAATCATTTAGAGAATTAATCAACTACATAGAGGAAATGGAACTTATTTTAACTGTTTACAGTTAAAACAAAAAATCACTCAGTTTTAAAAGACCTCAACCACCTTTCCCCCTCCTATCATGCCTTGCTGATTTCCTACTAGAAGCTAGCATGCTTGTTTTGCTCTTCTAATGCCAACCTTCACATTGTATCTTGATCGCATCTATCTTGTTGCCGAACCCTTGCCCATATCTTGCCTCTGGCTTGGAACTCCCTGCCCCTTCAGAGCTGACAAGCATTCTCCCTACCTTCAAAGTCTTACTAAAATCACATCTCACCCAAGAGCCCTCATTTCACCTACTTTCTCTACTTCCTGTATCATTCTTGCACTTGGATTTGTACCCTTTATTCACGCCACCATCAGCTCCATAGCACTTTTTTATGGTATTTGTTAAGTGCTTACTATGTGCCAGGCACTGTACTAAGCACTGGAGTAGATACAAGCACATCAGGCTGGACACAATCCTTGCCCGACATGAGGCTGAGAGTCTTAATTTCTCTGTGCCTCAGTTACACAGAGGGATTAATTAAGTGACTTGTCTACTGTGTGACCTTGGGCAAGTGGGAGAGCCAGGATTACAACCCAGGTCATTCTGACTCCCAGGCCCATAGTCTATCCACTGGGCCATGCTACTTCTCTATGCACTTATGCACATATCCTATCTGTAATTTATATTAATGCCTTTCTCCCCCTCTAGATGGTAAGCTCCTTGTAGAGAGAGAATGTACCTATCAACTGTTACACTGTACTCTTCTGAGGGCTTAGTACAGTGCTCTGCACACAGTAAGTGTTTAACAAAAAACAGTTGATGGATTTTCATACCTCAGAGACAATTAAAATGAATTACACATTAAAGAAATAGAGTATAAACCTTCAATACTGATCGCACAGTCCCAGCAGGAATTCTTCCAGTTGTAAAGCCAAAACCAGGACACAGTTCTGCTGATTTCCAGAATTGTGTTTTTCCCACTAAAGGCAAGGCTATAGAAAAATCAACAGGGCGTATATATATATTTATGTGTGTGTATATACCTAATGGATTATGTATACACACCCACAGTAGACAGATTCCATTATCTTTTGCCTTGTATCTTGGTTATCAATAACTTTTATCATGACCCCATCTTGTTTCATTATCTGCCACTTTTATTCATCTGGCAACTGACTTGCCTCACACACTTTCATTGTCTTAAATGGCATCAGTCCTTTCATCACAGACCATTTTCCATGGCAATTTTTTTTTGCTGTGCTGATTCATTCATTTTGTCCATTATACCAATTTATGTCAAATCTAAGGGAAAATGGATCCTGCTATTCATGGAACCTGCTATTGTAGTATACATAATGTTGATGTTATTAACGACAGCAGTGTATCCAGCTTTGAAATTGACTAAGATTCAGTCATCTTTATTGATTTTGACTTTAAAAAATCAAGAATCATTCAGAGAATTAATCACCTACATAGAGGAAATGGACCCTATTTTAACTGCTTACAGTTAAAAAAAAAAAAAAAAGATAATTCCCAGTCCCCAGGCATCATGTGTGTGTTTGGGGTGGGGGGGAAGGGGAGGAGAAGAGAGAAGGAGGGAGAGGAGGGGGCCAGGGGCCCAATTGCACCCATTCTTTGCAAGACACTAAATACCAAAGATGCCTTGGATGAGAGAAAACAGTTCAATGGACCTGTGGCCACTGTCCCAGTATCCTCCCCACATCCAAAATGGATAGAAAGTGCAGATTTCTCACCTGCCTACCCACCTAGAGAATGTATAGACCAATACAAATGAAGAAAATAAAGTTAACATTTCCAAATTAAGATACAAAATTTCCAGTGAATCCCAATATTTCCTTAGGCAAGGGATCTAGCAAAAAAAAAATTCCTATTCATTTTTAGAGAAACTATACATCTGTAATTAAAGCTAGGAGCTAACCTTCTTCCCTTATTGTATATAATAATATTAATAATAATGATATTTGTTAAGCACTGCACTAAGCACTGGGGTGTATACAAGCAAATCGATTTGGGCACAGCCCCGGTCCCATGTTGGGCTCACAGTCTCAATCTCCATTTTACAGATGAGGTAATTGAGGCACAGAGAAGTGAAGTGACTTGCCCATGGTCACAGAGCAGACAAGTGGTAGAACCGGGATTAGAACTCAGGATCTTCTGATTACCAGGCCTGTGCTCTATCCACTACACCATGCTGCGAAAAGCTTCTTTCAGGGAAACCTGCAAGGCACAAATGGAATTTGGCCGGAAAAGTCTCCCAAAATTTGATATGATAGTCTGCAATTTTCACTTGTCTGCATTTAATGGGGAGGAAACAGGACTATGCCTTTCAATGAGGTTTCTCTCAGATAACATATGGTCCTCAATAATAATGATAATGAATCCTTTAGTAGGAGAATAGCAATATTAAATAATAGTGATAATTGTGTTTTTTCTTATGCACTTACTAATTGCTGGGGTAGATACAAGTAAATCAGGTTGGACACAGTCCCTGTCCCACATGGAGTTCACAGTCTTAATCCCCATTTTACAGATGAGGTAACTGAGGTGCACAGAGAAGTGAAGTGACTTACCCAAGGCCACACAGCAAACAAGTGGCAGAGGGGAATTAGAACTCATGACCTGATTCCTAGGCCTATGCTCTAATCCACTACACCATGCTGCTTTCCATGAGCATCATGAGTAATCCTCATGATCTCTGTATGTAGTGGACTGATTGATGTTCTTGATTCTCTCATTTTAAAGGGACATGCAGACTCATATCTGGGATCGTGTAGGACATAGATATCATTTGTGAGAATGTTGTGGTTTTGCTATTTGCAGCTCTTTTGACCCCTTCAGTTTTGGAAAGTTAATTAATATACTCTACTAAATATTGAAGAATAGCAAATTCTCAAGTTACAGATGATGAACCTTTAGCATGGAAATTCACATAACTTGACCTACATAACCTAGTGCTAATCAAGTACCAACTGCCAGACTCCTGATTCTGAGTTAAGACCCTTTGGTATATGATTAAGTCTAAAACCCATCAATTAGGAGGACAACATGCCAATTTTGATTCTTTTCTTAATCTGAAAATTCCAGGTTCTAATTAGCAATAAGCTCTATGCAAGAACTGCCAAATCCCCTACATTGAATTCCATTTCTTACAATTAAGAGGGGGGGAAAAATTTTCAAGGTAAAAAGGTATTTTTTTAAATGATAGATCCTTTACAATGAAGTAAAAAAATTTTTGTTGCCCAGAAATCTATTGGTAGTCAGAGTGTTTGAGAATAGGATTGAGTCTAGCAGGAGGATCCCAGGTACAATTAGGAAATTAATCGGTGGAAATGCTCAAGAAAAGAAAGAAGATGCCAGAGGTTGGAGGACATGTGACAGAATTAGCCAACTACCATTGAAAGAGATGGTGGGCCATGAGAAGCGCACTAATTTAAACTGGATGCTACTGAATACAGTCATATTGAACATAGACATTTTCAGCAATTAATGGCAATTTTTGGTCATTACTGCTCTTGGGCTTAAGGGTGTGTAGAGGTTCTCAAAAAGACACACTATGAAAGTTCCAACAGTGATTGTAAGTATTACAACACAACATGCCAAAATCCAAAAATATTTTTGTGTGAGACAAAAATAGTAAAATAATAATAATAATGGTATTTGTTAAGCATTATGTGCCAAGTACTGTTCTAAGCGCTGGGGTAGATACAAGGTAATCAGTTTGTCTCGCGTGGGGCTCACAATCATAATCCTCATTTTCTAGATGGGGGAACTGAGGCACAGGGAAGTTAAGTATCTTGCCCAAGGTCACAAAGCTGATAAGTGGCAGAGCCGGAATTAGAACCCTCTTCCTCTGACTCCCAAGTCTGGGATTTTACCACTAAGTCACGCTGCATCTCACTAAACCACACAATGACCACTGATATGAACAATTTAGATATGATTCATTAAATAATGAAATAATACCAAATATTAGCACCTTTACAAAGATAAGCTGGAAACTGAAAAGTTTCCTGTTAGTATCGAATTATTATTAGGATATTTTCCTAATATTTCATGAGAGGAAAAACTGTGGAATGTTTTTAGAGGGCTGAAGCAGTATTCTCCAAACTGCTCTTCCACAGCCCTGGCAGGAGAAATGGATTAAAGGAATAATAATAGTGGTATTTGTTAAGCGCTTACTATGGGCCAAGCACTGTTCTAAGTGCTGGGGTAGATACAATATAATCAGGCTGTCCCACCTGGGGCTCACAGTCATAATCCCCATTTTACAGATGAGGTAACTGAGGCCTAGAGAAGTTAAGTGACTTGCCCAAAGTCACACAGCTGATAAGTGGTGGAGCCTGGATTAGAACTCACGACCTCTGACTCCCAAGCCCGGGCTCTTTCCACTAAACCACGCTGCTTCTTCACAAAACTAAAAAACCCATAATGCAAATGGGCTGGTTTAACTTACATTTTTTCAGAAGCTTTAGGGACATTCTTGGAGGAGACTGGTTCCTCTGCCAATAATACAGAGCAGCCTTTTCCCCCTAGGCCTGGGGCTGACCTCCTAAGGAAAGGCTCCAATTTCAGCTTCTTGTGCTGCTGTGCGGTGTGCTTCTGATCAAATCCCAGGACCACACCAGAAAAAAGAGCTCCACATGAGTAATGTATTTCCTTCTGCTTAAACTATGTCTGGCTTAAAATGGAAGTCAAGGTGAGGTAGCAGGGGTTATTTTTAGCCTAAACCTTTTTCCAGCCTTTTCAACCAAGCAAATTTTCAGATGGTTATGCCAGCATGGATATGATTAATGCTTTCTGGTAATCAGAAAAAAAAGGTGGGCATTTGCAGCTTTAAACTTGTTCCAATTCTTCCCAATTTGTAATATTAATCAAATCTCATATTTGCACATTATCTTATTTGCAAATTGGTACTGGAATGATTACTGGGGCCTTTGTAAAGTTATCAACTGGGTCCTGACTGAAATTTCTACTCATGCATCTTCTGTAGATTATACAAAACTTCTAACTTTGGTCCTAGTCTGGAGTTATACAACTAAGCAGCCCCAACCTTCAGCACATGAAGCTTATGGCTTCTGAGTCTAAAAGCATTCATTTTGAAATTTTTTCAGAAAGGCTGACTGAATTTAGGATACTTTGGAAAAGTATGTTTTGGGAATATCTTGCTCCTTGTTTAGACCAGTGTGTACAGCCACATTATGATATTCACAAGTAGAAAATAAACATTTGTCTCCTAGTCTATTTCAAAGTTATAACAGCAGGCAATGTGCAACCATGCTAGAGAATGTAACAAGGAATTGGGAGACTAGTATTAGAAAATTATTCTGGTCTTCTGAAAAACTCTTCCAACTCAACAGTTTAAAGCATCACCACAAATCCTTGAATTGCTACCATAAGAGCTCCCATTTGCTCTGTGCTCTGTGCCTGTGCTCTGAAAGCATACATGTGAGATGATAAGCCAATGATTGTGAACCATTTCTTGGAATCAGGAAAGCTCTAATGGAGTGACAATTAGTTTCAAGACCAAGGTTATGTGACTTCTTTACTTAGCGAACCATATACACAGAGCTGAATACAATCACTGAATTCTGCTATCTAGGCAGCCTAGTCTCCACTGATGCATGAGACCAGGACACACCAGTCAGAAGCTATGACTTCTAGAGCAGTTTCATCAATGCTGCTAACAGGAAATACACAACATAAAATGGTAAGATGGAATCACAAATTGTAAGAACCTGGAATTTAGTTAATCCATTAGCAATGAAGCAATGCTCAAACACTGAATATCGACCTTTCATGAGGGGAATGGATGACAAGATACCCAAACAGTGGACCTATGGTGAGTTTAAATGGTGTAAACAGGCTTGAGATAAGAATTGGTAAAATGCAATGAACAAAATTTCAAAAAATGTTGCATAACAATTCATTCATTCAATAGTATTTATTGAGCGCTTACTATGTGCAGAGCACTGTACTAAGCGCTTGGGATGAACAAGTCGGCAACAGATAGAGACAGTCCCTGCCGTTTGACGGGCTTACAGTCTAATCGGGGGAGATGGACAGACAAGAACAATGGCACTAAACAGCGTCAAGGGGAAGAACATCTCGTAAAAACAATGGCAACTAAATAGAATCAAGGCGATGTACAATTCATTAACAAAATAAATAGGGTAACGAAAATATATACAGTTGAGCGGACGAGTACAGTGCTGTGGGGATGGGAAGGGAGAGGTGGAGGAGCAGAGGGAAAAGGGGAAAATGAGGCTTTAGCTGCGGAGAGGTAAAGGGGGGATGGCAGAGGGAGTAGAGGGGGAAGAGGAGCTCAGTCTGGGAACGCCTCTTGGAGGAGGTGAGTTTTAAGTAAGGTTTTGAAGAGGGAAAGAGAATCAGTTTGACGGAGGTGAGGAGGGAGGGCGTTCCAGGACCGCGGGAGGACGTGACCCAGGGGTCGACGGCGGGATAGGCGAGACCGAGGGACGGTGAGGAGGTGGGCGGCAGAGGAGCGGAGCGTGCGGGGTGGGCGGTAGAAAGAGAGAAGGGAGGAGAGGTAGGAAGGGGCAAGGTGATGGAGAGCCTTGAAGCCTAGAGTGAGGAGTTTTTGTTTGGAGCGGAGGTCGATAGGCAACCACTGGAGTTGTTTAAGAAGGGGAGTGACATGCCCAGATCGTTTCTGCAGGAAGATGAGCCGGGCAGCGGAGTGAAGAATAGACCGGAGCGGGGCGAGAGAGGAGGAAGGGAGGTCAGAGAGAAGGCTGACACAGTAGTCTAGCTGGGATATAACGAGAGCCCGTAATAGTAAGGTAGCCGTTTGGGTGGAGAGGAAAGGGCGGATCTTGGCGATATTGTAGAGGTGAAACCGGCAGGTCTTGGTGACAGGATGTGTGGGGTGAACGAGAGGGACGAGTCAAGGATGACACCGAGATTGCGGGCCTGCGGGACGGGAAGGATGGTCGTGCCATCCACGGTGATAGAGAAGTCTGGGAGCGGACCGGGTTTGGGAGGGAAGATGAGGAGCTCAGTCTTGCTCATGTTGAGTTTTAGGTGGCGGGCCGACATCCAGGTGGAGACGTCCCGGAGGCAGGAGGAGATGCGAGCCTGAAGGGAGGGGGAGAGGACAGGGGCGGAGATGTAGATCTGCGTGTCATCTGCATAGAGATGGTAGTCAAAGCCGTGAGAGCGGATGAGTTCACCGAGGGAGTGAGTGTAAGTGGAGAACAGAAGAGGGCCAAGAACTGACCCTTGAGGAACTCCAACAGTTAAAGGATGGGAGGGGGAGGAGGCTCCAGCGTAGGAGACCGAGAATGATCGGCCAGAGAGGTAAGAGGAGAACCAGGAGAGGACAGAGTCCGTGAAGCCAAGGTGAGATAAGGTATGGAGGAGGAGGGGATGGTCGACAGTGTCAAAGGCAGCAGAGAGGTCAAGGAGGATCAGAATGGAGTAGGAGCCATTGGATTTGGCAAGAAGGAGGTCATGGGTGACCTTAGAGAGAGCATCTGAAAGACAATAGCAGGAAACAGATCATCTTACCCTGCAGCATACACAAGTGGGGAACCTATCTTGGAAAAGAGGCTTTGAAAAGACTTTGATAATAGAGAGAAACAAAAATGGCACTGGGGACAGAATAACAAGTACAACATTACAGCCAGGAGCAATCTTAGCCAGAGGGCAAAATGATTTAACTACTGCCCATGTCCAAACCTCATGAAAACTTTTGCTCAGGTCTGGTCTGTTCTGTGAAAGCTGCAGACAAGTAATGCTCTGGAAGGCATGAATCCCTTAATCACAGATCAAAGTGCTAAGCGATTAGTACAATGCTCTGCACACAGTAAGCACTCAATAAATACGATTGACTGAATGAAATAATAATGTTGGTATTTGTTAAGCGCTTACTATGTGCCGAGCACTGTTCTAAGCGCTGGGGTAGACATAGGGGAATCAGGTTGTCCCACGTGGGGCTCACAGTCTTAATCCCCATTTTACAGATGAGGGAACTAAGGCACAGAGAAGTTAAGTGACTTGCCCACAGTCACACAGCCGACAAGTGGCAGAGCTGGGATTCGAACTCATGAGCCCTGACTCCAAAGCCCGTGCTCTTTCCACTGAGCCACGCTGCTTCTCCTTGCAGGGACAGATCGTGGCTTAGTGGAAAGAGTACAGGCTTGGGAGTCAGAGGTCGTGGGTTCTAATCCCAGGTCTGCCTCATCAGCTATGTGACTTTGGGCAAGTCACTTAACTTTTCTGTGCCTCAGTTACCTCATCTGTAAAATAGGGATTGAGTTTGTGAGCCCATTTGAGGCAACCTGGTTATCTTGTATCTACCCTAGTGCTTAGAACAGTGCTTGGCACATAGTAAGTGTTAACAAATATCATTATTATCTGTATCCATATCTATTATTCTATTTATTAATGATGTGTATATATCTATAATTCTATTTATATTGATGCTATTGATGCCTGTCTACTTGTTTTGTTGTCTGTCTCCCTCCTTCTAGACTGTGAGCCCATTGTTGGGTAGGACTTGTTTCTATTTGTTGCCAAATTGTACTTTCCATGTGCTTAGTACAGTGCTCTGCACACAGTAAGCACTCAATAAATACAATTGAATGAATTTATCCATACTTTAACATGCATAGATCTCTACAGTAAAAATATATATACTGCTGTATCTCATTTTCATTTGCAAAAAACTATCTCTGCAGAAGAGATTATTACATCCCAAAGAAATAAAAATAATAATGTTGGTATTTGTTAAGCACTTACTATGTGCCGAACACTGTTCTAAGCACTGGGGTAGATACAGGGTAATCAGGCGGTCCCACGTGAGGCTCACAGTTAATTCCCATTTTACAGGTGAGGTAACTGAGGCACAGAGAAGTGAAGTGACTTGCCCACAGTCACACAGCTGACAAGTGGCAGAGCCGGGATTCAAACCCATGACCTCTGACTCCCAAGCCCGGGCTCTTTCCACTGAGCCACGCTGTTCTCTATGGCACAAAGTCAAACACTCAATTTGGGTGCGTGTCATGTGAAAATCATGGTACTTGGAAGAGGACAATATAATAGAGGTGGTAGACATGATCCCTGCCCTCAAGGAGCTTACAGGCTAGTGGGAGAGGTACACATTAAAGTTAATTAAAAATGGGGAGTCATTCATTCAATGGTACTTATTGGGCACTTATTATGTGCAGAGCACTGTACTAAGCACTTGGAATGTACAATTCGGCAACAGATAGAGACAATCGTTGCTGAGTATGAGACTATGTATATAATATGTCCTGAGGGGCTATGGGTGGGGTAAATATCAAAGCTTAGCCAGGGCAGGTCTCTTGGAGGGGATCTGATTTTAGGAGGGCTTTGAAGATGGGGAGAGTGGTGTTCCGTCAGGTATGAAAGGAGAGGGAGTTCCAGGTCAGAGAGAGGATGTCGGCAAGGGTTTGGTGGCAAAACAGGTGAGATTGAGGATAAAGCACAGGATGGTTTTAAATCAGGTAACAATTAAAGCAATAGTCCAGCAACAATTTAAAAACAGAAAAATAACCCAAACATTAAATAAGAGTGAAGCCAACCCAATGCTATATATATATATTTATACATATTACACAAACATATATATTTACCCCTGGAACAATCTTATAAAGCTACATAATTTTAAATTTCTATCAACACAATCAGAATATCCTCCAGTGATTTCTGACAGGTTAGAAAAAAAAAAGCATTATGCTAACTGAACTAACATCATTGATGATTAAAGATCTATAGGTCAGGAAAGTTCAGACTCTAATGGCCATTTCATTAATTATTAACAGTAATAGTCCAAATGCTAGTAAATTGTAACAACTAACATATGAACCTTTACACTCCCAAGATTCTCTTTCAATGAACAAAACCATAATGGCAATTTTTTTTTTGAATGGGGAGAAAATATTTATGATTGTATCTGCAATTAGAGAGTATTTCCCCTAAATGTTGATAACCTAATCCTGACCAAAATACATGTCAAGGAATTTGAAACAAATCTAAAAATGTAACACTCATACCCTCAAAAAACAATCACTAGAAACCCAGTTGGCAATCATTCTGATAAGATGTGTGGGTCAGTGTGCTGACCAAATTGGGATAGGATTGGTGAAGCAGTAGGGAATAGGCATTGTAAGTGCTTCGAAGGTAGGCACTGTTTCAAATGCCTAGTACAGTACTCACTGAGTAGGGGCTGAATAAATACTATTTAATGAATGACAGAGAGAGGGTAAGAGTCAGGTAGAATCAGCAGCAGGTAGCAGAGGAACACTGAGTATCTGCCAAATGACAGCATACATAAAGGGCTATGTGTTGTAACATAAGGTTGAATGGGGTGGGAGACAGCTGGGCCACTACTCTGAGTTGCTAGGATCCAGGGACTTGAAAAGGAGAAACGAGCTGGAGGAGAGAAGGGAAGGTTGGATGCAGCAACAGGCAGTGGCAAATGACTGTGGCAACTGGTGTGTAATGGGACAAGTTAGGAAAGCATAAAGAGGTGTGGATGCACATTGTCTGGAGGTATGGGAAGGTTGCCCATTGGTTTAAAGGGGAACATTTAGGAGGAACTGAGCAGAGCAGCCACTTTACATTCTCCCCTTCTTCCAAGTTGAACACATTCTGTCCCATTCCAGCCACAGCTTTCAGAGAGACTGTAGGTATAGGCTAACTTGGAATGGCAGTTCCTGGCAGCTCACTGTGGCACAAGTAAAGGATGAGCAGGTCCAGGGACTTTTCATGTTCTAGAAGAAGTGGAGTATTAGAGTGGCGCGGTAACGTTTCACCAATTAGAAGCATCAGACCTGAAAGCCTCGGAGTCATGTTCAGAAATGGAATATGGAATGGTTTCAGGGGCATTCTAACAACAGCTCTTTCCTCATTGGATTTTATTAACTGCCTTGCTTCCTCCCTGGCTTGTCTGGTGGTCTCGACATCCTGCCAGGCTTTCCCCTCCCCAGAATATCTCATACATTTCCTGCCATTTCCCCAATTCATTCTGGGTGCCATCTCAATCACTGGTTAGCCATCTGCTGCTACCCACAATGCTGTCAGCCTCCTTTCCACTCTGTCACCATGCCCACACTCTGGCCTGTGCCATTTTTGTTTCATGGTTGATGCTGTCATCAGCCAGCTCTGTGAGCTAGCCTTAGCACTGTGACAGCCATAATCACCTTTCAACACAAAATGGCCAAAGAATATCAGTAGACTACCAGCCACAGAGCTAGCAACTGAAGGATAGTCTCTGGACCTGGAATTTTTAAGGTCATTTTTATAGTTAACCCTGATGCTGTACTAGTCATTCCCCTGCTGGGAATACTGCTGTCATGGTTTTTTTTCCCCAATCACAGAGGATTCAAGACATTACCTTATTGCAACTGCTTTCCCTCTAACAAAGCCAAGCTACACTGAAGAACTGCCATAGTCACTGAGGAAATGAAATTTCGGGTTGAACTCAATCCAACTGAAAGCAGGACATTTTCAGCCTGCTCCAAAAATATCACTTCCCTTAAAAATCACACCTCACCACTACCACCCATGCCATTCCAGAGAAAAATATGAGTCCATAATCATTTAATCATTTTCAGTTGTCCAATAACCATTTAGGATAAGGCAAAAAAAAAATCAGAGAAAGAACGGGGAGTCTGGAAACCACTTACGAAAAATGAAATGATTCCAAAGCAAATGAAGTGTTACGTCAGTAAGAAATTACACAACGTCTTGTGCCACTTGATAGGAAAATCCATAGCACCACTGTAAAGTTTTAGGGAATGGCACCATTAGAGCTTAGGTTTAACAGGCACCATTATATACAGATCTTTAAGTTAAAAGCAATCTCTCTTATACTTGCCTCTCAGTTCCAATGTGCTTGAGGCTCTGCTGACTCCCTGCTATCTTAAACTTGCTAACACATAGAAACAAGTCTATTGCAAATTCAAAACACTTTATCATCAAGTTTTGTAATACATAATAGGAAGAAAAAAAACAACCATGCTCTCCGACAGGCTGTAGATTCTGCAGAAGAAAATAGCAATCGACTCTACAAAACCATTTTTCTGTGGGAATCCTTTCTTTAGAACCTCCATCATGCATTTCATATGAGCTTGAGCTCAAAGACATAACCAGGTGCATGAGTTCAAGCTCATTACCCAGAGAATGTAGTTCTCCAGCCAAAGCAGACAAAAATTGGGCCCCAGCTTCTAGTCTCCCATTAATGCTGCCAATTGATTAGAGTTTTTACATGCAACTATTACTGAGTCTGCCCCTGAATCCAAAGGTTGGCCATCCAAATAAAAGGGCTTTACAAAGAGAGGCTGGAACGATGATTCCGGGCAGCCTCTGAAGCTAGAGAGATGACTTCTCTGGAGATATTTGTAAAGTGGCAAGTAAAACAATGTTAGTGACAATTTCTGCTAAAACAACAATTTGAAACAAGAATTGAGCTGACAGGAATTATTTGGGGGAAAATATTTTCTCTAGGGTTTGTCATTTAATTTAGAAATCTTATGTCATTTAAAAAAACAGTTTAAAATGTTTTTTCACAGAGTTTGGATCCCCATGTTGAGGCAACTGAGATATCCTACATGCCTTTCATTTTAACAAATGTTCTTTAAGACAATCATTTTAATGGTAAAAAATGAGAAAGGGGATTTCTTGGCTGTTAAATCCATTGTAGGATGTAGTGAAAATCATTGGAAAGGAAGGATTCTAGAAAATTGATGAAAAGAAGAATATCACCTTTTTTAAAAGAGCACTAAAGAAATGGCTACAATTGCTAGTGAATATCTCTAAAGTAAAAATAAATAAGTATCCTCTGAGAAAAAATTGATTGTTAAAAGGATTCAAAGAAAATTCAAAGGCAAAACACAGTGACTATAAGAAAATGGTGCCTCTCAGGGTAACACCTGGAGAGTTTCCAGTACTCTACCAGTCTCGACTATGGGAGGGAGAGTCAAGCAGAGGTATATCCATTCCATTCCTAGTTTGGACAGTGGCTAGCAAGTGGAAGGCAATCTGCTACAAGTCAAAACTCACCTATGCTGGGCAGCAGCAGCATGGGAGAGAGTCAAGGGTGGAAACTCAGGTTAACTGCATGGAAGGAGGCAAAGGTAAACCAATTCCATATTTTTACCAAGAAAACTACGGATACACTACCAGAACCATTGCAGATGGAGGTGGGATGTTCTGGGAGAGATGTGTCCATGCCGTCGCTATAGGTCATACATGACTCATCAGCATAAGACAACAACAACAAGGAGGAGAAAATAAAACTGTAAGAAACTACAAGAACAAGTTTAAGATCAAATAAAATAGTTTTCCAGAATAATTTGGTCAATTGAAAGAAATGTAGGCCTTTATTCTTCTAGCTGCTTACTGGAGAAGGTGTGGAGATGAGGGAGGATATAAAATACAGTATTTGCAAGTGTTTGTAATTTAATATCTGTTTTCTCTTAATGTACCTTTTTTTTTAAGCAAGATCATTCCATCCCCAATGCTACCACTTGGGCACGCATTTTGTTTAAGCTTCAGTTAAATTACTTAGAGAAAGTCAAGCATCCTGGTTCATAAATTAAAATGAGCTTCTGACATGTCATCGAAAACAACTTACAAGGCATTGGAACTCACTCCAAAATAGGTAATTGAACTTTTCAATTCCTGTGAACAGCCTGGAAATCTTATAATCAAATCTTATAGATGAGAGTAACCCTTAAATTAACTAGTTCTCTCCTTTAATTTGTTTGAAATTTGAGGGAAAAGAAATCACTTCTGATCTATATGAATATGTGTACTGAGTTGAAAAGAGTAATACTGTCAAAATTGAAAGAGCGCCTTCCAAATAATTTTTAGTTTTCCATGAAGACCAAAGAGCCGGCAAAGGAAAGACCATATTAGATGTATTTCAGGCCCTCTGCTTATTTCACCAAGTCAGCTTTCATTTCTGCTAAAACAGAGACACGTGAGCCACTGCTTATGTTCATAGCTGCTCAAGGAAGTTAAAGAGTGTTCTTGAATGCCCAGTCATGCCCAACTCTACCAAGCCAGAGAAGGAAATGTTCTGAAACTAGCATTGGTAAGCCCCCTAGCTGAGCTCAGAGGAATCTATAATGGAACCTCAGCAAGAATTTTGGATAGGCCTCAGGCTGAAACTTCAGAAGCAAGAATCTGGGCCAAGATATTGATTATAGTGTTGGTAGCTTGGTCTGTGCTACACTCACTCTCTCAACCCTGCCAGTCATGGTCACTGAGGCATGGATTGCAACCAGCAGTTAGGCAGGCAGGGATTCGGATGCAATGATTTTTCATAGAAAACCTTTATGGAAAGTGGTTACGGCATAGTGTGAGGCCCTGCTACAATTTATTTGCCAAAGCAGGGTTTATGCCTTCATTTCTTAGACTGAATTTACATAATTCTTGTATATTTTAACCAGGACTTCCTTTAATATCACAACACTTTGTACTGGGGGGTGGGGGGAAGTGTGTGCATGCTGACCGTCAGTCAAATTAGTCCTCACACTCAGGAAGGGGAAGAAGAAAGCCAGGAGAGCTACTCCCTGGTGCCCCTCCCTGATGGAAGCATAATTACAACCTTATTAAGACCTGATCCAAACAGAAGGAAGGATTGGGAAGAAAGTAGGGGGCACTTGTAGTTGGGGAGGAAGGCCCGTGGCCATCTTGTAGGTGAGAGGTTGAAGCCATGTGCTCTGGAGAGCAGGAGATGGGGAAAGCTCATGCTATGACCCTGAACACACAGTACAGGGAGAGATTGGAAATTATTCCAAGTGAGGTTAAGATACCCTGGAGGTCTAGGCCCCAGAGTTAGAGCACTGGAAGGGAGAAGTTCCTGATCCTGAGGAGAACACCACTAAGAGACCCTGCTTCCAAATGATTCAGAGAGGGTGAGACTGGAATCTGGCATGCCACAAGAAAAAAAGGGGACAGAATCATAGGAACATGAATCCCAAGATGCCTACCGGGATGTATAGAAGAGGGTCTTGGAGGGGGAAAGAGTGCTTTAGCAGGGAAAGGCAATTGGAACCATAATTCTTTTTATTGTTACCAAATTAATAAGACTATTAAATGTTATAGAGATTTCAGATCTTGGTGACTGCCTGTTGTAGGAGCTGGAGGAAAACCTCTGGGTGCCAGGGAGACACAGGGACCTGCAGAACAGTGGGAGCAGGAGAGAAGATTCCTCTTGGCTAGCCCCCAGTGACCCCCCCCCCCTTACCTTTGGGGGGCTTCAGATGAGGGGCGATGGTAGTGATAGAAGTGCAGGCACTTGGGGTGTACTGAGCAGAAGTAACTCAATCTGCCAATTTGGAGGGCTTTAGGCCTCAGCCAAGGTTAAACGGGGTCTAAACGTTCTGAAAATGACTCCTGAGGCTATTTTGTTTGGGATTTAAGGCTGAAAATCTCCAGCTGAAATACATTCATTTCCTCCATGTTTCATCCCCCCTCCCCGCCCCCAGAGAGAAAAGTTACAACCATAGGGTCATATATGCATGCATTTTATTGTATAAAGTTTTTGAAATGTTTTTTAGGGAGTGGATTCAGTCCTACTCCTGGGGAAAACAATATGGCTTTTTTTTTAAAAAAAAAAAGACAACCACAGCTTCTGAATCATCCTAAAGCCCTTGACAAGTTCCAGAGTTTTAGACTGACTTTTTTGTCTGCTAGAGATAAGTTGGAGTGTGTAAATGTGTTATGTTTGGGCATGTGTGAGGTGGGGCTAAGGTAGGTGGAAAACCATGATAAGAGTCACAAGAGAGTAGTGTAGGTTTTGATATATGTGTAAATCATGACTTGGTAGAGTTTCAGGTGTTACAGTTCATTCATATTAATAAAGAAGAATGGCAATACTGAATATATCATTTTAAAAATGCAATGAACGTTATGATGTAAAACTGTGTCTTGAAGAATCACACTCTAGGGGGTTTTCTTAGATACAAGGACATTATGATTTTGTTGTACAAAGTATTGAAGAACAAGTCCCAAAAGGAACACATTTTCAAAACCTATAGGATTTGTTGATTGGTGATTACTATGCACAAACAGTTGAAGAATACTGAGGTTCTTTATAATTCCTAGTTCTTAAAAGTCAAGGTCTTATTGTTAAAACACTTAAGATGTTATAAAAAAGGAATCTGAGTTGTAAGTAGATTTATGGCATCCTATTTGAACTTCACTATACTGCATTACTGGAATTATTCACATCTTTTCGAGCAGAGACAAAATCAGAAGTGACCATCTTCAGATTTGGAATACTATTCCATGTCACAATTTATTTGAAAATGGGTCCAATGAAAATACATGATTTTCAATGAGTCACTCAAAATCTGTTGTAAAAACCTATAATAATAATTTTAAAGAAGAACTTGATGTTTCATGCTGTTGATCAGATGAAGTTCATAAAAAGATACCATGGACATTTGAAATTCCTAGAAAATCCGAATCTTCTCCAACCATTGGTTTCAATAGCCTTTTTCCTAAACCCATCCTGAGAGATGTTTGATTAATTTATGTTGTGGTTCCTTTCCCTCACTCCTTGAATGCAGGTGTTAATGAGCAGTGAAATAACCAAAGAGTGAACAGAAGGAGAGAAGGAAGAAAGGGGGTGTGGGGGGGGAGGGGTTGGGGGTTAATATAGATAATCCTTGCACTGTATACTCTGACCTGAATAATCGAGACAGCTGAATAAGCAAGACTGCACTCAGCTCCCCACTTTCCTGGAAAGCATTTGCCTTGCCAATCATGGGACTCCTGTTGATTTCAAAGTCAACTTCACAAGTGAAGCATAAGTATGGAGTGGGAGAACTAGATCAAAGGTCACTGAATTTATCATCATTAGACAGAGTAACACTAGTGTTAAAGAATATATAAAATAAGATGAATTGTCAAGTTGCTCTCCAGCAAAACCCATTGCAAAGAGGGAGTAGAGGGAAAGATGCATTAAATTTTCAAAGAAACAATTAGAAATTTATTATCCCGATTATATTTTCTTTCCATTAAAAAGGGGGGCAGGGATATACTTCATTAACTGGTCAAAATGTAGAGGGTGGAGTCTGATCAAAGTATGAACACCAGCAAAAAAGTGGTTATAATGGAAATGCGGAAACATTACAATGGTTCATATTGAAAGGTGTTTTTTTTTCTGATTACACAGTGATTAAAATTATTATCCAGAAAAAAAAAACACCAAATAACTAGGTAGAAACAGTCAAACAGAATTCATGGATTATAAAAAACTCATATGAGACACTATTATCTATATCCACAGCCAGAAGATGTCAAGGCATCAATTCCTATAAAGTGCCAGCTTAATAAAATCTGCATGCAAAATTTATGAATGCAGTAATATTCCTTTTTATCACAAGTTATTAATGGTCAGTTTAATGAATATCTACAGCTCGACTGCTTTGGTTCTTATATTTTAATCATCTTTAGCTATGTATTTAAGTGCATTTCATTTTATAACCATCAGCTCCTTCGAGATAAAAAAAAAACACCCCATACTTTAGTACTGAGACAGTTGGGGTAGCTACTAATTTTCTTTTTGTACTGTTACTGATTTCCTTAAAATTTACTACAGTAGAAACATAACTACAAGTTCCATTACAACAGTACTTGTTTTAAAATATGAATTAGAATATCAAAGATTTGGGGGAGCTATATTACACAGAGCAATTTGAAAGGTTCCTATAATTATATTTCTATTTAAGAACGTGCTCAATTTTGATATATACACTCAGGCAATTATCTTTCAAAGAGTGAATGTTGACACTGAATTTTAGAAAAATATAAACTTTGCATATTCCATATATACTTTTCTAATTCTTCCAAACTGAGTGATTGACATATACTTCAGAGAAGTGTATGTTATAATCTATGGTATTAGACTTGATTTTTGGAATAAAATTACACCTTATTACTTGCTCCAAGCACTATTTCACAGTAATCAATCAAGAGTATCACTGATGTGAAAAACACAGTACTGAGCACCTGAAAGGTACAAAACAATTAGTAGACATTATTCCTGCCTTCAAGGAGTTTACAGTGTAACATGTTACAGTCTAGTAGTATGAGATATCAAAATATATGGTAAATTACTCAATAAAAATAATTTAATATTTATGATTTTTAGGATTAAGAATATTAAAATTCAATCACACCAAGTCATAATTAATGTTCTTTAGAGTTTAATAGAATGGCATGCTTTTAAAACTTTCCCTTTTATATATTCAATTTCTCTTCCTCCATGTCTTATGCTTTTCATCTTTTGATTCCTTCTCAGTGCTTTGAAAAACAAGGAAGTAGCAATCAACTTGTAGACCTTGTCTATAAAGGTAAAGTGGAGAGTTTACTGAAATAACTGGATAAACTGAGCAAACAAAACCATCCTAACAATGGAAATTTTGTTAGAGCTTGCAAGGATTATAATGACAACCCATCATGAGGGGAACTGGATGACCATTTTTCCCCGATAAAAATAAGAACTCGTTAAAACAAGTACTATATTAAGGAAGGGAAAAGTGTTAATGATCATTGGAAGCAATAATCAACTAAGATAAATGTTCAACTCTCCACTTTATAATACAGAATTACATGAGTTAAGTGGGGTTCTTCTCTAGAAAAAACTCAAGTGCACTACTTTTGTCCCTTCAATTTGAAAAAAGGAGAAAAACGCAAACATGAAATTCTTGAGTCACATTATCAAGGCTCCAAGAAGAAAAATTCATGTCAGACAAATTTAATCTCTAGCAATGGATGTTATTCCACAGAGACAAGTGAGAAACAATAGATGTAATCTGTCTGTGCTTCACTTAGGCTTATGTCTCACAAAAGTCATCCCTTAGAACATTTCTATTAGATGTCTTTATTGGTGTCTTATATTAATGAATTGGGTGCTTGCTCTCAAATTTGCAGATAATACTGAATTGGGCAGGGCTGTTAAAACTTTGAGTGACTTTGACAAATTGGAAAAATGGTCCTACCAACTTTAGAATAATGAAATAGGGAAAAAAAAAAACATAAATCAAACACTACTGTTTGGAAGTTATTGGACAGGCACAAAAATAAATAGCAGGTGGAGATCTGGGTATTTCCACCTCAGTCATGTGATTCCAACAGTACCCCTTGGCATGAATGGATTCAGGAGATAGAAAACAGGCTAAAAATAGCTAGCATGGCCCAGGGAAGACTACTAGGCACTGTGCTGACAAAGGTCATCAAGCTCCATATCAAGTTGAATATCTACGAGGCTGTTTCGCTCTAAGGATATATCAATCAATCAACAGTATTCATTGAGCAATCTATTGTGGGCAGAACAAGGTACTAACCACTTGGGAGAGTACATTTGAGATAAATGTAAATACAGCCCCCTCTTGACAAGTCAACAATCTATTGAGAAACAACGTGGCATAGTGGAAAGAGTACAGACTTGGGTGTCAGAGAACATGGGTTCTAATCTCAGCTCTACCACTTGTCTGCTGTGTGACCTTGGGCAAGCCACTTAACTTCTCTTTGCCTCAGTTCCCTCATCTGTAAAATGGGGATTAAGCCTATGAGCAGCATGTGGGACAACCTGATTACCCTTGTATCCACCCAGCGCTTAGAACAGTACTTTACACATAGTAAGCACTTAAATACTATTATTATTATTTTGGGGGTTGAAAGACAAAAAAAATTTAGATGAAAGAGAAAGGAAAAAGGGATATGTAGTTAGTAGAGGGGAAGTAGATATGTAGGTGAGTGATATGGTAAATTCAAAAGTTGGTTGTGAAGCATATAAATGCATGGTTGGCACCAAATCTTGGAGTGGTAGCTGGGGAATAAAACTGAGGGAGAAGAGGAAATCGTCAATCAATTAATTGGATTTACTGAGTGCTTACTGAGCAGAGAGCACTGTACTAAGTGCTTGGGAAAGTGCAATAACACAGATTTGGTAGACACGTTCCCTGCTTACAGAGAGCTTACATGCTTAGGGAAGGCTTCCTGGAGGAGACACTGAAAATTCATTGTCATTACCTATGGCACACCTTCCCTGATCCTCTTGCATGTGACAGTGAACCTTTCTATTTAGGGGATGGGCTCATTATCGTCATTGTGCTGGCAGTGATTCTGCTACCAGGGCAATCACACAAAAGCAGCCCCTGAGCACTGTTTCTGGTTGACACTTTGAGGCTCTGCTAGAAAAAGCACTAAGGTCCAAAACAGTACGCCAGGGTAATGTAGGGCTTGAAATGGCCTCAAGAGGCTTGCAACATGGAACCAACTCCTTATTTCAGAAAGTGAGGGGATCCTTTGCAGCTCTCCAAAACAGAGGAATAGGCCTAAAGGGTCGCCAAAGCATCCCCACTCCCTGACTAATTTCCTAAACACAGGCACTCTGGACCTCAGTGCTCTGGCCTTTGTAGTAGGAAAGCCAGTATTTAAATGAGGCAGCATGCCCTCAGTGAAAAAAGCGTGAGCCTGGGAATCAGGGACTTTGGATAAGTCACTTAACTTTACTGCGTCATTTTCCTTATCTGTAAAAATGGGGATCCAATGGTTATTTTCTTTTCCCCTTAAACCATGAGCCCCTGGTGGGACAAGAATTGGGTTCAATCTGCTTATAGTATATCTACCCCAGAGTTTAGTGAAGTGCTTGGAATATAATAAGTGCTTAGTGACTAACATTTTCTTAAAAAAGAAAAAAAGCAGCTATGCCAAAAATGCATTTGCTTCAGTCACTAGATTGGGGAGGCTGTCTTCTTCTCCATGTCTCTAGGTTCTGCTTATCTGGGCTTTGGAAAGAATTTGTTTAATCTTATTTTACTTGAAAAATACATCTCCAACCAGGGGAACCCCTTTGATATTTTGAATATGTTGAGGGATAAACTGAAGCTTAAAAGAGTTTTGGAGGGGGAGACTGGTCCTCTATGAACATATTCTATTTAACACAAATATTCCATACTGGCATGTATTTAAAAGAATATGAAATCATTACATAAGTATTCCCATTTGTCTGGTGGTGCCTTTTTTCTGCCAGCCCAAAGATGATTTTAATTGGAATATCAGATTTAGTTATTCACTGTTTTTGAAAACAATTGCTTCATCACTAGCAGGTAGGTATCTGAATGTGTCTGAAATTATGATGAGCTTTGCCTAGAACCCACTGTCCAGAAAACCATCTATGATTTGCAAACACAGTGTTTAGGTTGCTTCTAGTGGTACTGGGTGACTGTTACGAATGGTGCAATAACATTATTCAAATGCCTGCATCTGTTCCTGGGTTTTCAAAATAGAAAATGAATTTATTCAATTTTAAGAAATCATTATCTTACTAAATGCCTCTAAGTGAGCTCAACTAAGGTATTAACCTAAGAGGGATCCTATGATGTCAAAAGTGTAGCCTAATTAAAACATGTCTTTGCCTGTTAAAGCCATTCTACTGCAAACGTGTTGCAGGTCGACTTGCACTAGCTTGCCCTTTACTAGCCTTTGAGAATGGGGCACCTAGCAAACTAAAGCCCAGTTCAGTTTAGCAATTCGAACTGCCTTCCAGGGGTCCCTGTGTTAAAATAACATCCTTACATCAAAAAGGTTGCATTTTAGAGAATCAGTACTGTTGCTTTCTGGTAATTTGATTTGAAAGGTTTCCATTCACAAGCTCATTGCTTTAGCTCAACAGGGTATTCATATACTGGCTTGCTTGATGAGATGGGAAAATTGAAGTAGATTGAGCCAGCTTAAAATGAAATTTAATGAGTTATGATTGTCCTTATTCATAACATATATAATTTCCATATATATATGGAAATTGAAATGCCTGCATAAGCATCATAGCTATAAGAGAGCAGTTTTGAAAACTTTGGGGTGCCAAGATTTACATTTGTTCCAACTATATGGTCTTACCCAAAAATTCACATTTTTGTAGATATGAGAAAAGCTTTAGCAAAAGGCAGGGCCAGTTTGAAAAGAAACCAAAAACCAAAAAAATCCCCCAAAAACAAAAAACCCTAAGCATATAGTGTGCTCCAAGGCTCCCCTTCCCCCACCCCAACCCCCTCACCAAGGGGGAATTGCCATGTAATGAAAGGGGGATTGCTAAAACATAATAATAACAATAATGGAATTTGTTAAGCACTTACTATGTTCTCCCCTTTCTAGAATGTGAACTCGTTGTTGGGTAAAGATTGTCTCTATCCATTCCCAAATTATACTTCCCAAGCTCTTAGTATAGTGTTGTGCACAAAGTAAGTGCTCAATAAATATGATTGAATGTGCCCAGCACTGTACTAAGCACTGGGGGTGGATATATGCAAAGCGGGTTAGATGCAGTCCCTGTCCCATGTAGAGCTCACAGATCCCCATTTTACAGATGAAGTAACTGAGGCACAGAGAAATGAAGTGACTTGCCCAAGGTCACACAGAAGACAAGTGGCAGAGCTGGGATTAGAACCCATGCCCCTCTGACTCCCAAGCCCATGCTCTATCCATTACACCATGCTGCTTCTTTCATTCAATCATATTTATTGAGCGCTTTACTGTGTGCAGAGCACTGTACTAAGTACTTGGGAAAGTACAACAATAAATGGTGACATTCCCTGACCACAATGAGTTCAGGGTGAGAGACAAATACAAATAAAGTTACAGATATATACCTAAGTGCTGTGGGGCTGGGAGGGGGGGAAGAACAAAGGGAGCAAGTCAGGGTGACACAGAAGGGAGTGGGAGATGAGTAAAAGTGGGGCTTAGTCTGGGAAGGCCTCTTGGAGGAGATGTACCTTCAATAAGGCTTTGAAAATGGGGAGAGAAATTGTCAGATTTGAGGAGGTAGGACATTCCAGGCCAGAGGCAGGACATGGGCAAGGGGTTGGCGGTGAAACAGGTGAGATCAAGGCACAGTGAGAAGCTTAGCGCTACAGGAGTGAAGTGTGTGGGCTGGGTTGTAGAAGGAGAGAAGGTGAGGCGAAGTAGGAGGGGGCAAGGTGATGGAGTTCTTTAAACCCAATGGTGAGGAATTTTTGTTCGATATGAAGGTGGGTGGGCAACCACTGGAATTTTTTGAGGAGTGGGGAAACATGTCCTGAACATTTCTGTAGAAAATTATCTAGGCAGTAAGTAGAGTGAAGATGAATTGGAGTGGGAGGAAACAGGAGGCTGGGAGGTCAGCAAGAAGGCTGATTCAGTAATCCAGGAGGGAGAGAATGAGTGATTGCATTAACATAGTAGCAGTTTGGATGGACAGGAAAGGGCGGATTTTAGCAATATTGTGTAGGTGGGACTCACAGGATTTGGTGACGGATTGAATATGTGATTTGAATGACAAAGAGGAATCAAGGATAATATCAAGGTTATTGACACTTCTCTAATCTTGATGCACCTTGAGAATACCAAGTTGGGCTCATGCCAACGAGACAGTCAGGCCTTTATCTAGCTTCCAGGACAGCAATCTCCTGGTTGCCTGAAAAGTATGTTCTATTGCAATTGCCATTTCTCAGTGCTGCGGACCCTATCACCATCCCACTTTCCTACTAGGTTGCCTGGGCTGCCTTTTGTAGGACTGCCTTAAATTCACCTTGGCTATCAATGAGAGAACAGTATGAGAAAGGCTGAAATCCTCTCTGCCAATCTGGATGATGTGCTTACCTCAGGATTCCTGGGGTAGGTCTCAGATAATGGACTACTACTGTGTCCTTCTATTAAATCATTTCTTCATCTTGCCCCTAACCCCACTGCAAACATTACGCTCTTGCCTATCCCGCCGTCGACCCCTGGGCCACGTCCTCCCGCGGTCCTGGAACGCCCTCCCTCCTCACCTCTGCCAAACTGATTCTCTTCCCCTCTTCAAAACCCTTCTTAAAACTCACCTCCTCCAAGAGGCCTTCCCAGACTGAGCTCCTCTTCTCCCTCTACTCCCTCTACCACCCCCCCTTCACCTCTCCGCAGCTAAACCCTCTTTTCCCCCTTTCCCTCTGCTCCTCCCCCTCTCCCTTCCCATCCCCTCAGCACTGTACTCGTCCGCTCAACTGTATATATTTCCATTACCCTATTTATTTTGTTAATGAATTGTACATTGCCTTGATTCTATTTAGTTGCCATTGTTTTTACGAGATGTTCTTCCCCTTGACTCTATTTATTGCCATTGTCCTTGTCTCCGATTAGACTGTAAGCCCGTCAAATGGCAGGGACTGTCTCTATCTGTTGCTGACTTGTTCATTCCAAGCGCTTAGTACAGTGCTCTGCACATAGTAAGTGCTCAATAAATACTATTGAATGAATGAATGAAAGAGCATCATACTTGTTCCAAGGGTCACTCTGCCTACAGTATAACTATTTATTCCTGCCCCCCTAGCAAGTTCTCTTGTTTTCAGTGTCTATTGTACTCTCCCAAGTGCTTTGTATAGTGTTCTGAGTATAGTAAGTGCTCAATAAATACCACTGATTGATTACTGAAATCTTTAGATGTGTAAAAGAGGACAGGAGTAGGTAGGTAAAATATGTCAGATTCAATTATCCAAGAGAATTTTTTTAATGGTATTGTTTAAATGCTTACTATGTGCCATACACTGTTCTATGCATTGGGATAGATATAAATTAATCAGGCCGGATAAAGTACATGTCCAACATGTGGCTCACAGTCTAAATAGGAGGGAGAACAGGTATTGATTCCCCATTTGTCAGTTGAGGAAATTGAGGCACAGAGAAGTTAAGTGACTTGCTCAAGGTCACACAGCAGGCAAGTGGTGGAGCCTGAATTAGAACCCAGGTTCTCTGGCTCCCAGGCCAAAGCTTTATCCACTAAGCCATACTGCTTGCAACGCCCAGTAGATCAGTACTAGTCTTAATATTAATGATGATGATAATAATAATAATAATAGTATTTGTTACATGCTTATTATGTGCCCAGCACCATACTAAATACTGGGGTTGTTAGAAGATTAAGCAGATCAGATACAGTCCTAGTCCCACAGGAGACTCAGCCTTATCAAGAAGGAGAACAGATTTTGAATACCCATTTTAAGGACAAGGAAACTGAGGCACAGAACAATTAAGTTATTTGCCTACCAAGGTCACAGAGCAGGCAAATGTCAGAATTGGGATTAGAACCATTTTAATTTCCAGGCCTGGACTCTTTTTTATTTAAAGGTATTTGTTAAGCACTTACTATGTGCCAGATACTGTTCTAAGCACCGGGGTAGATACAAAATAATCAGGTTATACACAGCCCATGTCCCACATGGGGCTCACAGTCTTAATCCCCACTCTACAGATGATGTAGTTAAATGACTTGCCCAAGATCACACAGCAGACTAATAGCAGAGCTGGGATTAGAACCCAGTACTTCGGACCTCTAGGCCTGTGCTCTTTCCACCATTCATGCTGCTTTTACTTGCATTTTCTTCTACTTTCATTATATTCTCCCAAGTGTTCAATACAATGATCTGTTCCCATAGGTGTCCAGTAAATATTACTGATTGGTTCAAGAGAGAATTTCTGTCTACAGTAGCTCCGAACATGCCACAGATAAAACCGTGAATTCCCACATGCCATGGTCCACTGAGTGTCCTGCGACCTTGGGATTGCTAACTATATCAGTGGAGACTTGAGAACAATTTAGGAGCTGCTGCAGACGGAATACTGCTGCTTCTTCACGTATCCCTTCCCTTACTTCACTGAAGCAGTGGCCTAGAAAAGTCTCCCATTTTTTACTGGTCTATCCTCCTCTGCAAAACACAGATATGAAGGGATTTATTTCATCTTAATTTTGCAAAGGATCAAAAATCTGGTAAGGACAGTCCAGACTGATCCAGCCCCCTGTTTACAAGAGGTGACTGACATCCATTCAAAACATCAATCAGTGGTAAGTGCAAAGCACTTGGGGGGAGTAGAATACAATACTGTTGGTGGACATATTCTGTGCCCAAAGAGCTTACAGTTCAGAGGGGGAAACATATTAAAATAAATTACAGCTATGTACATGAGGGCTGTGGATATGAGGGTGGGGTGAATATCAAGTGCTTAAAGGAAGCAGCTCCAAGTGCCTAGGTGATGCAGAAGGGAAAGGGAGTAGGGGAAATGAGGGATTATTTAGGGAAGGCCTCTTGGAGGAGATATGATTTTAATAAGACTTTGAAGGTGAGGAGAGTGGTGGTCTGTTGTATATGCATTGGGAGGAATTTCCAGGCCAGAGGGAGGACATGAGCAAGGGGTTGGTAGAGAGAGAGATGAGACTGAGGTAAAGTGAGTAGGTTGGTGTTAGAAAAGGGTGCAGGGGTCTTTTTTGCCTTTTTTTAAATGGTATTTATAAAGCTATATTCCAGGCACTGTACTAAGTGCTGGAGTATTTTTTGGCTAGTGAATTGTTACAGATTGAATGAATAATTTGCCTACAGATCCCATCAATCTCAGCACCAACCCTTCGCCCATGTCCCACCATTGGCCTAGAATGCCCTCGCTCCTCGAAACCGACAATTACTCTCCCCTTCTTCAAAGCCTTACTGAAGGCACATCTCCTCCAAGAGACCTGCCCTGACTAAATCCTCCTTTCCACTTCTCCCACTCCCTTCTGCATTGCCCTAACTTGCTCCCTTTAGTCATCCCCACTCCCAACCCCACAGCACTTATGTACCTGTAATTTATTTATATTAATGTCTTTCTCTCCCTCTAGACTGTAAACTCACTGTGGGCAGGGAATCTATGTATTGTTGTATTGTACTCTCCCAAGTGCTTAGAACGGTGCTCTGCACACATTAAGCATTCAATAAATACAACTGAATGAATGAGACAGGCTAATCAGGTTGGACATAGTCCCTGTCCCACATGGGGGCTCACAGTCCTAATCCCCATTTTACAGATGTAGTTACTGAGGCACAGAGAAGTTAAGTGACTTGCCCAAGATCACACAGCAGACAGGTGGCAGAGCTGGGATTAGAACCAAGGCCCTTCTGACTCCCAGGGCCGGGCTCTATTAGCCCAAGCATATTGTTTTTTAAAAATCAACCTGAGACATTACTGGGATATTTTGACAAGACTATGACATAGAAAAGCTGCAAAGTAATCCTTCTGCAATTTATTAGAGTACTGTTTACAGTTATGGTCACAGTACTTTAAAAAAGATGTTGAAAAACTGGAAAGGATCCAGAAAAGTGATAAAAATGATTAAAGAGACAGAAAGTAGGTATTATGAAGAAAGGCAAAAAAAAACAACTGGGTTTACTAGCCTAGGAAAAGAGAAGACTAAGAGATTAAAAACTGTTTTCAAGCATATAAAGGAGGTTTAGGAGATGAATGTTGATCATATAAACTGATCAGACAAGATAAAATTGGCTTAAAATTAAAGAAGGAATGAACTGACAATGGTATTGACTACACAGAGTATTATTTTAAATAAATGAAATAATTTATCAGCTTCTTCACTGACATTGCTGACTAGGCCATGCTGCCCAGATCATTTTTCTAAAACAATTATCAGCCCAAGCCTCCCCACTCCTCAAGAACTTCCAGTGGTTGCTTATTCACCTCTGCATCAAACAGAAACTCCTTACCATTGACTTTAAAGCACTCAATCACCTGGCCCCTTCCTACCTTACCTCCCTGATTTCCTACTACAGCTCATGCTCTATAAGCAGCATGGCCTAGTGGCCAGAGCAAGGCTTGGGAGTCAGAAGGACCTAGGACCTAATCCCGGTCTGCTGTATATAAAGGCCTTGACCCAACTGAAGCTGGGCCAGAACTCTAGTCTCCAGTTGGCTGTCTCAGGGAGTTTTGTCCATTGATCAGAAGTCTGCTCCAAGTGTAATGGACATGTCACAGCTAGTCCGTGGATACCCCTCTCTGCCTATTGGTGGAATCAACAGCAACACTACTGAACCATTCAAAGCACACTCTCAGAGTTAATGCAAAACCTACCCTGAAATTACCTTCAGCTTATCAACATGTAAAACAAGAAGCCAAGTTGCTAGAATCTCCTCCCTCAGAATCTATACTTGTGCCTAAATAAGATGCTCATTTGCTTCCTCTACCTGTTCTTAGAGGGTTTTTCTCTCAAGGCATGCACTCCTCCGTGCACTGTGCAAGCCAGTCCGGAGAGTTTGCAGTGGCCCTAGAAAGAAAAGTCTCATAGAGTCTTACAAATGGAAGCAGAGCTGCTTCTTTTCCAGGAAATCCCAAGCCATGTGCCTCATTAGCTTTGTCAGAAAATTCCATAGAAAGAACTGTTAAGAACTTGAGTAGAGTAAAAATAATAATTGTGTATTTGTTAAGCGCTTAGTATGGCCAGACACTGTAATAATAATAATTTTGGTATTTGTTAAGCACTTAGTATGTGCCAGCTTAGTGGCAAGAGCACAAGCTTGGGAGTTAGAGGTTGTGGGTTCTAATCTCCACTCTGCCACTTATCAGCTGTGTGACTTTGGGCAAGTCACTTAACTTCTCTATGCCTCAGTTATCTCATCTGTAAAATGGGGATTAAGACTGTGAGCCCCACGTGGGACAGCCTGATTACCTTGTATCTACCCCAGTGCTTAGAACAGTGCTTGACACACAGTAAGCACTTAAATACCATCATTATTATTATTTTACAGATTAAGTAACTGGCACAGAGAAGTGAAGTGACTTGGCCAAGACCACATAGCAAACAAGTGGCAGAGTCAGGTTTAGAATCCATGACCTTCTGCCTCCCAGGCTCATGCTCTATCCACTGCGCCATGCTGCTTCCATATGATTCCCTAAAAGGACTTAAGATACCAGGATACTACCCTTTTAATTGTCAACCTGGTGGGAAGATACAGGGCTTAGAAATTACCTTCCCTTGCTATCCTTTTGTCTTACCAAGGCATCCTGGGGCAAATTGTTTACCAGGGGTGTGGATCCCTGCTGGGAAACCACAAAAGGATACACATTCTCCTTCTGAAGACTCAATTCCTAAGCACTGCATGGCTAATGGTAAGTAAAATCATGAACCAGCAAGGACCCCCTCAACTCTGAGGTAAAGACTCATAGATCTTTACCTTCATGAGTTGAAATAGCTCCTTTTTCCTTTGTCAGCATTTTGAAAATTTCATATCACAGAATAACTAGCATATAAACTAATTCTTGGGCCTGGCAGAGGTGGCATTTAAAGGTCAACCTCCTTCTCAGGTTCTGTATACTAAGGCCTATCAGGTATTGACCTGCTTTTATCATTTTTTGTCTATTCCTCCAGGATTTGATTTGGCCTTTCTTGCCAATTTGGTCACATGTTTTTTATTTTATGATGCAAGCTATGCCTTTTGGGAGTTTGGTTCATATTTCAGTATGTAGCTTGGACCTCTACACTTTACCATAGAGTTGCAAAATAAAGTGATATGTTTGAATACAACATTCATCTATTCCTGATGTATAAAGTAACTGATCAGGAGTGATTGTTAAGGTACAAGCATCCAGGAAAATTGGCCAGGCAAGGCAGATCAAGGGCCTCAAATAATAATTATGATAATGATAATAATCATAATAATAATATTTTAGTGATTACTATTTACCAAGTACTGAGACACAAGATAATCACGTCAGACTTGGTCTCTGTCCTGCATGGGGCTCGCAGTCTAAGTGGGAGGGAGAAAAGATATTTAACCCCCATTTTACAGATGAGTAGAGAAGCAGCATGGCCTAGTGGAAGGAGCATGGGCCTGGGAGTCAGAAGGACCTGGGTTCTAATCCTGGCTACACCACATGTCTGCTGTGTGAACGTGGGCAAGTTACATAATTTCTCTATACATCAGTTACCTCACCTAATTAATTAATGGGGATTAATACTAGGAGCTCCATGTGCGATATGGACTGTATACAACCTGATTATCTTGTATCTCCCTCCTCTCAGTGCTTAGTACAGTGCCATAATACTGTGGCACACAGTAAGCACTTAATACCAATTTTTCTGTTAAAAAAAAAAGTGAAATGAGGCATTAAGAAGTAAAATGATTTACCAAAGGTCCCACAGCAGGCAAGTGGTGGAGCTGGGACTTTAACCCAGGTCCTCTGATAACCAGGCCTCTGCTCATTCTAACAGGATCAAGACATCCTTCTGTATAGTCTATAAATAAAGGTGGATTCTTGCTGTGCTGATCTGAGAGTATACCAGAAGCATAAGGCATGACACCTGCCCTCCAAGAGCTTATAACCTAAAAGAAGAGATAAACACAAAAAATTACTTACAAATAGAGGGAGCTGTCAGTCAATGGTATTTACTGAGCACTTAAAGAGTGCAGAGCACTATATGAAGCACTGGGAGAGTGCAATATAACAGACACATTCCCTGCCTACAACGAGCTTACAGTCTAGAGGGGAAAACAGACATTAATGTAAATAAATTACTGATATATACATATCTGCACATGGCAGGAAGAACAAGGTTGTGACAGGAAATATGAGGGAGGAGAAAGAACTCCTTTTCATTGGACATCTCTTTATCCCATTGCTCAGCCTGTGTCACAAGATAAAATCTTTAGGCGCTCCCAGACCAGTTGAACTCAGGAAATTTCTGCCCCCCCTCTTAAATGATAGGACTTCCTAATAGTTCTGCCAGATAAAGACCCCCCACCCCCAGGGTGGTATTCTTCCTTGAGGGTGATGGCAGCTGAATGGAGAAATTAGACTGACAGTGCTGCTCCAATTTTAAATGTAAGGATGGGGAATAAACAAGTAAATAAGAATGAAAGTTGATCTTGGAATTTAGTCAAGTATTAAGTGTCCTTCTTTCTAAAAGGAGATTACATGATCTGATTTACTGAAATAGTTCCTATAATAGCTTCCATTTGTTAAAATTACAGCATTAATTATTCTTCATAGTGAAATAAATGTGTATCTTATCCCCCCTCAACACTAACTAGCGACTGACTTGACAAGGACAGTCAAACTGCAGCCCACACACAAATAATAGCTATCCATTAGGTTTGCCATTTCACCTGAATAATTCCTGATAATCATGAATAATGATGTTATTTGACATTCTAATGATATCATGCTATGCAGCCTCAATCCATCAGTCTTTGTCAGGAAGGTCAAATATTTATATTGCATTGCATTAGGCAGAGTTCATTAAACAGTTAAATGATATTATCCACCTTAATAATTCTTCCAAATGAAATGTATGTATATCATTTTTGAGTGTGTGTGAAGGGAATCTACTTTAAAAAAAAATGTAACTGGGTACCTTTTTCATTTTCTCAGGTAAGAACTAGCCAAATATAAATTACACAAATACCCCAACGATAAAACAGGGTCATGTTACTTTAATATGTAGTTATATCATGAATGGTTGAATTGAGGCATGTTTTCCCATAGATATATATGTTACAAACCAGTATTGTTTCAGCACTACTGGAAAATAGGAACTGTTTTGACAGATTAGATATTAGAATGATAAATTACACTAAATTATTATTTATGAAAAAATTCAAAATATATCATCACATTAAATGAGAAGCTGTAATATGACTAGGAGAATGTATATATAGAAGCTTGTTTTGCTGACTGTGGTAGTGGCTTTAATGGCTCAATAGTTTACATTGACACTGGAATGAAATAAGGCTGGATAGTAAGTCGTTTCCAACTATGCTGCCATACTTAAAGATCTAATAAAGGACCTGACTGCTCATATTTTCAGTATGTTTCCAGCTACTGGGGAAATGCTTCCAATTTGTGAATGTGACTATTGTTGTACTGTACTCTCCCCAGCACTTAGTACAGTCCTCTGCACACAGTAAACTCTTAATAAATATGATTGAATGAATGAATAAACATCATCAAAAGTCTTGAATACAGTCACCTAGCAGTTTGTATGCCATGTGTGGTCTGGAGCCACATTTACAAGACAGACAGGTGATTATGAACTGCTTAGGAGCATCTGCACATCAACATGGATTAAAAAACCTGAAGGAAGATGGGGTGTCCCTGGGGAAACTCTTCATGCAGCCAAAGATTTATCAACAATAAAGGGGAGAGACAAAAAAATTAGAAAACTATATCAAGGTCAGCATTGCTTTTCTGAGATTGACAGTTTGGCAACAATGGGACATCAGGTTTAATGCCAAACTGACCACCAACAAAGGCAAAACCCCACCTTTTTAAGTCATTCCACCAGCATTACCTAGGAACCACATTCAGCATCAAACAACTATTTAGGATGACTACCAATGATTTCTGGGAATGCATTCAGTTCTTCATTATCAAGGGAATATCCTGCACAATACTGCTTCATTGGATCTTGTGTATTCATTCAACTACATTAAATCAAGGAATTATATAATCAAGAAAGAAAAACCTCCCAACACCAAAGATTGTGAGAAAGAGGTTATTTCCTCTGGAAATTTTTGGCAGTTTCCTCCCTTGGGAAACTACTTTTGCCTTCCAGGTCCCAGAATAGGATATCACAACTTCCCAAAATGCCTAATTAATTCCTAAAGAGTTTATATAGCAGAAAGATCTGACTCCAAATTAATCAAAATACTTTTGAAAAGCTATTTAGCTACATTCAGTCCCCCTAAAATGTGAAGATTCTCTTCTTGTAAAACCTGGGCTAAGGAAAACTCACACTGATGCTGTGTACATAAGCACAAAATGTTTCTTCTGACCACGGCAAGCTGTATTCAAGCAGGCTTATGTTGTCAGAAGAACGGTCCCTAATTATCTACAGTTTTTAGCCTAAATGCAGAGAGAAAACATGCTTATGGCAGAATTGAGAGTACCTGCCGTCAGGTAGGATACATTGGTCGCAATTGACATACATCTGTGTTCACCTGTTTATTTGCAGCTTCTTTCTCTATTACACTAACAGCTGGTAATCACTTTTTATTCAGTTTTTTAGAAAATTAAATTTCAGCTTTAGCAACTCTTTGAAACCCACCAAAACTGACTGCTTATTTTCCTGACCTATGCGATTTTAACCTTCAGATTTTGCCATCAAATGACATTTGACTGCCTAGATAAAAGCCGCTTTTCAGGTTCTATAAATTACCTTTTATTGTCTTCCAATGTTAATCAGCCTTAATTTGGCAACACTGATACCAAGGCCACCAGGTCTAAAAACCTACTGTCAAACTTGAATTTTATAAGAGGAAGCCAAAATGTACAAGAAGGCTATCTATAAAGACAAAGTTGATTAATTCTACTCTTTTCCAGCAATTCCAACATGGCTTCCTTTATCATTAGTTGCTTTTTGTGTAGTTGCTCTAAATGCAACAGAGCAAATATCTGACAAAGTCACTCTCTTCAAAATGGCATTGATATAAAAACATAAAAGGATTGGAAAGTTAAATAATACCAGAATCAGCAGTACTTATTAAGTGCCTTCTGCCCACAGAACACTGTCCTAAGAACCCTGGGTAACATACAATAGAAGCAAAGATTCACATAACTGCACCTAATTAATGCTTATCACAGTTTTGCTGGGCAGGGACATGTGAGGAAGATGAAAGCCAGCAGGAGACTCAATCAGCTGCTCTTTGATAAACTGAAGTTTAGGAACCATAGTCCAGAAGGACAGAAGAAATATTTTAAAGTCCGGTGAGAGAAAACCTCAGGAGATGTGGCAAAAACGCTGGCAATGAAAGACAAGAGCAACAGCAGACCAATTTAGTGAACAGCAATGAGGAGTGTGATGATACTTTTAGAGTAACGATTAGATGGGGATTGGAGACTTCAAGGAGGTGGAAATGAAAACGGCATGAGATACTACAGTAGCAAATAATAATAATAATTATGGTATTTAAGCACTTACTATGTGCCAGGCTAAGCGCTGGGGTGGATACAAGCAAATTGGGTGGGACACAGTCCCTGTCCCACATGGAGCTCACAGTCTCAATCCCCATTTTACAGATGAGGTAACTTCCCCAAGGTCACACAGCAGACAAGTGGCAAAGCCAGGATTAGAACCCATGACCTTCTGACTTCCAGGCCTGTGCTCTATCCACTATACCATGCTGCTTCTCTGCAAATGCAGCAATGGCACAAGAACATTTTCTCTAGTCACAATGTGAAGAATTCTTGGTCAAATATCAATATTTTCATCCACATTTACCCACATACTCAATATATCACCATCAGTAACTTTTACTGCTATTGCTTAATTTATCTAAGGATTCAAGTTTGGGATACATGAAGAGGAGCTAGCACACAGGTTCTTTTTTGCAGAGACCCAAAAAAGGGGTGGGTGGGCCAAGATGTTGACTGGGGTTATTCTCAGGAATGGTGACAGGGCCACTTTGGACCAGAAATAAAGGGTTCTAGTTCTAAGTTTCACTCAAAAATGTCAGAGGCACCTATTTTTCATCAAACCACCTCCTTTCCAGGTACAAAATGGGCACTGTTTATATCTGAATCAGGATATCACTGTGTCTGTGTCGCAGATGTCACACAATTTTTAATACATATCTACTTGTTCTTTTCACAATTTTTTAATCCACTGACAACCAATGGTAACTCAGTAATACATTATTCTCTTTTACTTGGGTTTTTGCTATAGATGTGTTTTGGGGTTTTTTTTGGTTTCTTAAAATTTTTAATTCTTACAATAGCATGTTAACCTTGGAAGAAACTTAAATGAACACACAGTATCATTTAACTTAATAATAGGAGTATTCTGGAGAAAAAGCAATATGTATTCGGTGAGGCAACAAATTTGAAATAGAGTGGACTATTTACAAAGTATTTTGGTACTTCTAGTTCAGCTTTGGCCTTGTACAAGTCATCGTAAACTTCAATCTTTTCAAGGCAAAGCTTATTTCACAATGATCTACTGTCTCAAGAATGAATGATTTGAGATTATGTATTGCATCAGTGAATTAATAAATTATGTGTTCTGAGAGCTTCGTAAGATATTCTATTGAAGAGCAAGTTGTGATTAGCATAAGCAGATACAGACTAGATTATATCCCCACAGCTTTACTCTTTTAAACGGCCAATGTGTCAAGAACAGTAGTCAATAGTACTGTGGTTTTCTAAATGTTCACTACAGTGCCTATGCTTTGTAGAGTCAAATGATGGCCTCTGCAACAGCTTCTGTGCAGAATTTGGAAAATTACCTTAATTCTCCATTACACTAATTCTCCTTTCAATCTCTATTTTAAAATGAAAAATAAACATGTAGCTTTGCCATTTGTAAATAACATGAAAAACATATCCTATTTGTACCAGGAGTCTAAGAACATTAAAATCTCTAAATGAAGCTTCTTCCATTATTGTGTTTGTTTACTTATACCTTAGTGTCCTTTTCAAAATCCTTTAAAACAATGTTTCTTTATCATAAACTAAATGGACTGATTATTTTCCTCAAAGTTTTTAACGGCATGCACATATGATTTTTCTTTTGATGAGTAGATATAAAGGAAAATGTTTTTCTTATTAAACTTCACTTAGCGTGCAATTCATCCAGTCAAGTTGAGGTACCAACTGAACCAAACCAGGCTTACGAGTAAAATCAATCACTTTCCACAGGCATTGGAAAGTTTTGCATACATTTGTCTGTCTATATTGCCATGGTACCATATTAGAGTCCAAACTCATGCTTTTCTCTATGTTTCTGTATGGTTTGTTTAGGCTACCTAATTCACAAGAAAAATGTGACCTGTTTACCATAATGGCATTGCCCCAACTTGATTTGCAGCGTGGCTCAGTGGAAAGAACAGGGGCTTGGGAGTCAGAGGTCATGGGTTCTAATCCCAGCTCTGCCACTTGTCAGCTGTGTGATTTTGGGCAAGTCACTTAACTTCTCTTTGCCTCAGTTACCTTATCTGTAAAATGGGGATTAAAACTGTGAGCCCCATGTGAGACAACCTGATCACCTTGTATCCTCCCAGTGCTTAGAACAGTGCTTTGCACATAGTAAGCGCTTAACAAATGCCAGCATCATTATTATTTTATTTGCTCATTCTGTGTAAGTACCATCTCTTTCTCCTCTGTGTTTATTCTATTACTGACAATCCCACAGCATGTGGTACACAATCACTGACGGGAAGTGAACTAGAAAGGAGAGGGAGAAATATGGCCTTAACTGTACTTATCCTATGAAGAGGGTCTCAGTTTGAACTGTATCATTTTAGAAAGTCTAGTAATAATAACAACAACATGATATTTAAGCCCTTACTATATGCCAAGAACTGGGGTAACTACAAAACAGATAACACAGAATCCCTGCCCCACATTGGACTAGCAGACTCAAGGAGAGGAAGAACAGGTATTAAATCCACATTTCACAGATGAAAAAACTGAGATGTAGAGGTCAAGTGACTTGGCCAAAGTCACACAGCAGTTGGGATTAGAACCCAAGTCTCCTGACTCTCAGTCCTGTGCTCTTTCCACTAGGTCATTCTGTTCTCCAGAAGAGATTCACTAAGCCCTAGACTGTGAGCTCATAGTGGGTGGGAATGTGTCTGTCTGTTGGTATACTGCACTCTCCCAAGCACTTAGTTCAGTGCTTTGCACACAGTAAGCACTCAATAAATTCAACTGAATAAATGAAATAATGCTTCCTAGCCCTATGGACATTTAAATATATATCACTCAAGAAAATTCAATTTTGAGATGACTTGGGGTCAGTCTCCTCTTACTGAGGCCCATCTTAATCCAGAATAACATCTATGGCAGAACCATAACTATACTGGTATTCATGATGTTATTTGGAGAATAGCTTCTACATTTCTGCTTAGCCTCATCAAAAATGTTCTACTGAACAGCTACATTGTGCACAATGTTGCGTTAGGTAATTGGGAATATATGGAAAAAATTAAAATGGACCTGCCCACAAGTAGCTCAGAACCTAGAGACAAGGGCAATCATTGAAGCAATTCTATAATTTAATAACATTATGAACGTAAAAAGCAGCAGTTAAGAAAAGTTCTGTCTGGTGAAGGTCATGCAAAGCAGCACAGTGAACCTTCTCTCCCTTCAGCTCTTGTGGAATCTTCTCAAAAGAGCTGTTTTGGTAACAAGTGCAGCAGGTGGTTAAAAAAACCACCACCAGCTGTTCAGAGATTCTCTATGGGAGACACAAGTCTTCTTGAAATGGAGCATAACAAAAGGGGTGGTAAGAAGAATTATTGCATCTTGAGACACCTTGAATAAAAGTGTAACAGTTGTTTCATTCATAAAAAGCTGAGAAGTGAGAGAAAAGTGTCTACTTACCCTTTCTGTCCTTTCCAAGTATATTATATATTATAGTGGATACCAAGTGGGTGTTCAAATTCTGCTAGTACTAAGTACTACTACAATTTCTACTTTCAATCAGAGGTATACTTGAAGATGGTGAGAACTTTTCATTCAGAAAAAGAAAAATTAAAATTATACTGATGAAATCTCAAACTCAAGAGGTTGAAAAGGAGAATAGATAGGTAAGTGGGAAAACAATTGATGTTTTATGTTCTAAATTCAACCATCTTTTTAGTTACTCATCAAGACTCCATTTTAAAGAATGTGTCAAAAGGGAAAAGCTTCTGTGACCAGATAGAAGAAACTCAAGCCCTGACACTACCAAAAATAAACAAAAGCAAGAGCAAAGTCACCTCTGGAAACTGATAACTCTTCTCTTCACTGCCTGAACTGACACTATCTTAGGTCTTTCACTCTGAAGAGTGCTTTGAGGGAGGAAGGATATTAATCTGTCAGAAATGAATGGGAGCAAATTTTTGTCTCATAGGATAAAGTGAAGATGGTTATAAGGAGAAAGTGAACAGCTGCAGACAAGGTTAAACAAGATGGACAAGAGAGAGTGGGCACTCTCGATGAACAGCCAAAGCAACGATGCTTCGAGGAAAAACCTTTAACCCAAAGAAGAAAAGATCATTCTTAGAAACGAGCCATTAGGTAAACATAGTATTATCATAGTGGGGAGCTTGGAAATATTAGGAAAAGCAAATGTGGTCCTAAAACGAAAGGGTGATTTTGACATTAGCTGGAAAAAAAGACCAGATTCTTTCTTTTTTTCCTCTCTCTCTCTCTCACATACATACACACACACACACACAAACACACATACACACAATTGAGTTTCTCTAAATCACTGGACCTGAACACAAACAGAAGTCCTTTGGGTGTAGAAAAAAAAAACAAACCTTCACTTACTGATGTGGAATGAAAACCAATTAAGGAAAACTCAGACAGGTTTTAGGATGGAAGCATAATGATCACATTTGTGGATCTACAATAAGGGGATGGAGGCAGCTCCATTCAAACCAAAATTGACCCCAAAAGGTTGAAGAATACTGTTTGTTTTAGATCTTCTCAAACTGATGCAAACACAATAGGAAAGGAAACTGGAGTGAAAAGTGTTCCAATGAGAAAACAAACAGTTCTTTATCTTTCTCCTGAAACCTAGGGCTTGGAAGGCACCTCCTATATAAATCCAATACATCCCTAAGCAAGATAATGTACACCCAAAGTTTTTAGACAATGCTGTCTTTTCCCTGTTTAAGAGAATTAGAGTGAAAAGGTCTGGAAAGGAAAGAGGAAACAGGTTGAATCTGATGTGACATAGTGAAGATTGGAAGCCAAGTTATGATCACTTTATTTCTTCCTTGAATTTTGGCAGACGTTGATTTGCAACAGATAGAAAGAGAATTTTTCTTTATGCTGAATTGAAAATTCCGACAACTGTAACGATGAAAGAAATCATTTAATCATGACTGAACAATTGTATCTTTATGCTATTTGGTTACAAAGAAGCCCTGATAACTTGAGAGCTGCAGTTTAGGTATGAAGAAATACTCTTTAGATGCCTGGAACTGAGCAGGGAAAACTAATTGAGATTCCGACCCATGAGAAGATGGGCAGGACTACAATGCCTCCACAGCACAAAACCCAGGAGGAATTCTTTTGTTCAAATTGTGTTGCTCATTGCCTGAAAAAAAAATTCCAGAAAGTTGACAATTGTATGCTGCTAACTCAAATGTAATTTTTTTTAAATGCTTACAGGAGAACTGGAGAATAACTAAGCACAGTGAGAAAATGCCACATCGGGTTTAGCCAAATTGCCTAAATTAAAATATATTTAATGCTTTTCAGCTCTAAAAAATACAAAGGCTGCTTGGAGGCTAATCTGAGAAAATAGTGGAGTATGTACATTTTTTTCTGGATAAATCTGTTCAGCACAAAATGCAACATAGTACAAGTGTGACTATAAATGTACTTTTAGAAAAAAATGTACTTACGCATACACACACACCTTAGGGTGTATACATATGTCCTTTGGTCCATAAGTGGGTGGTGAGATTGTCAGAGTGAGATGGTTGTAGCCACACAACATACTGGTGAGGTAGGAAGGGTAAAGTATTATTAATCCTCATTTTATATACAAGAAACTGAGGCCCAGAGAGGTTAAATGACTTGTCCAAGGTCATAGGACAGGCAGGTCACAGAGCTGGAATTAAAACCCAGACACTTCACTCCTAATGTACAGGGAATGGCCTATTGGAAAGAGCCCGGGCCTCAGAGTTAGAGGCTCTGGATTCTAATACTGGCTCTGCTAATTGCCTGTGTGACATTGGGCAAGTCTTCTAACTTCTCTGTGCCTCACCTTCCTCATAATTAAAATGAGGATTCAATACCTATCCTCTCTTCTACCTGGACCGTGAGTCCCATGTGGGACAGAGACATGGTTTGAGGTTTTACTTCGTTGTGAATTCAGTACATTTCTTCTGCTCTCATTTCAACTCACAATCATACAATTGTTTAGATAGCTTTTCACTGCCCATTCCACTCTTATGACCTGACTACTGAAGGAAAGTAGGCCGAGCATTGCTTCAATACAGTTTCACATCTTCATTTCGTCTTGATGCTTGATATTAAGTACTGCTTATATGTGGAGTTAGTGAAACTGCTCATTCCATTTACCCTGTAAACCGTTCAGTTGGGTCTGAATCTTTATGCCACATTACACCATACTCTTATCCTTCTCCCAGAGGACATACTTGCTTCCTTAATTCAGATTTTCTACCTTCTTCTCTACCTTGCATCACTGGATGGTGGACTGCTTAGATACAAGAATCTAGCTTAATAATAATAATAATAATGTTGGTATTTGTTAAGTGCTTACTATGTGCCGAGCACTGTTCTAAGCGCTGGGGTAGACATAGGGGAATCAGGTTGTCCCACATGGGGGCTCACAGTCTTAATCCCCATTTTACAGATGAGGTAACTGAGGCCCAGAGAAGTTAAGTGACTTGCCCACAGTCACACAGCTGACAAGTGGCCGAGCCGGGATTTGAACTCATGACCTCTGACTCCAAAGCCCGCGCTCTTTCCACTGAGCCACGCTGCTTCTCTAGCTTCCAGCTCTATGTTGTCAATGAAGATCCTTATTTGTATAAAGGGTTTATCAGTTGTAGGCCAGCACAAAGCCCCAGTCTTCAAACTAATTACAAATCTGTGGTGCTTTGAAGATTCATAATTACTTGCTGCCAGCATAAAGGAGGTCACATAAGAATAATTGTAGGACTTTGGATAATGTTCTCAGTCAGAATTTAAAAAGCTTTTCCAGAGTTCAAAATCAGATTCCGATTTCAAATTCCTTGTTCCCTCCTCAAGAATGTCCATGTAGCATACATTGAACTAGGCCAGGCCTGGGATAATAATAATAATTATTTATATGGTATTTAAGTGCTTATGTGCCAAGCACTGTCCCAAGTACTGGGGTAGATACAAGGTAATCAAATTTTCCCATGTGGGACTCACAGTCTTAATCCCCACTCTAGAGAGGAGGTCACAGAGCAGACAAGTGGTGATGCCAGGATTAGAACCCACATCCTCTGACTCCCAAGCCCTTTCCACTTCTTGTTAAGCCACACTGCTTCTCGTACTCTGAGATAAAACCTTAAAATGCTCCATTAGTGAGGAGGATGAGGATTCAACATGTTGTCTCAAATTCTGTCATTGCCAGTTATTACCTTAAAATGGTCTCTCATTTTAAGTACTTAGGATTTTGATCATTTTTTAGGACAACCAAACCTTAATAGTTACCAGATATCCAAGACTGCTGACGGAGTAAAATAGTTCCCTTAAAAATCCACAAAAAGCATGTAGGGATTTTGATGTTCTCTGAACTTTCCTATATCTCATGTTCAGCAGAAATCACGCCTGCTCTGCTCAATTTTAGTCTGGCGGACTGTGCTTCAGGAAGCATATGGCATGGCCCAGTAGATACATCATGGGCCTGGAAATTGGAAGGTCATGCATTCTAACCCTGGCTCCCTGACTTGTCTGTTGGGTGACCTAGGGCATGTCACTTCACTTCTCTGTGCCTCAGTTATTTCATCTGAAAAGTGGGCACTGAGACCATGAGCCCAGCGTGGGACGGACTGTGTCCAACTGAATTTTCTTATATCCACCCCAGTGCTTAGTACCAGCATCACCCCAGACTCACCGGAAAGGGAGGAGGCGTCGGCTTCCTTCTCTCACCCCGCTGACGCTTCCGCACTATCCCTCCTCTCCCTCCTTTGAAGCCCATATCATTCGCCTCTACCACCCCCTCCAGATACTTGTAGCTGTCATCTACTGCCCTCCTGGTCCCGCCACCAACTTCTTCAACCACCTAGACCCCTTTCTCACCTTCCTTCTCTCCTTCTCTCTGATCCTCGGAGACTTCAACATTCACATGGATGTAACCGATGACTTCCCTGCTGCCCACCTGCTATCGCTCCTCGACTCTGCCAACCTCCTGCTCCACCAGACCTCGCCCACTCACCGACTCGGTCACAACCTCGATCTCGTCATCTCCTACCGCTGCACTATCTCCTCCCTCACCAACTCTGAAATCCCTCTCTCAGACGATAACCTTTTCACCTGCCTCCTCTCTCACACTCTCTCCCCCGGCAAATCTGTACTACTCCCCCACAGAGACCTCCGCTCTCTTGATCCCATCCATCTCTCCAAAAGCATCTCTCCCCACCTTGCCCCCCGTCCTCTCTTCCCACTCTCGATGATCAGGTCACCACTCTCAACTCCACCCTCTCTACTCAACTCTCTCGACCCCCTTTCCCTCCGCCGCTCTCGCTCCACTAACCCACAGCCCTGGATCACCTCCTCTGTCTGCCTCCTACGCTCCTATGGTCGAGCTGCTGAGCGCTGCTGGCGAAGGTCCAAGCACCAAGCCGACCTTATCCATTTGCAAATTTATCCTTTCCTACCTTAACTCGGCCCTCTCCGCCAGGCAAAACTTCTTTTCTTCCCTCATTGATGCCCATGCCCGTCACTCCCACCAATTGTTCCAGACCTTTAATTCTCTCCTTAGGCCCCCTGTTCCTCCCAGCCCCCCATCCCTCACCCCCAATGATCTGGCCACCTACTTCATCAAGAAAATTAACACAATCAGGTCTGAGATCCCCAAAGTCACCCCTCCCCCAACTGCCTCCCCCCCCCCCCCGACAACCCTCTCACCTACTTTCCCATCCTTCCCTGTAGTATCCTCAGAGGAGATCTCCTCCCTCCTCGCAAGTGCCACCCCCTCCACCTGTGCCTCGGACCCCATTCCCGCTCACCTTATGAAAACCATCGCCTGTGCCCTCCTCCTCTCCTTAACTTCTATCTTTAACCGCTCACTCTCCAATGGCTTCTTCCCCTCTGCCTTCAAACATGCCAATGTCTCCCCCATCCTAAAAAAGCCCTCTCTCGACCCCACTTCCCCTTCCCCTTATCTCCCTATCTCCCTACTACCCTTCCTTTCCAAGCTCCTAGAAGGAGTCGTGTACACTTGCTGCCTAGAATTCCTTAACTCTCATTCTCTCCTGGACCCCCTCCAATCTGGCTTCCGTCCCCTCCACTCTACCGAGACTGCTCTCTCTAAGGTCACCCATGACCTCCTTCTTGCCAAAACCAATGGCTCCTAATCTATCCTAATCCTCCTTGACCTCTGAGCTGCCTTTGACACCGTTGACCATCCCCTTCTCCTCCACACCTTATCTCACCTTGGCTACACAGACTCCGTCCTCTCCTGGTTCTCTTCTTATCTCTCTGGCCGTTCGTTCTCGGTCTCCTTCGCAGGCTCCTCCTCCCCCTCCTATCCTCTAACTGTTGGGGTTCCTCAAGGGTCAGTTCTTGGCCCTCTTCTGTTCTCTATTTACACTCACTCCCTTGGTGAACTCATTCGCTCTCACGGCTTCAACTATCATCTCTATGCAGATACACAGATCTACATCTCTGCCCCTGTCCTCTACCCCTCCCTTCAGGCTCGTATCTCCTCCTGCCTCCAAGACATCTCTACCTGGATGTCTGCCCACCACCTAAAACTCAAAATGTCCAAAACTGAGCTCCTCATCTTCCCTCCCAAGCCCGGTCTTCTCCCTGACTTCCCTATCACCGTGGATGGTACAACCATCCTTCCCGTCTCTCAACCTCGGTGTCATCTTTGACTCAACTCTCTCATTCACCCCACACATCCAATCCGTCACCAAAACCTGCCAGTCTCAGCTTTATAATGTCACCAAGATCCGCCCTTTCCTCTCCACCCAAAGGCTATCTTACTGGTACAGGCTCTCGTAATATTCCGGCTGGATTATTGTGTCAGCCTTCTCTCTGATCTCCCTTCCTCCCATCTCTCCCCTCTCCAGTCTATTCTTCATTCCGCTGCCCGGCTCATCTTCCTGCAGAAACACTCTGGGCATGTCACTCCCCTTCTTAAAAACCTCCAGTGGTTGCCTATCAATCTCCGCACAAAACAAAAACTTCTCACTCTAGGCTTCAAGGCTCTCCATCACCTTGCCCCCTCCTACCTCTCCTCCCTTCTCTGTTTCTAGTGGCCACCCCGCACTCTCCACTCCTCGGCCGCCCACCTCCTCATCGTCCCCCGTTCTCGCCTATCCCGCCGTTGACCCCTGGGCCACTTCCTCCCACTGTCCTGGAATGCCCTCCCTCCTCACGCCCGTCCAACTAATTCTCTTCCCCTCTTCAAAACCTTACTTAGAGCTCACCTCCTCCAAAAGGCCTCCCCAGACTGAGCTTCCCCTTTTCCCTCTGCTCCCCCTCTACCCCCCCTTCACCTCCCCTCTGCTAAGCCCTCTTTTCCCCCTTTCCCTCTGCTCCTCCCCCTTTCCCTTCCCCTCCCTTCAGCACTGTGCTTGTTCGCACAATTGTATATATTTTCATTACCCTATTTATTTTGTTAATGAGATGTACATCACCTTGATTCTATTTACTGCTATTGTTTTTGTCTGTCTCCCCCGATTAGACTGTAAGCCCGTCAATGGGCAGGGAATGTATCTGTTGCCGATTTGTACATTCCAAGCACTTAGTACAGTGCTCTGCACATAGTAGCACTCAATAAATACTATTGAATGAATGAATTAACGCTGTTCTTTGGTAAGCGGTTTAAGAGAACTCAGGCTCTAATTGTGTCAGCAACGAGTCAGAAGTAAGATCCCACAATACTTTTCACAGACAGCTCTCTCACCTTTCTTCTGGAACATGGTGATGATGATGGCATGTCTGAAATCCTATGGCATTTTTCATATGGTTGTTTAGGTTGAAGACAGCCTATTGAGACTGCTAAATGGCACATTCCTTCCCTTCTCATGGATTTTGGCTGCCATATCATCAGGAAGCTTTGCACTTCTTCATGATCTAATTATGGGGGTGGCTTCAATAAATATTGGCATGTGAGTTGCTGCTTCACATGTTTTCGGGCATCACCATAAAGGTGGAAGGTGTGTTAGGTAGATTTAAGTATTGTTGCCAACTCCTTAAGAGAGATTTTCTGCCTGTGATTATGTGTTTGTCATCGCCTTGAGACACCTACTCTGATTGTATGTGTCCATATACACACACTCTTCAGGGATCCACAGAAGTTCTTGGTTTGATCCATGTAACCTTGTACTCTTTCTTTCCAGCCTTGTCTCACATCCTTCTTATCTTGTTCAGTATTCCACTTCATAGGTTTCGATAAGCATCCTTTTTGTCAGGGTTGTGAGAATCAGCAATGTGCTATTGATGCATTGCTTGTTTGGCTGTAAGTAGCTCTTCAATTTCAGAGACATTCTCATTAAAGCAGTCCTAGTGTTTTCTTCTGGTAGCACACACAGTCCTGGAGACTGCCCGCTACACAGTATCCTCTAGAAATAACCAGTTGCGGTCAAACTAGTAGCATTGGATGCAATTTCCTTCCTTACAGACGTGCTTTGATGATTTCATCCCTATTTTGCACATTATGATGCTTTTACAGAAATGGGAACCTCCTCGACATCTCAGTGCTGAGTGATGACAGGAATCAAATAAGGGATAACTGCTTAGATCTTGGGCGCATCCTAAAATCTTGCTCTTATTCATTAAATGGAAAACTCTGTTGGTGATTACGAGCTGAAGCTTATGACATTCACTCAATAGAAGGAAGCCATTACTATTTAACCTTCCAATACTGATTTGGCCAATGATTTTTTTTTCCCATGTTTCAGGTTCACTGCCCATATATGCATTGAAATTTCCCATGACAATCAGATTGAAATGCTGTTATATGTCTAGAGCTACTTACGGGAACCCTTCAACCAAGTCCAAATATTTATTATCTTCTCTCAATGTCTATGTTCTTAAAATAATTCTGCTTAAGGGCACAAGGGTATAAAATCGTTTCTTTACTCAAATCAAACTGCATTTGGTTTTGTGCAAAAATATATTTTACTATTTTAATATTCAAACTCTAATGTATATCTATTTTTCCCTTAAACAACTTTCCTCAATCTCCATTGTCTCCCCATAGGATAATAGTAACAACAATAGCAATAAAATAAATTATATTTTTAATTTGTTAAGTGCTCACTATGTGCCAAGCACTGTTCAAAGTCCTAGGGTAAATGCAAGTTTATCAGGTTAGACACAGTCCCTGTCCCACATGAGGCTCACTATCTAAGCAGGAAGGAGAAGAGGTACTGACACCACCACCCAGCCCCACAACACTTATGTACATAGACATAATTTATTCATATTAATGTCTGTCTCCCTCTCTAGACTGCAAGCTTGTTGTGGGCAGAGAATGTGTTGGGTTCATTGTTATACTGTACTCTCTCAAGCGCTTAGTATGGTAAGTGCTCAATATATACTATTGATTGATTTCACAGATGAGGAAATTAAGGCACAGAGAACTTAAGTGACTTGCCCATGGTCACACAGCAAGCAGTTGGTCAAGCCAGAAGCGTTCTGCACACAGTAAGCGTTCCATAAATACAACTGAATGAATGAAGTCGGTGCTCAATAAGTGCTCCCACTACTAGTGCTGGTGTTTCTTGAATGCTTACTATGCGCTGAAGTACTACACTAAGTGCCGGGGTTGATACAAGATAATCAAATGGGACACAGTCCCTGTCCCACAGCAGGCTCAAACTCTAAGAAGTATATTATCCCCATTTACTGGTAAGGAAAGAGAAGCACAGAGAAGTTAAATGATTTGCCCAAGGTCACACAATTGGCCAGTGTCAGAGATGGTACTAGAACCCAGGTTTCCTGACAACCCCTTCATGTTCTTTCCTTGCTGAGCCCTGACTTGAGGAGGTTGTAGCTATGAGTCTCTCCTCAGTGCTCACAATACAGCTTCATCCAACCCAAAGTAGCGACCCCCAGTACCTCCGCAACCATGACCGAGAAGATAATAATTATGCTATTTGATAAGTGTTTACTATGTTTCAGGCACTGTACTATGTTCTGGGATGGATCCAAGCCAATTGAGTTGGACACAGTCCCTGTCCCACATGGGGCTCACAGTCTTAATCCCCATTTTGCAGATGAAGTAACTGAGGCCCAGAGAAGTTAAGTGACTTGCCCAAGGCCACACAGTAGAGAGGTGGCAGAGCTGGGATTAGAACCAATGACCTTCTAACTCCCAGACCTGTGATCTATCCACTATGCCATGCGATGACCCTCCACAGCACCGTTCAGGGCCACTATTGCCAGGTGACCCAGGTGTCCACTATCCCTCAGTTCCCAGAAATGATCCTTTTTGCCTTGTAAGAGAAGACCATGTGGAAGCTGACCTGGGACAAGACCAAATATGGTACCCCCCCCCCCCCCCGGTGGGCCCTGTGGGGCCACTCCCACTTTGTGGGCAATGTAGTCATCTTCTCGGACAGAGAGTTCATCCTGTCTGGATCCTAGGATGGAACCTTGCACCTCTAGGACCTTACAACTGGCACCATCATGCAGTGCTTGGTGGGCCACCTCAAGGATGGGCTGAGTGTGGCCTTCTCCTCTGACAACCTGCAGATTGTCTCTTGCTCTTGAGACAAGACCATCGGGATGTAGAACATCCTTGGTGTCTGCAAATACACTGTACAGAATGAAAGCCACTCAAAGTGGGTGTCCTGTGTGCATATCTCACCGAAAGAAGCAACCCCATCTTCATCTCCTGCTGCTGGGACGAGCTGATCAAGTTCTGGAATTTGGCCTACTGCAAGCTGAAGACCAACCACACTGGCCATAAGGGCTACTTGAAAATGATGATCGTCTCCCGATGGCTCCCTCTGCACCTCTAGGGTCAAGGATGGGCAGGCCATGTTATGAGACCTGAATGAGGGCAAGCACCTGTACACCCTGGGTGGTAGAGACATCATCAATGCCCTTTGCTTCAGCCCCAACCAGCAGCAATTCTTGATACAGAGATGGATGGGCAACCATTGAAGGCACTTGAGGAGAGGGGAGAGGTGCAGAAAATGATTTTATTCAAGTCACCTTAAAGTGATCTCTCTCAAATCATCTGTATTTTTTCTGTACTATCATCCAGTATAAATCTAGCACTTCTTTCATGATCTTTCCCCTCAATCTCACTAATGACATGAAAACAAATTCCTCAATATATAACAACTTATCAATATTTCACTCATTTTATTTGAAACACTTTCTTTCCTTAGAAATCTATTTTGTGCTATATGATCAATGTTTTCATTTATTCACTTAATATAAAGGAAGCTAAGGTAAGCTCTTCCAACAGGGAGATAATTTTAAGATGAAGTCTATTAGAGCAGTAGAGTGAGAGTCAGGAGATATGGATTCAAATTGTTATTGTAAATGGTTTCATAGAATAACCTTGAACTTTACCTTCTTGTAACTCAGTTACTTATATATGTGTGTGTATATTTATACATGTGTTTAAATAATTTGGAATTTATTTAGCCCCCTCTAAGTGTTACTGTAAATATAAAACTAAAAATATTTTTGTGAGGTCAGTAGTAATTTGTGGTGGCTCAGTAAGGCCTTGCCAAAACATTTTTCCATTTGACACACAGCACCCAGGCCCACATCCCCTCTCTGATTTTATTAGTACCTTGATCAGGGATCTGGAAAATGTTGCAGTGCTAAAATATGAAAGATAAACTTAGTCCATGGTGGCTGTGAACTTACAGGCCGAGAGATGTGGGTGAGATTTATCTCACCTGCCTCCTTGGCTCTGTCACTTGTCTTCTGTGTGACACTGGGCAAGTCACTTCACTTCTCTGTGCCTCATTTCCCTCATCTGTGAAATGGAGATTGAGACTGTGAGCCCCATGTGAGACAGGGATGGTGTCCAACCTTATTTGCTTACCCCAGCGCTTAGTACAGTGTCTGGCACATAATGAACTCTGAACAAATACTACAATTACTATTAATGTAGGAACAGGCCTACCACCTACACTGCAGGACAGCAGTGTTCCTTCCTATCATTTAGAAACATTGGGAAGGTTGTGAATACTGAATTCTGATTGGCCTGCCAGAATGGTGAAGAAGTCTGATAACTGTTTCTTGAGCCAACATGTAATGGAACTCTTTTGTTTCTTTTAATAATTTCAATCTTTCCTTGAGTGTCCATTGATATATTTCTCCTTGTCCACAAGCTCCCAAACAGGCCAGAGACCATTTCTCTTATTTCTATTGTACTCTAAAGGCATTTCGTACATTGCAGCACATTCAATATGATGCAATAAATACCATATTGAAAAGAAAAAGACTTCTGTAACATTTAAAAATAAATCATCTAAGTTCCAGAAAGACACTATATAATCATAATTTACCATAATAAGCAGCTGCATGGCCTAGGGGAAAGAGCACAGTCCTGGGAGTCAGAGGACTTGGGTTCTAATCCCAGCTCTGTCAAATGCTTGCTGTGTGACCTTAGACAAGTTAAATTCTCTGTTCTCACTTCTGTTCTTCCTACTTAGATCCAATTCAATCGTGTTTATTGAGTGCTTACTGTGTGCAGAACACTAAGTGCTTGGGAGAGTATAAGAATAAACAGACACATTCTCTGTCCATGATGAGCTTACTGTCTGGAGTATGAGCTTAGACTGTGAGGCCCTTGTGTGACAGGGACTGTGTCCAACCTAATTTTGAATCTACCCCAGTGCTAAGACCACTGTTTGATACAAAGTCTCAAACATAAAATCACTTGCCCCCTCCTATTTCACCTTGCTACTCTACTACAACCCAGCCTGCACACTTCACTCTTCTAATGCTAACACTCTCACTGTACCTTGAGATCTCGTCTGTCTCTTCCCCAAACCCTCACCCACATCCTGCCTCTGGTTTGGAACTCCCTCCCTCCTCAAATCTGACAATTACTCTCCCCCACTTCAAAGCCTTACTGAAGGCACATCTCCTCCAAAAAAGATTCCCTGATTATGCCCTGCTTTCCTCTTCTCCCACTCCCTTCTGCATCGCCCTGACTTGCTCCCTTTATTCACCCCCGCCCCCATCCCCATGTACTTATGACTGACTATAAGCTCACTATGGGCAAGGAATGTGTCTGTTTTGATGCACTCTCCCAAGAGCTCAGTACAGTGCTCTATACACAGTAAGCACTCAAATATGAATGAATAGAAAGCTCTTAATACCATTAAAAAAAATCATTATTCATAACTGAGCAAGACTGTTAGTAATGGCTGGGAAATATGAACTGTATAAATTGGGAACAGGACATGCTGAGGTCTGGTACATATTGCATCCTTCTCTTCAATATACACTAAAGGTGTGACGCTTATCTTCTTGGCAGGACTGCTTCATCACCCTGAGGAATTCACTAGAACTCTTTCACTAAAAAAAGTCCATTAAAATCACTTCAAAGAGAAAGGCACTAAAATGGTCTTAAGCAGTCATTTTTCAATGTTGTGTGCAGAGATTAAGACACCTATAGTAACTCCCTTTATCATTAATGGGAGTTGAACATCTAGCCAAGTCAAAGCTAAAAGGTTCCCACTGAGGCTTTAATTTATAGCCATAATGGAAAAGAAACACTAATCCAAAAATGAAACTTGCGAGTGTTAGCACACTTATTTTACCAGGTATTAAAAATGTTGTAGAAAATTATAAAGCACGTTTACCATACCCACATACATTAAGGAAAGGTTTCCAGTTAAATGTCAAATCTCCATGACTCTGTGGATTTAAGTCCTCAAAGTTATTTTAATGGCATTTTTAATTGAGTAATTTTTAAAGTTACCCAATTCTCCCAGTTGCTATGTTACCTAAAGTTAAAAACTGTAAGCTTTGATAATTAAGGAAGATAACTTTAAATCATGTGTAAGATGGGTGGAACAGTTTACTTATGACATTGGTTAAATATACTTTCACCTATTTCTTATTCTTCATTTCTCATTTCTGATCAATATAAAGGGTATGAATAAAAAATGGAGGTACAGAAACCTGCAGGAAAATAACTGAAAAGTGATGTCTGGAATACCACTGTTACATCCGTAGGTCTAGCCATTACACGTAGAGTATTAATGATTTCTTCACATCAGTCCCACTCTAGAATGACTCAACTGTCTTCTTGTCTTGAGTTATGCAAAAGTGCTCTACTTTGAGCTTCTTATTTTATGGTACTTGTTAAGTACTTACTTATGTGCCAAGCACTGTACTAAGCGCTGGGGTGGATACAAGCAGATCAGGTTGGACACAGTCCCTGTCCCACATGGGACTCACAGTCTTAATCCCCATTTTAAAGATGAGGTAACTGAGGGCCAGAGAAATTAAGTGACTTGCCCAAGGCCACACAACAGACATGTAGCAGAGCCGTGATTAGAAACAGGTTCTTCTAACTCCCAGGCCCATGCTTTATCCATTAAGCCACACAGCATATGATAGGCACTGTACTAAGTGCTGGAGTAGATGCAAGATCATCCGGTTGGCCACTGTCCCTGTGTCACATGGGACTCAGTCTAAACTGGATGATTTAATCCCCATTTTACAGATGGGGTATCCAAGACACAGAGAAGTTAAATGACTTGCCCAAGGTCACATAGCTGACAAATGGCAGAGCACTGGTGGAGCAGGAGGCAAGCGACATAGAAGCAGCATGACCTAGACCATAAGCTCATTGTGGGCAGGTAATGTGTCTGTATTATTTTGTACTCTCCCAATCACTTAGTACACTGCTCCACACTCAGTAAGCCCTCTATAAGTATGACTGATTGCCTAAGTAGTGGAAAGAGCATGGGCCTGGGAGTCAGAATGACCTGGGTTCTACTTCTGGCTCTGCCACCTGCCTGTATGACCTTGGGTAAGTGACTTAACTTCTCAGTGCCTCAGTTATCTCCTCTGTAAAATGGGGATTAAAACTGTGAGAACATGGACTTTGTTCTAACCTGACTAGCTTGTATCTATCCCAGCACTTAGGACAGTGCCTGGAACAGAGTAATCTCTTAACAGATACCATAAAAAAAATCCACAGGCTCCCAATCTCATCTTTCCCAACTTTGTGGCATTCACACTTCAGTTATGTCACTCTTGCTTAAGGCCTTCAGGTTTGAATCTGAGGTCATAGAAGCAAGGTCATTTGGATGATATTTATGATTCTCTCCACCCTAAGTAAATAAGTATCATGTCAAATGTAAACTCACTTAATCTAACACATCTAGGTAGCTAGGAGCTGTTAAAAATTAGGTTTTAGACATATTTGGGTTCATAAAGGGATATTAGTCTTTGGCAAACAAATGTTTTAGAAGTTTAGCAAAAAGCATTACTAATTTCCAGATTAAAACATGATAGGATTTTTAAAAATAAAGTCATTTTAACCCCACAAAAGAGAACGTTTTGTAAACTTGCCAATAGTCCATTAGCAGTTTTATTCTAAAAAGTTAAAAGTAGAAATGAGTGTTTTTTTTAAAATGGCATTTGTTTATCAACCAATCAATGGTATTTACTGAACACTTACAATGTGCAGAGCACCCTAAGTTCTTGGGAGGATACAAAACAACAGAGTTTGCAGAACTGAAGTAACTTGCCCCGGACACACAGAAAACAGTGGAGCTGAAATTAGAACCCACGACCTGACTCCCAGGCCCATGCTCGATCCACTACTCCAGGCTGCTCCTGCCAGGGGACCTAGAACTGACCCATGAGGGACCCCTCCCCCCACCCCAAATGGTCAGAGGGTGGGAGGCAGAGGAGGAGACAGCAAACGAGATTGAGGAGTGGTCAGAGAAAAAGGAGAACTACAAGAGGACAGTGCCAGTGAAGCCAGAGTTGGATAATGTTTCAAGTAGAAGGGAGTGGTCTGCAGTTTCTATAGGAGTTGACTGGTCTAGGAAGATTACAATATAGAATAGATGCCATCAAATTTGGTGAAAAAAGGTCACTGGATACTTTAGAGAGGCTGTTTTAGTGGAGTGAAGGTGGAGACCTGATTGGAGGGGATCAAGGAGAGAACTGGATTACAGGAAGTGGAGAAAACAGATGTAAATAACTCAAGGAGTCTGGAGGGAGATAGGACCATAACTGGAAGGAGCTGTGGAGTCAAGGGAGGGTTTTTTAATTTTAAGAATAAGGGATACATGCACATGTTTGAAAGCAGTGGGGAAGAAGCCTCTGGAATGTGAACGGTTGAAAATGACGATCAAGGTGGGAAGAAGGGAAGAGGCTAGTGCCTTAAAATCATATGAAGGGATGAGGTCAGAAGAACAGGTGAAGGTGTTAAGTGCTTATGGTATGCCAGAAACTATACTATTCACTGGGTTAGATATAAGCTAGTCAAGTTGGACATAGTCCACACGTGACATGGGGCTCACGGACTTAATCCCCATTTTACAGATGAGGTAACAAGCACAGAGAAGTGACCTGCCCTAGCACACCCAGCAGATGAGTCATTGAGCTGGGATTAGAACCCAGGTTCTAGGGTCCTTCTCCCCCTTTCATATAGTATATTGTGAACTTTTCTTTTTGTAAAACCAAGATTTTTTCCTAAAATTCAAGCATATGTAATTTTAATATTAATGAGGTCATACTACACTAACATTAATTAAGCAGAGATTTATCATTAATTGCTTCCACATGATTAATCCCTAATTAAACTGTTTTTTAAGTACTTTTGCTATCTGAAGTAGAGTTTGCAATCCACTCTTCTACATGTATTTTAAATGCCTCCAGTAAAGTACAACAAAAGGATATTACAAAGCCACTGTAGCAGTAATAAATTTCTATGCCCAAATGTTAAAACTTCTCCTCCTTTCTCATTTTTAAGGTCAGTAAAAATGAATTCATTTAAGAGTCTCATTCTGAATTCCCTTTTCCCCTTCCAGTCAAGCAATCAGTGGTATTTATTGAGCGCTTACTGTGTACTGTGTACTGTGTAAGCTCTTGGGAGAGTACAAGTGCTTGGGAGATGCAATTTTCCTAATCCATGAAAAGGGAGATCTATCTAGCTGACAGAACTCTATAATAGGAAGAAAGCCATTTGGCTTTCTAACTGATTTTGTGTGATCTTGAGCAAATTTTTTCCCCATTCTATACCCATAGCACCAAGCAACTGACAGACATTCAGCATGGGACTTTCCCTGCAATAAATACAATTGACTGACTGCATTTAGTCATACACATACTCCTCAACTACCCTGTCAAAGGCAGACCATAAAAGCAAAGATAAGTAGGGGGCTTTATAAACACAAATATGGCAGCATAACAAAGAATGATTCTTGAGAACTGATTAAGTTAAAGGTAAGGGTCAGGAGTTTCTGCTTGATTCAGAGAAGAATGGGCATCCCTGTTATAGTACAAGGTCCAGTTCTGGATCCCCTTCTATTTTCCATCTACACCCACTCCTTTGGAGAACTCATTGGCTCATATGGTTTCAACTACCACCTCTAAGAGGAAGAAACCCAAATCTACATCTCCAGACCTGATCTCTTTCCCTCTCTGCAGTCTCACTTTTCCTCTTTGTTTCAAGGCATCACTACTTGATTGTCTTCCTGTCACCTCAAGCTTAACATCCAAAACAGAACTCCTTATCTTTCCATTCAAACCCTGTCCTCTCCCTGAGTTTACCAACAATGTAGGCAGCACCATCTTTCCTGTGTCACAAGTCAATAAGCATGGTGTTATCCTTAACTCCTCTCTCTCTCTCATTCAACCTTTATATTTATATTCAATCCATCACTAAATCCTGTCACGCCCATCTTCAAAACAATGCTAAAATCCACCTTTTCCTCTCCATCCAAAGTACTATCATGGTAATACAATCACTCATCCTATCCCACCTGGATTACTGCATCAAACTCCTTGCTTCCTGTCTCTCCCCACTCCAGTCCATACTTCACTCTGCTGCTTGGATCACTTTTGTACAAAACATTCAGGACACATATCACTCCTCAAAAACTCCAGAGGTTGCCCATCCACTTCCACTAATAAAAACTCCTCACCATTGGCTTTAAAGCACTCCATCACCTTGCCCCCTCTCCCTCACCTCACTAATTTCCTACTACAGTCCAGCTCACACACTTCACTCCCCTAACACTAACCTTCTCACCATACCTCAGTCTCGCCTGTCTCACCACCGACCTCTTGCTCATGTCCTGCTTCTGGCCTGGAATGCCCTTCCCTCCTCAAATCCAACAGACAATTACTCTCCCCCACTTCAAAGCCTAATAGAAGGCACACCTCCTCCAAGAGGCCTTCCCTGACTAAACACCTCTTTCCTCTTTTCCCACTCTCTTCTGCATCACCCTGACTTCCTCCCTTTGTTCTTCCCTGCTGCTAGCTCCACAGTACTTATTTACATATCTGTAATTAATATATTTATATCCACGTCTGTCTCTCCACCTCTAGACTGTAAGCTCTTTGTGGGCAGGGAATGTGTCTATTTGTTATACTGTACTCTACCAAGCGCTTAGTACAGTGCTCTGCACACAATAAGCAATAAATATGATTGAATCAATGAATGAATAATTCCCATCCTATCCTTTTGTGTGTGCCAAAGCCCCTCCTGAAACGGTAGGGTTGGGGAAGACACTGTTCTCTGTCTCCATTTCCCGTTTTCCCTCTCATTTATTTCCTATTTCTCCTCCTTTTACTCACAGAATATTTTCTGTGTAAATAGAACTCCAAAATCCCCAAGAAGTGATTTTGCATTTACAAAACCAGGATTTGAATGTCATACTGTGTCCCATCCACCCAAGTTTGCTGCCAGGAAGGGAGAAAGGATTACAATCCTCCATTTCTGGATGATGAATTGTACCCCATTTCTTAGTAAGTTGTCTGAACAACTCTAGACTCTAGGCTGTAAGCTCACTGTGGGCAGAGAATGCCACTGTTTATTGTTGTACTTTCCCAAGCACTTAGTACAGTGCTCTGCACACAGTAAGCACTCAATACAATTGAATGAACAGAAACCACCTTGGAAATGGGAAGATATTGATTGCAGAGGGAAAGGTGGAAGAATGGCGTCTTTCTCTTCTGTCTTCATCATCCTCCACATCTGCTCATTCCCAACCCTTTTCCATAATACCTTCATAACCAAAATTTCAGTAGGATGAATGCGGTCAAACAAAAATGCTCAAAGTTCTCTTCAACCCAATAGCAATAAATTAAAGCATGAGCTTCAAAATTTAGAACAGATTTTAAGTGGACATATGCGGCAACAGCATCAAGAGTCTCAAATATTTAGGAAGAATCCATTTTGGATGTCAGTCACTGTTGACTGTCTTCTTAAATCACTGGTACAGTATATAGTAGCAGCCAAAAAAAGAACTGGCATTCTCAGATGAGGAATTGAAAACCCAACAAAAAGCATAGTTCTGCCTGTATATGAAAGCCATACTTGGAATACTATACACAGGGATGGTCATTACCACTTAGTAAGGACACAAGAAAGGTGGAGAATGTTCCAAGAAGAGCAACCAAAATGACCTAGAGGATGGAGGATAGAGGAGGTAAGTTGAAAAGAACATTTCAGGATGGAAAAATAAAGGCTCTGAGAAGAGCCACAATTGAAGCTTACAAAGTCCTGAAAAGTGTGGACCTTTGAATGAGAAATTGTAGTTCACTAAGTCCCACACAGCACCAGAAAGAAGGGAGCAACCACTAACCCTAAGATTGTATGTTCAAAATAAACAAAAGGTAAAATTTTTCCACATAGCTTGTGGTGTGCATATGGAATTCATTTCCACAATAGGTTGCAGAGGTCAAAAACAGCATTAAGGTCAAGAATGTTTGAATAAATTCAGAGACTATAGGTCCAAGAAGGGCTAGAGGGGAAATTAGAATATTAGATGGTACATTCATAATCAAGAGGATGGATGTCAAGGATGACAACTATCACACTGTTCCTCCTGCATCTTTTGTTACCACTGTGAAAGACAGAATCCTGGGCTAGGTAGACCATTTTTCTGACCCAAATTGCATTTCTTATGGAGAGTTGAGCTTTTATTATAATAACATATTAATTATGTCATTTAAAATAAATTCATTAGGTCTCAAAGCCAATTCAAAGGCAAAAATAGAACAGGTATATCACAAAAGGAAAATGATCTCAATAGATGACAAAGAATATTAGTCTTACATTCTTCCACAAATTTATCGGTGAAAATTTTTCTAAGTACAGTCACTCTAACACAACAGTTCTGATACATGGGTAACATTATAAAATAAATATTAACTTCCAACTGACTTTCCAACTCATCTATTTTCATTCCACATGGAAATCATGAATGTTTGTTGCAATTGAGGTCATTTTGTGACATTTCTTAGGAATAAATGAAGCATTCCATTCAACTGAGCTAATTATATTCAGTTCTGAGTACAAGCCTAGCAACAGAAAATGATCCAATTTAGGTAAGAGGAATCTACCTGTACTCTGACCACATTTGCCAAGTCCTATGACCAGCCTTTTCCAACTATATACACTACTCCTCACATTCTTCTCCCCCAATTAGACTGTTCTCCCCCAATTAGACTGTAAGCCCGTCAAAGGGCAGGGACTGTCTCTGTTACTGATTTGTACATTCCAAGCGTTTAGTACAGTGCTCTGCACATAGTAAGTGCTCAATTAATTCTATTGAATGAATGAATGAATAACTCTGATGGAAAACAGGTCAAAAGCATGTTCAGAAGGCAATAGAGATCAGCAATTTTTCAGCCATTGACAATCCAGATGCATCTGAGGACAGCTACCCTTTAAGTTAAACTAAAATAAGAAAAATCCTTCCAAATACCTTCAGGTATGCAATCTAATAATATTAAAAAGTTGCAATTTGAGATCATGGTACTTTTTTGGTTTTGGTTTGTTTTTTTTTTACCCTAAATATTTTTCTGTAGTTGCCAACAACACAATAATCTTGATAAGCCTGTCCCATTGCCATTACTCATTAGGAAGACATGTCCCATATTTTGAAAGCTGGATTATAAATTTATGCCTAATTAATGGTCAAAGTATTTACATCACTAGAAAGGATCTATTTGAGGAAATTAATGAAACCAAAAGAATCACAGGATCACTGAATCCTTCAAAAGGAACTCAAGAAGTCATCAGGTTAAGTCTCCAGTTTCTTGTCAAAGGAATATCTAAATTGTCTGAGGCAAACTTATCTAGCCTATTTTTAATAAATTCCAAATATATCAATTCTCTACCCACTCTCCCATCAGGTTTTGTCATCCCATTCATGATCTATTTCAGATAGGATTAATTTTGTGTAAACTTGTCAGGCCATAGATAAAAATGCTCTCTACTCAAAAAAAAAAAAAAAAAACCACCCCACCCAAGGACTAGTCTTGAAAAGCAATGATCTCAGAAGTTAAAAAACTAATTCATTTTACATATTTCAATTTGCATCTACAATATTGATAAACTCCTGTCGTTTTAGGCTATAAACTATATAAAAGCCAGGTGTGTGTTCTCTGAATGGTGATCAGTGTCAAGGCTCACCCACTCTAGTCTGAAAGCTTATTGTGGGCAGAGAATGTGTCTGTTTATTGTTGTTTTCTATACTCCCAAGTGCTTAGTACAGTACAGTAAATACACAGTAAGTGCTCAGTAAATACAATTGAATCGAATGAATGTGATCAGTATTCATCATCCTCATGATTGCATATTACAACAATAAGATGACAATGAGGGCTATCGGTTCAAAGGATTTGGCAAATGTGGTCAGAGTACAGGTAGATACCTCTTACTAAATTGGATCATTTGCTTGTACTATGTAACATTCCACATCCCAGACTACCTTAAAAAGTATTCAATACTCAGTATCAGTATCAAGACAATGTTTGCTTGCTTTGCAAACTTTATTAGCAGACTATGTGCTATAGCTATATCCCTCCATGTAGTCTCTAGGGAAGTTAAATTTTATACTTTTTGATTTCAAGAAATATGTTCAAAATAATAGTCTCCAAATGAACAAAAATTCCTTCTTTCTTCCTTTCCCTCCCTTGCACCGAATTCCAGAGAAGATGCATTGAGCTTATAAAACTAGTGAACTACATACCTAAATCCCAAACTGATACAAAAAAGCAGCTAAAAAATACCTCACAGTAAAAGCAAGCTGAGATTTCTGCTAGGTATTCAAATCTGCTTCGCACGTGATAGGTGGTACTTTCTCATAAAGAGCAGTAGAAAAGGTGAATCTCCCTTAACTGATATGAAAAAGCTGTTACTGCTTGTGAGATTACAATCAACCCTTTTCAGTCCTTTTCTCTTTGGCTCCTTTGTCCTCTCCATCTTATTTTGCTAAAAGAGTGACAGCCCTTTGCCATCCAGCCCACACAATGGTCTGATTTATATCCACCCATTATCTTTAAGATATTCAGTAAATTAAATTTATTTTTCAGTCAATTAATTTGGGGCAAAATAAGACAAAGTTAATAAATATAACGAGTTACAATCCATTTTCAGTGGCAGTTTTAATACATGCAGAATGGCATCTAAATCAGGCTAAATGACACTGCATAATGTTAATAAACAGAAGTGAGGAAATAAGCCAGTCATTTATCCAAATCAAATCAAGTCTCATTGCTTTTGAAAACCAGTAGGTCGGAGAGGAGGGCTTCATCTGACAAAGGGTTTCCACCTTTGGTTATGATTTACTCTGAACACAGTAATGAAGCCATGAGGGCTCAGGTGGGGAAAAGAACATTAACTTCAAATACCCAGATTTATAATTTATACTAATCTTTATTTTATATAAATAAAATAATTAACTGATATTTATACAATGATTTTTACACTGTGTTCTACCTCATTTGATATAAAATGCATATTTGTTAGTTGCAACTGCCTTATAAAGTCATGGAATTCAACACAAAAATGTGTCTAAAATAAATCTGAATAAAACTAGAGCATACAGATGAGAGGCTAGGTTCCTAGTCCTGCTACTCCTGGACCCTTCTCTAGCCACTTATCCAGTCTTTATTATTATTGTTAATTATTGTTAATAATAATAATAATAGTATTTGTTAAGCACTACTATGTGCCAAGCACTGTTCTAAGCACTGGGAGGGATACAAGATAATCAGGTTGTCCCACGTGGGGCTCACAGTCTTAATCCCCATTTTACAGATGAGGTAACTGAGGCCCAGAGAAGTTAAGTGATTTGCCCAAAGTCACACAACTGACAAGTGGCAGATCCGGAATTAGAACCCATGACCTTTGACTCCCAAGACCATGCTCTTTACATTGAGCCATGTGGCTTCTCTCTGCTTTACCTTTCTTTCCTTCATCCCAACTTCTAAATTTCACTAGCCAAAGGAATCAGACTGCCGAATGTTCCATCTTGCTCAAGAGCCAGAAATCTGTTCCCTGTGTGTCTGTTTCCATTCCTTCCAACATAATCAGTCTCTATTTACTCCTCAGCACTCCCTCTTTGGACTCTCCACCAATCCTCTGGACTACCAGCTGCAGTCCTTGCCTCACTCTAGAGTAGTGAGTGCCTCACTCTAGACTTTAAGATCACTGTGGGCAGGGAATCTGTTTACTGTTGTACTGTACTCTCCCAAGCACTTAGTACAGTGATCTGCACACAGTAAGTGCTCAATAAATTTGATTGAATGAATTAAATGAATAGTACCAAATGAAGTCTCAGTTCCTCAGAGCATCTATCTTTTCCCGCCTGCATTATTACTAAAACAGTTCCCATCTCCAATTACCAGGCAGATCTTTCACAATCTGGGATGTTGACCTTCCCTCTCCAGAGAACTACTTGGTCACCCCAAAACAGAGGGTCCTGAGGAGCTGCCAGGAAAAAAAACATCTTGGTCAGATTTAGGCTCTGAAGTTCTAATTCCACTCTCATTTCTCTTGATAAGTGCAGTCATTAGGTTTTTATTTGTTTATGTTTCATTTAGATGAGGCTAACACTTAAAAGATGTTATAATGGAGGGTAATAGACCACACATTTTCTTGGACATTTTTCAGTGCCAAACCAAGTGTGATGTTATGTGCAAGGTTTAGACTTAAGATGGGCAGTTTGGGATTAGTCTTTAACCCACCCACCTGCTCTCCTCTATCTACTAACTTGCTTTTTTATGACAACTCAGAAACAACAGAAATATATGATGTAATTAAAGATACAACTATAGATGTATGAAGAGTCATAGAAAATCTGAAATGTATCCTTAGAGAGAAAAATACAGGATTTACAGGACTTAATTTGAACTGAGACAGAAAGAACAAAGGTCTGGGAGTTAGGAGACTGGGCTTTAACTGAGGCCTGCTGTTTAATCCCAAATTTCCTAATCTGTAAACTAATGATCAGCTACCTGTTCTCCCTCCATCTTAGATTACAACTACCCTGTGGGACAGGGACTGTGTCCGATCTGATATCTTGGATCTATACCTACCTTTGCACAGGTTCCACATAGTAATTACTTCATAAAAGCAATCATTACCATTCCATCAGTCAATGATATTTCTTGAGCACCTACTAAATGCAGAACACTATACTAAGCGCTTGGGAGAGTACAATACAACAAAATTAACAGATATGTTCCCTGCCCATAATGAATTTACAGTCTACAGAGGAGCTTACAGTCTAGAGACAATCTTACTGTTTGGGCAGAGCAGTCCTGTGCTGGAGTCCAGGCACCTATGATTAAAGCCCTGATATTTATAAAGGTGTGCAGGTGGGCAGTAGCCCACTCCTGCGACTTGGAAGTTACACTAACTACTCTTGGAATTGAGCTCTGTAGTATTGCCATACCACTGCATCTCCTGGCAATTATTCTACTCTCAAGGATGAGTGCTTATGTGCCAATCTTCAAATCTTCCTGCTCCCTACACTAGTTAAGTGTTCCACCAAGGAGAGGTTTAAAAAGGTGGCAGAGACTGAATGTACTGGATATGTAGCTAATGGGAAAGATGTCAGGATTCAATGTCCAGGAACTTCTCCCAGGGCAAACTGAGCACTAAGAATGTGCAATTATTTTACCTGTGCTAAATGGTTAAAAACAAGGAAATAAGATGACTTTTACCCGAAAAAAAAAATGAAACATCAAAACACTGATAACTTCTGCTTGGGAAACTTCTTGAACAATTAAAAATGGGGATGCTAGTTAAATGTTATGAATTCCCACACTTGGGATTTCTGTTGCATGAATAAAGAGCTTTCTCTATCGTGTTTCTCCAATCATAGGAATCACTCAAATACGAATGATGGTCAGAAATATGCTGATTTCAAATGTCTTGAACACTTAAAAGCTATCACCTATGGTCAAATTTTGCATCATGAGAACTATTAGTTCCATCAATCTGTTAAATTCCAGAGAAAATTACATATTCTGGTGGTCACAGCTTTTCATTTCAGAAATATGCATTTTAATTCTTCATAACTTTGGAGGTTGTCTTCAATGAATTATTATACTACTGTTTGTCCCGATAGTATTCTGCTCACTGTTACAGTTTGGAAAACTTACTTCTAATAACTGATTCAATTAAACCATTGAAAAATGGTTTGTATAAAATAGTATGGCTGGGCAAACCAGGTTTGTCTCTATCATTACATACTGCATTCAATCAGCTTACAAATGTTGCCATGTTTTCCTAATCATAGTACTTGTAACATTCTGAATAAAAATCCAAAGATCAATATACTGTCTCCAGAAAACAATAAGCCATGGTAAATGAATAATTTCATTTACAGTAAAAGGCCTAGTCTCCAGATAGATTCCATTATTGTTCAAATTAAATGCCCATACTTAATTCAAGATGGAACCTAGAGCAATGTACAATGGAATGTGGGGAAGAAAATGTAAATTATTTAAATTGATTTAGAAAATGATCAAATAGGTTTGCTCTGAGTGACAATAGAAGAACGCTCACTACAAAGTTCCAAAGCAAGTTCTTGAAACTGTGAATGAAAAGGTTTACCGGGATAAGAAACTCACAGATTTAAGAATGCTGATACATTCTTCTGGAGTGCAGCACCACTGAGACCAAGCCTTTTCAATTTGGTTTAAACATTGTTTGCAACTCAAAGAAGTGTTTGCTCTTGGTAAGTACTAGCAGGAGTTTAAGAGCTTCTTTTGACTATGAAACAAACAGCCTTGCTTCGAAAGCATCTCCTGGGTATGACAATCCAACAGGTTTTTTCCACCTTTGAGAGCTATGAAAGAAAACCGGTGTAAGGCAAGATGAAAAAAGGGGGTTGAATTGTTTTTGTTGAAAAGGATGGTGTGCAGTCTTTTTCTGACATGTTACAGTGCCAAAATGCTTACCTCAAACGAAAACAGACCAAGGTAAACAATATGTAAGCAGATTTAGCCATCACACATACAAAGCACTTCAGAATGAGGCTCTAGAAATGCTTGTGATTTTAAACAGAAATGGACTGAAAATGTGGAAAGCAGTCAGTGCCCTTCAATCCACCATTATTTCAAATGCTATACTGCACATGCTTAGGGAGATGGAGAAACAAGTTTTCCAGTAGAAAATTCTACTAGTCACAGTTCCTACAAGAGGCCTTCCCTGACTAACTCCCTCATATCCCCACACTATTAACCCTTCCCTCTGCCTCACCTATGCAATTGGGTGTCTAAACCTTAAGCACTTTGATACTCCAAAACCCATATCACTTAGGTACATTTCTTTATACTCTGCAATTTCCCCAATTTGTAACTTATTTTAATGTCAGTATCCCCCTGTGGACTGTAATCTCCTTGTGGTTAGAGATCGAGTCTACCAACTCTACTGCATTGTATTCTTCCACTCAGTACAGTGTTCTGTACACAGAAAACATTTAATAAATACCATTGATTGAAATTTTATTTCACAGATGAGGAAACTAAGGATTAATTTACTTGCCCAAGGCTACACAGGAAGCAAGTGGCAGAGGTAGGATTAGAACCCAGGTCTTCTGACTAAGACCCATGGTCATATAACTGACAGCCTCAACTCCAAGCATTTCCACCCTTGCCACTTTCAGTTGTAAAATCATAAATGTAGAAGGACCACAGATGAGAGTTGGATCAGTCCTCTGCCTCTATTCTGGAATAAAATGGAAGTAGTGAATCAACCTACATCCAGAAAAACCTACAAAAAACCAAGGGTTTTCAAAAACATAGAACTCAAAGCAGTCACTGAATTCTGCTGCCTTGTTAGAACACTGTCTAATGACACACAGAATAAGGAGATGGAAAACAGAATTAAAAAGTCCAGCTGGCTTTTGTCAGACTGCATATCAGAATGTTATGACAAAGGGCTATCAAAATTCTTTCCAAGTTCACAGTCTAAAAGTCAGCTGTACCATCCAATTGCCTAGATGATTTTATGCTCTGGACCTACTAAAAAGACACATCCAATTTACAGAACAGTTTCACAAACAATACAAACCATATTCAAAATTAAAAGGCAGGATAAGATTATCAGAGATGAGGTCCTGCAATGCAGTGACCTCACCAGAATTGAAATAAAGCTGACAGCAACACAACTCTGTTGGTCAGGACATGCAAGAAGAAGAGATGACAGTAGGATAATTTAGCCATTGTTATATGATGAAATGGAAGGGAACACAAACAAGCCAGCAAGGAGGGCATAGAAAATGCTACAAAGAAACACAGGTTCAAACAATGCATATTGGAGTTCACTACTGGGAGATCACTGGGGCACACAGACCAGCCTTGCACGCAGCTCCTGGGAGAGTTGCTCTCCTTGAGCATGAAGCCTAAGCAGCGGCTTCATAAAGATTGGGGTACCCAAAGACAAATTCGGAAACAGGAAAACCTATAAGGCACAACCCATTAACACAGCAGGGAAGCAAGGAGGTCTGTTTTTACGTGTAAATGTGGCAGGGTATGTAGGTCATAAATTCATCTTTTCCAGACAATTACCTTACCTTCAGGAGCATCATCTTCAAAATTGCAGGGGGAGAGGAGGAGGAGGAGGGAGGAGGAGGGAGGAGGAGGGAGGAGGAGGGAGAATGGGGGAGGGGGGAGGCGAGTGTGTGTGTGTGTGTGTGTGTGTATATATATATATATATATATATATATATATATATAAAAGATACATGGGTCACCGACTCAAGAAGTTTACATTCTAATATGGGGGGGGGAAAGTCTAATGGTCAGGAAAGACTAAATAATCCATAATCTTCATAATTTCCAGGAATGGTGACTTTCTAATTTTCCCATGGACCTCAGTGCAGCGTTTTTTCAACGTCCCCCCCACCCCCCCGACATTGAAGGTTCCTCTTATGGCCAACAGTACTCTTTCTTGCTTTAATTTCAGTTTATTTCCTCGTTTGGCCATAGAGAATTTGTCAGCACTCAAGTCAAAAATTGAGAGAGAGGGAGAGAGGGCTTTCTTCTTTTCCTTCCTTTCCCAAGTGCAGAATAGATTTTCCATTCTTCCTAGGATATATTTTCCATCTCTAATCATTTTGTTGTTCTTCTCTGGCACCCATTCTAGTTTCTTTCCATTTGAACAAAATTGAGGGTCTGACTAAAGTAAAACAAAAGCATTCTGCCCTAGCATGCTAAACTCCTCAGTAATATCTTGGGATCATTTTGGCTTTTTAAATAATTAAAATTAGTGGCTCAGTTTGTGGTTGGGTCCAACTTCAGGTCATTTCACTCTTCCTCTATTTGTGTGTTAATCTCATTCACAACTGTACTACACTGTACTCGTCAGTTGATTTTTCTGCTGTTTTTGGAGGACTTTTTTTTTCCCTAAGCTATGAATTTTATTCCTGTCTTACAAAGCGTTGGCAACCCCACTTCATTTCCTTTCAGTCTGCCATTGGTCTACAGTGTGACCTTGGACATGTCACTTAACTTCTCTTTGACTCAGCTTCTTTATCTGTAAAATGGGGATAATGATTCCTGCCTTTCCCTACCTCACAGGAATGTTGGGAGGAGCAAATGAGATAATTGCTGTGAAAGTACTCTGGAAAATATAAATTCTATACAAGAGTATTGTTATATTTGTAATTTGGCAAAAATATTAGTTCATTTTTTCCCCCTAAAGGAGTACTGAAATCTAGATTATATTTGCTATTACCTTGTCTTCATCACCTGCCACTATTGGAATAGGAAATGTAATTGATCTAGTCTGACTTGTTCTTCACAAAATCATACTGGGTGATTCCTAATAAGCACTGCTGTTCTTCATGGTTGAACATTAATAGTTGGATTTTTTAAATTATTTTTTCCCAGATATTAGTGCAAAGCTGATTAGTCTGTCAGGTCTCCTTCCCCACCCCACTCCCACCCCCAACCAATTTAAAAAATGCATACAAGGTCTTCCCTTTTCTTATACTCAAGGGCTTGCCTTGTCATCAATTCTTCAATTTTTCCCATGGTATTTGTTAAGCACTTCCTCTGTACCAGGCACTCTACTAAGTACTGGGGGTAGATACAAAGAAATTAGGTTGCACACAGTCCATGTCCCACATGGGGCACACAGTCTTAATCCCCATTTTAAAGTTGAGGTAACAGGCACAGAAGAGTTAAATGACTTGGCCAAGGTCACAGCAGGCATATGGCACAGGCAGGATTGGAAACCAGGTCTTTCTGATTCCCTGGCTCACACTCTATCCACTAGGCCAGGTTGCTTCTGTAGGATAATAATAATAATAATTATAATTATAATTATGGTATTGAAGCACTTACTACATCCCACACACTCTACTAAGTGATAGGGTGGATACAAGCAAATTGGGTTGGACAGTTCCTGTCCCACATGGGACTCAGTCTCCATTCCCATTTGAAAGATGAGGTAACAGCCACAGAGAAGTGAAGTGACTTGCCCAAGGTCACAGTAGACAAGTGGTGGAGCAGGATTAGAACCCAAAACCTTCTGACTTCCAGGTCCATGCTCTATCCACTATGTCATGCTGCTTCTCCGGTATGTGTGTTAGCAAGTCCTGAAAATTTGAATGCATCCTTTTTGGAGATGGTTTCTAACTCCCCCCACCCCCAATTCTAGTTAGTCTAGCTAACTTGTCCCTCAAAATGTCTTCATAGTACTGGAAGGCTAACAGCTGGTGATGAGAAAAGTACAGAGCCAACCCTGATAGCAAATGTTGAGATATAGGCTCTTGGGCAGGGCTGCATTGAGATGTTGGGGGCGTGGGCTGCATTGTCTAGTGAGGACATTCCCCAACACTCACATAACAATAATCATTATGGCATTTGTTAAGCGCTTACCAAGTGCCAAGCACTGGAGTAAATATAAGGTAATCAGATTGTCTCATGTGGGGCTCACAGTCTCAAGCCCCATTTTACAGATGAGGTAACTGAGGCACAGAGAAGTTATGTGAGTTGCCCAAGGTCACACAGCAGACAAGTGGCAAAACGGGATTAGAACCCACGACTTCTAGCTCCCAAGCTCATGCTCTTGCCACTAGGCCATGCTGCTCCTGACACAATGTCATTACAGCTCCACCAGCCAAAGCAGCGGCAGTGATGTAGGGAAGCACATTTAAAAGCACCACTCCAAGATGTCTTCCCCAACTAAGCCCTCATTTCCTCTTATCCACTCCCTTTGGGTCACTCTTGCACTTGGAATTTCACCCTTTATTCACCTCTCTCTAAGCTCCACAGCACTTATGTGCATATCCATAATTAACATTCATATTAATCTCTGTTTTCTCTTTTAGACTGTAAGCTCATTGTGGGCAGAGAAAGTGTCTACCAATTCTGTTACATTGTACTTTCTCAAATGCTTAGTATAGTGTTCTGCACAGAGTAAGTGCTCAATAAATACAATTGATTGATTTATTGTATTTTGGTGCAGCCTCTGGAGCTGGGGCCCAGAGGTCTTTTGTTGGGTAGGGAGGGATGAGACAGAGCCCGTCCACAGTCAATCCCCATTTTATAGATGAGATAACCAAAGCCCAGAGAAGTTTAGTGACTTATCCAAGGTCACACAGCAGAAATAGCAGAGCTGGGATTAGAATCCAGGTCTTCTGACAACTAGGCCCATGCTGGTTCTCAAATATTGAATATTAACTTAAACTAGTTAATGTTAGATAGATTTGATATCAGAGGTGATTAGGGAGGGCCACTAAGATGTTGCAGAATGCAGGATGTATTTAAAAAAAAACCAACCACTTGCCCAGTGGATTTGTTCTATAGAGATCTATTTAGGTGGCTTTGTACATTTAACCTCAGACTTGAGGATTCTAAAAAAAATAAATAAACACAAAAATCACCCACTGCTGTGAAAAATCATCAATTAGGTGCTTATAAATTGCATTAGGATTTCTGGGTAAAATACACAATGCAACAAATCTTAATTCTATTTAGTAACCACCCAAAGTAACATTGTCAAAAACTTCTATATTTTATCCTGAACAAATTCAATAGTATTTATTGAATGCTATGTGCAGAGCACTGTACTAAGCACTTGGAATGTACAATTCGGCAACAGATAAAGACAATCCCTGCCTAGTGACGGGCTCACATTCTAAACGGTGAGCACAAGTCGGCACAAATTTCACACTGAGGGAAAATGAAAGGGACCGTTTAGGTTGAATCTTCCCTTCCACTTATTCATTTGCTTGAAATGTCCATCCTGTTTCAGCCTGCTGTATTTGTAGATAAAATTTACACTTTATGAAAGCTATATACAACTTCAATTACCAATTCTCAGGGTACAGAGATCCAGCATCCAGGAGAGAATGCCCTTGCTATTAAAATTCCAATCACCTTTCAAGCCTAGAACAATTTAGCTGGCTTTAAAACAAGGAATACAAAAACCAAATACACAGTCAACATAAGCTTCTCTTTCATTACGTTACTTGCCTAGTGATTTTAAGCAGCCACAGACACTTCTTACAGGCTATTAAGTCTTAAAAACCTCTTAGTTGGTGTAAAACACTTCCTTCCCTTCAGTTTGGTTAGAACCTGAATGGTGCCCTCAACTGGCTCAAAGAACTGACAAGTTCATGGGTTAAATAGATGTTGTAAGGCCACTCACCTTTCAGTATCCCGGCTAGACTACTGTGTCAGCCTTCTCTCCGACCTCCCTTCCTCCTCTCTCGCCCCGCTCCAGTCTATTCTTCACTCTGCTGCCCGGCTCATCTTCCTGCAGAAACTATCTGGGCATGTCACTCCCCTTCTTAAACACCTCCAGTGGTTGCCTATCAACCTCCGCTCCAAACAAAAACTCCTCACTCTAGGCTTCAAGGCTCTCCATCACCTTGCCCCTTCCTAACTCTCCTCCCTTCTCTCTTTCTACTGCCCACCCCGCACGCTCCGCTCCTCCGCCGCCCACCTCCTCACCTCGGTCTAGCCTATCCCGCCGTCGACCCCTGGGCCACGTCCTCCCGCAGTCCTGGAATGCCCTCCCTCCTCACCTCCGCCAAACTGATTCTCTTCCCCTCTTCAAAAGCCTTCTTAAAACTCACCTCCTCCAAGAGGCCTTCCCAGATGAGCTCCCCTTCTCCCTCTACTCCCTCTATCGCCCCCCTTCACCTCTCCGCAGCTTAACCCTCTTTTCCCCCATTCCCTCTGCTCCTCCCCCCTCCCTTCCCATCCCCTCAGCACTGTACTCGTCCGCTCAACTGTATATATTTTCATTACCCTATTTATTTTGTTAATGAAATGTACATCGCCTTGATTCTATTTAGTTGCCATTGTTTTTACGAGATGTTCTTCCCCTTGACTCTATTGCCATTGTTGTTGTCTGTCTGTCTCCCCCGATTAGACTGTAAGCCCGTCAAACGGGAGGGACTGTATCTGTTGCCGACTTGTTCATTCCAAGCGCTTAGTACAGTGCTCTGCACATAGTAAGCGCTCAATAAATATTATTGAATGAATGAATGAATGAAAGTAGGTATAGAAACAGCTACCATCTTCCCTAAAAAGCCAGCTCAGACTCCCACAGACTCAGTGGGTAATTCAAACAGACTGGAGCTGGACAATATTTAGACAGTGATTACTTAGGAACCACAGGCAGTCAATGTTTTATTTCAACACCTCTGCATTTACATAAAGTCTTTTTTCTCTAATTCATATAGCAAATTTCAAAATTTTCAAGGAAAATTAAATTTTCTGTTTCCCTGATGAAGACTTTATTTAACCCTCACCTAGTACAAGCATATTTCTTTTCCAAATCCATTGCTCCTAAAGCCCAGGATATTATTTATACTTGTTAACTCACAAACTCCCACCCCAAATGTCTTTAGAAAGGGGGTTCCAATTTGGCTATATGCCCATTAAAGTCTGATGGCCTTTAAAATCAAATATTTTGACTCCGGAATGCATTTGTATCAATATTTTGTTAGCAAAAACAAAACACAAAATGAAAGTTAATGACACGAATATGTGATCAAACCAGAGATTAAATGCATTTAAGAGAAAGGAAATGCATCTTTATTACCAAATCTTCAGATGAATGCTGCATAGTAAAGTCATGAAACTGTAATTTGTTCTTTTTTATATATTCTTTCTAAACACAATAATATTTTTTTCATTTGTTTACTTCACTTAAGATAGAAATGTAGGTGTGGAATTGTCTTTTCCTAGTATTCACTAGATAAAAAGAAATGCTATATTATATATTTAATAATGTACTTGTGCTGTTTAAACTATCATAAATATACTGCAAAACTAAATTATAAGCTATCACCTCAAACTGAAGCACAAAAGGATATCAAGAAAAGGCAATGTGGTATAAAGGGGGTCTTCCAAGATGTGTTTTGCCTGATTTCCCCCACTGATATGCCATATGAAATTCTGAACCCACTTAACTCTGTATCTTGAATTGCTAATGAATAAGATGTATATATAGGCTTACCAAAGTGGTAATTTTATGAATAACAAACGCCTGCAAATGCAATCAGGGTGTCTTGAGAACTACTCTTAAGATGAGTGGTAAAAACTATATGAAAAAACAAACAAAACTAAAGTCCCTTATTGAGGGGCAAACCATGAAGCTTCTATGTCAGTTAAGTTGTATGCAAAAACCTATGTCATCTTTAAATACTTTCCCTCTATGGAATTACTCCTTACAACCTTAAATACTAAAGGAAACTGTGCACATAACCTCATCGCCAATTTCAAAAAGGACCCCCCAAAAAAAAAATTAGCAGAAGCCACTGTATCAAGACACCAGTAATCTCACTATCAAGGCCCTGGGGATATGGAGGATGGGGAAACCAAGAACCTCTTCTTAAAAGCTGCTATGATTGAAGCCCCCATCCTGCTCAGTATACAAAATCATGGAGAAATAGAAAGGGGGTAAAAAAAAAAGAGGTAGGAGGGTGTGGAGGAACAGGACAGTGTCAAGACACACCTGTGGGCCAGTGGAATGTAGTGTACTGATATAAATATACCATGGGAAACACACAGACACACAGGGAATAATACATGGAGGAACAGACACACACACATGCAGTATGCAAATACAATTATAATATGTTACATAAAAATAATATTAACAGCTTTGTAAAGTTGACATCACATATGACATACCATTGTAAATTTGAAATGTTAAAGGCTATTCACCGTAATGTCAAACATCTTAAAGAGAACACAAATTTGAATATCAGAATACCTTCTGTTCATTGAACAGATATTGTCCTACTTGTTAGATATATTAAAAAAAAAAAGATTGAAAAGGTGTGATCATACTGGCCAGAAAGGGTGGAGATCTTATTAGAGATTGCTTTCAGAATAGAACAATCAATCCTGAGTAGCTTTCTTTAGTGCCCTTTACAGGGTGTGTCTAGTCTCAAAGTTAGTACATTCCCTCATTAATAATAATAATAATAATAATGTTGGTATTTGTTAAGCGCTTACTAGGTGCCAAGCACTGTTCTAAGCACTGGGGTAGATACAGGGGAATCAGGTTGTCCCACGTGAGGCTCACAGTTAATCCCCATTTTACAGATGAGGTAACTGAGGCACAGAGAAGTTAAGTGACTTGCCCACAGTCACATAGCTGACAAGTGGCAGAACCAGGATTCGAACTCATGACATCTGACTCCCAAGCCCGTGCTCTTTCCACTGCACCACGCTGCTTCTCTAGTTCTCTACAATACTACTATATTGTACTTTCCCAAGACCTTAGTAGAGTGCTCTGTAGAAAGTAAGCTCCCAATATATATATATGATGAATTGATTGATCTGTTCCCAATCCAAACCTTGATCCACTGAGGCCCTAGCTTCTGTATAATGGTGTTGACTCTGTCTAATTATCCATGAACTCACTGTCCTGAATTACCTGACTAGCTCATGGGACCTGAATCTATTTCAGAGGAGGAGAAAATCAGAATGCCCCCACCAAGAAATCCAAAAACCTAGAACCAACTTTAAAAAGGACTTTCCTGGACTGTCTATTTTACAATGACACCTCTGGCTCATGCTACCAAAGTCAATTAGACAGGATTTACATGCAGGGCACCGAAAAATGCACTATCGGCAGTTACAAAGGAAGGAGATGGCATGCTCCTTGCTTTCCTTTATTGGGAATATATGACAAGTCCAACTACCCAGAAATGGAAGTAGCAGAATATATATGAATACAAAACCACCTCAAGCCATCCATTAATAGATCAGCAGCAGGTTAATCACAAAGGAGGAAGAAAAATGGAAGGGGTGCTCAAGTCATTTAATACAGGCTGGGCTAGTATGAAAAGGGACTTTCCTATCACTGTTCATGGCACTACCATCCTCCCTACCTCACAAGCCTCCAACCTTGGCATTATCCTCGACTCATGTCTCTCATTCAACCCACATATTCAATCTGCCACCAAATCCTGTCAGTTCAACCTTCAAAACATTGCTAAAATTCACACTTCCCTCTCCATCCAAATTGCTACCCCACTGATCCAACCACTTATCCTATCATTCATTCATTCAATTGTATGCTTACTGTGTGCAGAGCACTGTACCAAGCACTTGGAAAGTACAAATCAGCAATAAAGAGAGACAATCCCTACCTACACCAGGCTTACCTTGACTACTGGATCAGCCTGACCTTCCTGCCTCTTGTCTCTTCCCATTCTAGTCCACACTTGACTCTGCTGCACGGATCATTTCTCTTCATAAATGTTCAGCCAATGTCTCCCCACTCCTCCAGAACCTCCAGTGGTTGCCCATCTACCTCTGCATCAAAAAGAAGCTCCTTACCATTGGTTTTAAAGCACTCAATCACCTTGCCTCCTCCTACCTTACCTCTTTGATTTCCCACTACAACCCAGCCTACATACTTCACTCCTCTAATGCCAACCTACTCACTGTACCTCGATTCTTCTATCTCACTGTGGAAACTTCACCCACATTCTGACTCCAGCATAGAACCCCTTCCCACTTCATATCTGACAGATGGTAGATGGTCACTCTTCCCTGCTTCAAAGACTCTTTCAAAGCACATCTCCTCCAAGAGGCCCTCCCCAACGAAGCCCTAATTTCCTCTTCTCCCAACTCCATTCTGTGTTGCCCTTACACTTGGATTTCATCCTTTATTCATCCCACCCTCAGTCCCACAGCATTTAGGCACATATTCATAATTTTTTATATATATTAAAGTCTAATCTGTGTCTAACCTGATTATTTTGTATCTGCCCCAGACTTAGTACAGTACCTGGCACATAGTAATAACAAATACCATTAAAAAAAGTCTGTCTCCCCCTCTAGACTGTGAACTCATTGTGGGCAGGATATGTGTCTACCAACTCAGCAGTATTGCACTCTCCCAAATGCTTTGTTCAGTACTCTGCACACAGTAAGCACTCAATAAATATGATTGATTGAGTGATTGATTAGGTACATGCCAGATGTTCCAGGACACTTTTGCACTCATGAGACAACTCATCCTCCAACATACCCCCTCCTCTTCCCCCCTCCATTTTTCCTAGCCACCAATGTCTCTCTAGGCAGTAATGACCAGCAGCAACCTTACCTCACAGGGATGTTGGGAAGACAAAAAGAAGTAATTAATGTGAAATTGCTTGGAAAATAGACACACTCTACAAATTCAAGGTTAAAAGTTACTGTGAGGGAAGAGATCATGAAACAAGCAACAATTTCCTCCCTCCCCTTGAGCACCGCTTTTCCTCATCTTGAACAATATCTTCTCTATTTCTTCCCCAACTTGTGGGCAAGCAGGTGGGAATACCATGATAAACCCTACATAGCTAGTCCCTTGCCTACTTCAAAATATGCCCCAAATTCCAGGACAAATGAATAACAGACTCAACAAGTAAAGAGAATAGGTAAACAGATGGATACACTCTCCATGAAGCATTTAGGACAAATCTTTTCCATAGCAATGTGAAGTTTCTGTTCATAGACAATAAGATCTGTCCATGAAACATCATTGGCCTGCTTTAAGGATTCCTTAGTGCACTAGGAGAACAACATGCCCCCTTTTTGGTGGAACAATCTTGCCCAATTAAAAATTCAGCTAAAGTCCTAAAATATTATGGGTGAAGACCTATTTCATACTATCTTACAGGTTACCCCAAGTGAGACACATGATATTGACACAACACTTATCATCTGATTCATTAGTTACAACTATAATTATTTGAAAAACATCACAGAAATCCCTTGCTTTTAATTGCGTATCACATAGTCTAATTGGGAGAAGAGTTGAGGAAATTAGAGAGGGTTAAAATACCATTCATTCTCACAAAATTGCTCAGTCGTTTTGTTTTCTCAACAGCATAAACACAATTGCACTTGCCAACTCCTTGCAAAACCAATAAAAAGAAAGCAGCTCTCCTGCTGAAACTGGCAGAGCTAAGTGCAACATATTCATCTTCAGAGAACTCCAAGAAAAACTATACCAATGTCACAAGATTTGGAGATTTCCAATAATAGTGATTTAATTACTGACCTTTTTTCCAAAACTTTCCTTCTGGTTTCAAAAAGAAAGCTATTTTTAATTTATGGTCCATCAATGTGGGTTTTGTGTTTTTTTTACACCAGTATTTTCAGTTATTTGGTGTATTTATGAAATATCCAGCTCTAAGACCATCAACCAATATTTCAATTGCCATTTTACAAGGAATAGAGATTTGATTTTTTCAAATGCAAAACATATCTTCAATCCTATAATTTTGTGAAGATATTCATCATGAAAGAGTCCTTATTCCAACACAATAGGCTATTTATAGATATTGGTTTTAGAAGCACCTGTTTGTTTATACATCTTCTATCGTGAAAAGGTCAGTAGAAATCTCACCTCTAAGGTCAGAGTTGCTAAGCAACTATTTTCCAAAGTTCTGCAACATCAATTGAGCACATTATGTTCCAATGACTGGCTCCCAAATAAATGAGTAACATCTTACCTAGAGTTTCCAGAGAACAAAGCTGCTCTTACTTTTTTTTTGATGAACATCAGTGGCCTACAGTGTGATGCTTTGGTTTATTTGCTGTTTCGAACTTTGGTTTAGTGAAGGATACGTCCTGGGACGACAGGTTTCCTGTTCACCAGAGCAAACGAAAATTCGGTTTTCAAAAACACCACAGAGGGCTTGATGAGATGTTGTCCAAATCTCAATGACATGGTGAAGTATTGTAGTCCAAGTCTGAAATAGAGAACAATTTATACAATGAGAGAATTTACAGAGTTCAAAGAAGAAATGAAAAATCCTTGTCCAGTGTAAGAAAAAGATATCCTTTTTTTCCCCCTCTTGTCTTCATAACAATTCATATGATTTTATAGACTGAGAAATCCACTATAATGCCCATTTGGGTCTTCTCTAACAAATAATTCTGCCTTGGACTTCACCACAAACAGAGACTTCCACATACTTCCACCTAAAATTCAACATGACCAAAACTGAGCTCCTCATCTTCCCTCCCAAGCCCAGTCCTCTCCCTGACTTCCCTATCACCGTGGATGGTACGACCATCCTTCCCGTCTCTCAGGCCCGCAACCTTGGTGTCATCTTTGACTCAGCTCTCTCGTTCACCCCACACATCCGATCCGTTACCAAAGCCTGCCAGTCTCACCTTTATAATATCGCCAAGATCCGCCCTTTCCTCTCCACCCAAACGGCTACCTTACTGCTACAAGCTCTCGGAATATCCCGGCTAGACTACTGTGTCAGCCTTCTCTCTGATCTCCCTTCCTCCTGTCTCTCCCTGCTCCAGTCTACTTTTCACTCCGCTGCCCGGTTCATCTTCCTGCAGAAACGCTCTGGGCATGTCACTCCCCTTCTTAAAAACCTCCAGTGGTTGCCTATCGACCTCTGCACAAAACAGAAACTTCTCACTCTAGGCTTCAAAGCTCTCCATCACCTTGCCCCTTCCTACCTCTCCTCCCTTCTCTCGTTCTACTGCCCACCCCGCACACTCCGCTCCTCTGCCGCCCACCTCCTCACCGTCCCTTGGTCTCGCTTATCCCACCGTCGGCCCCTGGGCCACATCCTCCTACGGTCCTGGAATGCCCTCCCTCCTCACCTCTGCCAAACTAATTCTCTTCCCCTCTTCAAAACCCTACTTAAAGCTCACCTCCTCCAAGAGGCCTTCCCAGACTGAGCTCTCCTTTTCCCTCTGCTCCTCTACTCCCCTTCACCTCTCTGCAGCTAAACCCTCTTCTCCCCACTTTCCCTCTGCCCCTCCCCCTTTCCCGTCCCATCCCCTCCGCACTGTACTCATCCGCTCAAGTGTATATATCTTTATCACCCTATTTATTTTGTTAATGAGATGTACATCACCCTGATTCTATTTATTTGCTATTATTTTAATGAGATGTTCTTCCCCTTGATTCTATTTATTGCCATTGTTCTTGTCTGTCTGGCTCCCCCGATTAGACTGTAAGCCCGTCAAAGGGCAGGGACTGTCTCTATCTGTTACCAGTTTGTACATTCCAAGCGCTTAGTACAGTGCTCTGCACATAGTAAGTGCTCAATAAATACTATTGAATGAATGAATACTTAACTAAGTAACCTTCTGGCAAAAACTATAACGATCATATTTACTAAACATTACTCTGTGCCAATAAGCATGATAGCCCAAGATAGTCATTTCTGACAGTCCCACAGCAGGCTTACAATTTAAGAGGGAAGGAAAACAGGTATTTTATCCTCATTATACAGATGAGGAAATGGAGGTACAAAAAGGCTAAGTGATTTGCCCAAGGTCACACAGCATGCAAGTAAAGGAGCAGGGACTAGAAATCAGGCTTCTTGACTCCTAGTCCTGTGCTCTTTCGACTAGGCCATGCTTCTTCTTTGGGCATTAGAGATTGAAATTAGAGATTTCAAATTCCTACGGTGATTTTTGGCTATCGGTTTTTACCCATTTGTCTTGCCTTTTTTTAACCTGAGTTCTAGAAATTGATACTAATACTTCTCATTTAAAGCATATTTTCTCCCATGGCTTTATCATTGTTTGTAAAATAGTGAGTTACTAGAGCTTAAACACTATCTGTCCTGTTTCACAATCACAAAAATTGCCCTTAGTATTTTGCCCATTAAAAAGGGGAAATACTTCTTCAGTCTCAATTCAAAATAATAAGTAACTTTTACTGTGAATAGAGCCACATATCAGCAATGAAGAGGATCACTTTATTTTCCCAGCCAGGAAGAAAACAAAAGCATTTAAAGCAAATCTTATATTGAGTAATTAGGGTGAAGAGCAGGGTTCCCCCACTCCTTTATCAATGCACTGGAATAATATTTATTTGCTAGAAGTTGGGGTGGGGGTGAGAGGCAGGAAGCAATAATCACACACAAGATGCTAAACAAGTCAATTAAAGAGGTATAGGCTCAGAAGACCCATGAACTAGACCAGGAAAAGATAACGAGGGAGATTTCATAAAGAGCTGTTTTGCCTGGGTTATACTAGACGATTGTTCATAATTCTTGAGCTCTGGTTTTAGTTCCAGCATTATGGGGAAACTTAGCCCGACTTCATTTAATTGTATCTATTGAACTCTTACTGTGTGCAGAGCACTGTGCTAAGTTCTTGGAAAGTACAATTCAGCAGCAGAGACAATCCCTGTCCACAACAGGCTCGAAGTCTAGAAGCAGCGAGACAGACATCAAAACAAGTAAACTGGAATCAACAGCACCAATATAAATAGAATTATACATATACATGCGCACACACACACACATACAACAGAACAAGTAAAACCAGCGTTAAAATAAATAGAATTATAGATATGTGCATAAATACACAAATGCTGTATGGAGGGAGCAGACGAAAGGATTCTCTCACAGCTAAGTTCAAACATTTAGTCAACCATTCCAGAATTGATTTTTGTTGAAAAAGTCACTGGTGTGTCCATTGTCACATATGTAGAGGTGGATCATATTTTGTCATCATTCTGTGCTTTTCCAGAAAGATGCCCATATTTGTTCAGCTTTTGAGTCACACAATCCCTTCCGTTCCACGGAGGGATGGGTAAGGCTGTACAGGTGTTCTATAGACTCAAACTAATTCAACAACTGAAACTACAGGGATATTCTTTCAAGTCTTTGGATCCCTTATTTTCCCGGATAAACCTCCTTCTCCAATGACTAAAGCTCACCCATGAGGCTCTCAATCTAAACAAATTCTGAACAAAGTAGCTATGAAAACACATATAAACCTGGATAGAGGGAACAGTGCATAAAGATTAACATGGATTAATATTGTGTAATGTACATCAAAGGAAGCCTGATTTTTACTATAGATTAAGGCACTGCCATTTTAATGGGGTTTTTTTTTACTCGCATAAAATTAAAATAAAAGGATTAGCATGTGCTCACATTTCAAGGACTGGAAATCAGATTTATTGAGTGCTTACTGTATGACAGCACAATACTTAGGAGGATACAATATCACAGATTTGGTACAACGTTCCCTGCCCACAGGGAGTTTACAGTCTAAAGGAAAAAATAGACAAGGGCAAAAGAAAATGTGAAAGCAGTTTAATGAAATTGGATGCTGGAAATTCCTTCTTGGGTACAGTTTGAAAGGAAACTGAGTTGGAAGGACACATGTAAGTAGGCTATTACTTTAGTGAACTGAGTGGTTAAAGAAAGCGTCAGTAAGCTTAAAGAGGGACAGTGTCATTTTAAACTCAGTAGGTAGGTGAATATTTATGGTATGTGTATGTGTGTGGGGTTAAATATCTAACCTGCTTCCAAAAGATAAATGCTACTTATTTTTAGGAACATTTTGTTCATATACATATATATATATATATGAACAAATTACACGTGTGTGTGTGTGTGTGTGTGTGTGTGTGTGTGTGTGTGATTTAGTCTCTATCAGCAAGATTAAAAAGAAAAAGACCCATGCAAATTTCAGTCTTCTAAAAATCTCAGAATTCTTAATCAACAGTTCGGGGACTGATGGGGTAGGTTTATGAATATCTAGTTATATAATTTGGACAGAAATAGAAGTGAAAGTTTTTAAACTTCAAGAGTGCTTGAAGTGGACTAAAACTTAAGAAAGAGCATGACAGTCCTGGGAGTCAGAGGACCTGGGTTCTAATCCCAGCTCTGACAGTGGTTTGCTGTGTGACCTTGGCAAGTTACTTAACTTCTATGTGACTCAGTTCTCCTCTTTTCCCTCCTACATAGACTGTGAGCCCTATAAGTGACAGGGACTGTGTCCAACCTAATTGACTTGTATCTACCCCAGTGATTAGAACAGTGTTTGGAACATAGTGAATGCTTAACAAATGCCATAAGACAAAACAACCTTTTAGTACAGTGCTCTGCACATAGTAAGCTCTCAATACATACCATTTATTGAATGAAAATCAATTCATTTTCCTACTCTTGTGTTTATCTATACACACACACACACACATATGTTTCGAAGCATACTTGAAAACAATTATGATTTTCAAGAACAAGTTTTTTTTGCCCCCTTAGGAGCAGTAATCACTCACTTCAGCCATCAAAAAGTCCTAGAATTGAAGTAATCTTTACTTTTCTCCACATTTTTGCCAGTATAAGGAGTCTCTGGACATTTTGTAAAGATAATACCTTGAATGTGCAGAGAGCATCTTTACTTTTCCAAAGTACCTTCACATCAATTATCTCATTCTATCCTACAATATTCTTGTGAGATGGGGAGAGGCATAGATTATTATCCCCTTTTTACATCTGAGGAAACTAAGGCATAGAGAGATTAAGTGATTTCTTGCTCGGAGTCACATAGCAATCCACTGGCAAAGCTGAGACCTCAAACTCAATCCACTAGATTACTTCCCCACAAAATCAGAGAATATGGTTCAAATTTATATAAGAAAAACGGGTTCCTCCAATAGCCAGTGCTAAGATATAATAGACTGCCACAGAGACCGATTTACCCCTTGAAAGTCCTGATTTTTATCTGCATTGCTTGACTCACAAAACCACTTCAGATAAAAGATATTCAAAAGAAGAGACTTTAAATATTTTTCAGTGCCTAGTACAACTTTACATATTAGTAGGCACTCAAATACTTTGGACTCAATGAAAAATATATCGCTCATCTAGAATTTGACAGACTATCTGATGAAAAGCTTTCAAGTTTGAAAACCATCTGCTAATTATACATACACCATCACAAGGCACACATCACAGGGACCTAGGCAAGCACTCGATACAACAAGCAGTCATTTATAAAGCTAGGAGAAGGCATTCTGGAACACAAGTACAAATAAATTTATACAGATCATGCGACATGAACTTGGGGACAGGTTCATATACTGTAATTTCTTCAATTCTAGCATTTTGCCTTCCAGAACAGGAACACCTGCTTAAACTACACTATAAAAATATCACCTTACTTAACAACTTACCCATCTTAAGCCTGGCATTATCTGAAATGTGCTATTCACTGCTTAAAATCCAGGAATATTAATGATCCAACTTTCTATAGAAGCTAAAAGCCTGTGTAAAACATTTTAGGAGCAGGCAGCATGAGACTCACCAGCCTGGGAAGATGGCAGACTGCAGCAAAGCAGCATGAAAGCTCCCAGGTGTGAGAAACCATTTCTTTGGAAAGTAAGATTAATAAGGGTTTTTCAATCGAAATACACCTTATCTAAATGAAATTACCATCCTAAGATGCAGTGAGATATAAATCGCTAATTCTCATAACAATAAAAGCAGCTCAAAATGTTCCTTTTAGTACTCATCCAGAGTTAAACTTCACCATCAGTAGTGTCAACTTCAAATACAAAGAACAACTACATACAATAAAAAGTAATCCCGTAGGTGATCTCTACTGAGAGTTTACATTCTGGTAAGAAAATTAAATAGAAATATTAAATCAGGAATATAAAACTGCATATCTCTTATAAATCACTGAAACTGAGGCTTGTTGTATCTATTGTGACTGAAGTCTGAGCACAACTTTGTAGGCTTAGGCAAAAAAACATAAGAAATGGCTGCCTAGGTCAGCCCATAATCCATTTTATCCGCATTGTTGTTTTCCCTCTCTTGTCCAAATTCTCCTGCTTTAAGAAGAAGACATTACACCTACTCTAAGTGCTGATACCTTTTCCAGCTAGCCATGGATGGTGCCTGTTTAATAGAATGGTTTCTGGAACATATTTTCCCTGAGTCTCAAAAATTATATTTTAAACAGCCTCCAGGATTGTTGTAGGTGACTTCTTTATGCCACTTTTCAGCTCTTTCCTAATCATGGTTAATAGCTTAATGTCCTTGGGCTATTTTTTTTTCTTATATAGAGGGGGAAGAGTCGGGGATTCTTCTTCCCAACAAGAATGTCAAAAGCAGTTGTCCAATTACAGCACGAGCTCTCATATCCACCTCTTCCACCAAGTTATATATTGTGTTTAATTTTTAGAAGTGAATAGAAACTTTTCCTAGTGGTTTCTAGAATTACTTATCCCATAAAGTAATACTTTATTCAAAAAGCCTTCATCCTGATATTTATATACTCTGTGGGCAAAAAATTATCACCATAATTATTACTATCAAGCAATTATTACATGCCATAGCATTATGATGAGCATTGATATAGATACAAAATAATCAGGTTAGATACAACCATTGTCCCATGTAGGGCTCATCACTTAAGTGGTAGGGAGAGAAAGGAAGCATTATTAGACTCATCATTAATCATTATGGTATTTTCTAAGTACTTACTATGGGTCAAGCCCTGTTCTAAGCAGTGAACCCACCTTACAGATGTAGAAAAGACAGAGAGAGGTAAGGGCTTAGTATAGTGCCTTGCATACAGTAAGTTTTCAATAAATATGATTAGATGAAAATGATTGAATTAAGTGATTGCCCAAGATCACACAGGAGATCTGTGGCAGAGCTGGGACTCATTTTGAACTTTCAATTGTTATTTTATACTTTCAGTTCAACTTCATCATCAGGCCTACTAAAATATTTTACATCTAATCAGAACTGTAATCAATTTATTCCCCCCACACACATATTAAGGCTAAGAGATGCCAATTTTAGCAAGATTCTCACTAGCTCCCTAACAATCTCTCCATTTTATTTCTTAGGCTTGAAAGCCTTAGTGTAGAGGTATCTGTGTATTTTTGCTTTTCTGTCAATTTCCACAGCAGCCAGTTTCCCTGTTTGATGAACAGTCTAATTTGCTCTCCTTTTACCTCAAATGCCCAGCTTGATTCCAGACAGAGCCCGATCTGCTCGTTCCTTCACAATGCTTTTGTCAATCTAAGTCAAGTTATTCCATACTCACCAATATTTCTCCAGTTTTTAAGCATAAAAACTGGATAAGGAGAAGCCTGACCGTCCCCTCAATTCCTGCCCCCCCCCCCAAAAAAAAACCCATGGGTAGGTAATTAAGCTTCTTGAAGGAAGGGATCATGTCTATCTACTCTACTGTAATCTCCCAAATGCTTAGGAAAGTGCTCTGCATTCATCCACACCTCAATACATACCTTTGATAGACAGATATCGGTTTGTGGCATAAGGTGCAATAAACTGGATAACTCCCACATGGCTGATGGGTTTCATCTGCTTTTTCTGGTTCAAACAGAATACTTTGATTTTGGAAACTATGCCACCCAGACTTATTTGGAAGGGTTTTGAAATAACTGGATAATTAACTAACCTAAACAAATCCCTCAAATGCATACTAGTAATTGTAATTATTGAGCACGCATTGAGTAATAGTAGTAGAATTCATTAAGCTCTTATTGTGAACAGAGAACTGTACTAGGCACTGGGAGAGAATACACAGGTGAGACTTGGATATAGTTCCTGTCCCTTGGTGGTGGTAGGGAGGCAGAGGGGAGAGAGCTAACAAGGTAAGAAATGCATTGTGCTTTCCCAAGCACTTAGTATAACACTAAGCAGAAACATATTCTGTATAAATAAGGAGCTTACAAACTGCTGTGGTATGTCCTGTTTGCAGGAAGAATTGTTGGGTTTCTGCCTGTGTCACCTCAGTCCCAAGCAGGTGGTCTAAAAAAACCCAACTGGATCCAAGGTGAGGTTGGACAGGCTAAGAGCTGATTAACCCTCTTCCCAAGGAAGTTAATATCACCCACTTGGCAGGGGAGTGGAAAAATCACTGACACCTATCAGTGATACCAGACAACCCTTTGGCCACCCAAAAGTAACAAATGCATGCCATGATAGCTGCTTTATAGCCATTATGCAATGTAAACAATGTCACATGTCATATTTAATAGACATTCACAGAACTGAAACCATTTCTCCAGGAAGGCCCTTTGCTCCAGAGCTGCTGTGTTCTCCTCCCAGTTCCCGCTGAACACAGTCAATCATATTTATTGAAAGCTGATTGAGCATAGAGCACTGTACTAAGCACTTGGGAGAGTACAATATGACAATGAAATAGACACATTCCCTGCCTGTAACGTACTTACAGTCTAGAGGATGCTACCAAGCTATGGAACTTGGTGGCAAGAATGGAGAAGCTGAACATTTAAAATAAAAATACTGGACATAAGTACCCAATGACATCAATACCCAAAAGGTAAAAATCAGACTGTCCCTTATGAAGAACTACCCTAGCTACCCCCTGTTTTCCTGGGGCCCAGTGTAGGCTTTCAATTATCTTGTCACTCTCCCCACTTTATCTCCTCTTCTGGTTTTTCTCATCACCCCCCTCTACTGCCTAACCATTCTGCTGCAGAAACTGACTTTTAACTGTCCTTTTATGCTGTTCCCTGCCCAAGCTGTGCATAAAAACTTCAATATGTAAAAATTGGTTATTGCTCTTTATGAACAAAAAGTGCATGCCAACCTTTCAAAGAGAATTTAGGGGATAAAAGTGAGGGACTTGAATTGAAAAAAGTTGTAATTTAAGCAACTCTACTTACTGTGAAAATGAGGGAAAAAAGCAAAACAAAACAGCTAAACCTTAAGTACAAGGACTCCAGAAGAAAACTGTGACTCCCACATCTCAAATCAAAGGATGTTTCAGGTGGACAGAAACCATCTAATAGTGTCTCTATCCTCATGCCGTCAAGACACCTCTACTTGGATGTCCTGTCATCACCTCGGACTTAACACATCCAAAAGAGAACTCCTTATCTTCCCACCCAAACCCTTTCCTCCCCCTGATGTCATCATTGTAGACAGCACCACCATCCTTCCCATCTCACAAGCCCATAACCTTGGCATTATCTTCAATCTTCTCTCTCATTCAACCAACATATTCAGTCTATCACTAAATCCTATTGGTACAGCCTTCACAACATTGCTAAAATCCACCCTTTCCTCTCCAGCAGTTTCTCTAAAGATAGCTTTATGTTCATCATGTAATATGTAATTTACAAACATTTGGGAGAGAAAAGAAACTGTTCTTTGCTAAAGTGTCAGGCCAATGCTCCACCCAGTCCTGGATTCAATCATATTTATTGAACACTTACTGTGTGCAGAGCACTATACTAAGCTCTGGTAGAGTACAATATAACAGTTGGTAGATTCATCCCCATCTACAAGAAGCTTATGGTCTAGAGGGGGAATTCTGTCTCTGACAGTGGTAAGATAGAATGCTTGATAGTACTGTGTGGCAATTGTCCTTTATGACAGAGGCTTTCATGGTTATGAATGTACCTTGTAATATCCTGAAATTCTTTTCTAATAATCCACTGTGGGTCTTATGTCTGAGTCTTAGCCCTTCTTGAGCTAACATACTTACCTTTTAATAACTCATTACAGTTTTCTCGTACATAATTTTACTGAAAAAACATTTGAACCTAGGGTTCTTTTTATGTCAATACAGACAGTGACTTTGTTTTGCTTGACAAATGTCCTTTAGGAAGTAGTTTTTTCAAAATGCATTTTTCTCAGTGGGGTACCTTAAACAAATAGGTATTAGTTGGGTTGTCTTCCATTACAATGACATTTCTTATAGTTTTTCTTATTTCATCTCCAGAGCACATGATGGAGATATGCTCATCAGGGGGCTCTTCATTCTTCCTAATCTCATTACCACATCATATTATTTGTTGCCATTTAAAATGCAAATTATTACTTTATTCGAATGAACAATAGTGGAGCTACAGTAGCTTTTGTATTATAATCTATTCTGACTTGTATAGACAACTTTATTTCAAGAAAGTAGAAGAAATAACATAGGACTAGTGGAGGGGACAGCAATCTATAGTGTAGGTTATCAGTTGGATCGGTATTAGAACAGCCTATAGGAAAATGGATCCGGGGGTAAGCCTGTATACAAATATTGGGTGTTGGCTTGACATGACTGGGCAGTGTAAATTAATCAAGAAAAACTTCTGTACTTAGTGTGTTTAACAAGTTTTTTTTATTTTTTTAAGAAAAAAAATGATCTGGGTCAGTCAGTCCATCATATTTAATGTTGGTATTTGTTTGTTAAGCGCTTACTATGTGCAGAGCACTGTTCTAAGCGCTGGGGTAAACACAGGGGAATCAGGCTGTCCCACGTGGGGCTCACAGTCTTAATCCCCATTTTACAGATGAGGGAACTGAGGCACAGAGAAGTTAAGTGACTTGCCCACAGTCACACAGCTGACAAGTGGCAGAGCTGGGATTCGAACTCATGAGCCCTGACTCCAAAGCCCGTGCTCTTTCCACTGCACCATGCTGCTTCTCTTTATTAAGGACTTACTGTATACAGAGCACTGTACTACACGCTAGGGAGATTACAACAACAGACTCATTCCCTGCTCATGAGCTTCCTGTCTAGAGGGGGAGACAGACATTAGTATAAATAAATAAGTTACAGATATGTATTTAAGTGCTGTGGGCCTGGGAGGGAGGTGAATAAAGGAAGCAAGTCAGAGTGAAATGGAAAAAGTGGGAAAAAAGGAAATGAGGGCTTAGTCAGAGAAGGCCTCATGGAGGAGATGTGCCTTCAATAATGGCAGAGTGAAGTATGGACTGGAGAGGGGAAAGACAGGAGTCAGGAAGGTCAGCAAGGAGGCAGCTGCTTTCAAGTCAAGAAAGTTTTTAATTCTTCGATCAATGTAGTGGAAGTTTGGAAGGAAATGAAGGGGCAGAGTCTAGGAATGTTGTGAACGTTGATCTGACAACATTTGGTGACAGATTGAATGAGAGAGTGTTGTCGAGGATAATGCCAAAATTATGGGATTGTGAGACAAGGAGGAAAGAGGTGTTGTCTACAGTGATGGGAAAGACGGGGGAAGGACAGGGTTTGGGTGGAAAGATACATTCTATTCCGGTCAGCTCCAGTCACTCCCTTCCACATGTGTGTGTGCACGCGCGCGCACATGCGCACGCACACACACACACACGTACCTTCCCAACTATGCCCACATCTGCTTTTCTCTAGCTAGACAGCTAAAGGCTGGGTTTTATTCTGTTCTTCATGCTTCCATGGGAACATATCTGATTATCACGAGTTTTTAAATAAGTTGGTTTATTCATAGATTTATATTAGTAAATGTCATTCTGCCTACTAATTAGTGAATTTAGTAAATCTTCAGTTGCTTTAATTATCAAAATGAGAGGGAGGAAAAAAATAGAAATAGCGATGAGCGAAGTTTTCCTTTGGTATTTCCTAAGAATAAATGTCCACCAACAGGGAATATTAACCTTTTCCTAGATTTCATTTAGAAAGGTTTATAATGGATGTGTCACTATTACTGAAAAAAGAAGTAGGTCTACTGTGCAAAGTGAAATTTCAGTGACATTTCCCGATGCCATTTTCTCAAGTTGTTTTTCACTTTTACACTCTTGCTGACAATTTTGTTAAAATGTACTTTCCTGGCAGTTTTTCATGGAAGAGGGTTTGACTGTCTTTTTATTGAGGTCTCCACTCAAATTGCTTATGCATTCTTCTTCACTTTAATGAGCATTGCATTATATAATGTTTGCATCCTCCAAAGCTGCCCTGCACTGCCTGATAGTTAATGTGCAATTTTTCAATTAACCTATTGTGAGCCCAATAACTACATGTATCTATCGACAGTTGGTTAATCTCTAAGCTTCAAGATGTGGCATAAAGACTTGTCTCCTCAGATGCTTATACTACTTGATTAAATCATACATTTAATGCTGGGAAGAAAGTCAAAGCGACATTTTATATCTTTACCAGTTTACCTCCTCAAATCCATTGCTAATATTTTACTTCTTTCAATGTGTTGGTGTCTATAGTAACCACCTTTCGTTCTATTATCAGTATTATATAATATGCTTCCTCCACCCCTGCCACCCCTCACTCTCAACTTGTCTTTTCCAGGGCTTCTGTGATTGCACTATCAGTCCCATTTAAACAAACCCAGAGGTGCCCTAGCACTGTCATTTCATTCTTAAATTGGAAAACTACACCCAGGGTTCAGATTCAAAAATCCACATTTGTTGGGGAAAAGTGAACATAATTTTGGAACGCACAAACACCAAAGTGTTAATGTGGAAATTATAACATTTATTATGTTTTCTCCCATTATCACGCAAATTAAAAATGCAAGTCAATTGAACAAAATATCCTAATAGAATGAAATGTGCTTATGCTATTTTTTTACCTCATTCGCACCATTCAACAAATAATGGTCTTCACCACAATTCTTGTAATAGCTTAAGTATTTTCAAACAAAATAAGGATTTAGGCACCTGCAGAATGCTTAGCAAAGCCTGGTTTACTATAGATTTGCTTTGGAAGATCAGATTCACTCCTCTTTATTCCACTAGATGAAGCCCTTAAAACCAAATCCATTTTAAACCGATGGCATTGGGAGGGCTAATACAAAGGGAGTATGAAAAATACACCCTACCTCCCTCCCCCAGGAAGTCATTATGGGATTATTGGGAGAAGCATAGATGGATAAAGTGATTCTAGAGATAACCAGGATGAAATAATATGAAGGTCAAGCTCATATATAATAATGCCTTGATAATGTCTAGAGAAGCAGCGTGGCTTAGTGGAAATGGCATGGGCTTGGGAGGCAGAGGAGGTGGGTTCTAATCCTGCCTCTGCCACATGTCTGCTGTGTGTCTTTGGGCAAGTTACTTAACTTCTCTGTGCCTCACTTATCTCATCTGTAAAATGGGGATTAAGACTGTGAGCCCCACATGGCATAACCTGATTACCTTGTATCTACCCCAGTGCTTAGAACAGTGCTTGGCACATAGTAAGCGCTTAACAAATACCATCATTATTATTATTAATGTGACCTACTGCCTGAACCTTGCAGTAATGAAACAATAAAAACAAAGAGAGTCAGTGTTGGTATTTCCCTAAGGATATATCTAGCTTCAAATAATTCATTTCTACCTATTAGCTAATTAAAGTCTTTAAGTGCTCTTTAAAGTGCTCTTTCCAGCTGTGGGAGAGAAGCCATTTGGGGGCTAGACTTCCAGGTGCTCATCAACATCTGAGAGCTTCTGAGCAGAGTTGAAAAGACTTCCCCTCAAAAAACCAAAAGACAAACAAGACACATGACTACTTAGCTTTTTAAAAGTGACCAGCCACTCTCAAATCCTATCCCACTTGTTCCCCCTAGGATTTCTGACTGCCTTTCACCTATATTTGGCTGCAATAACAACCAAAAAAAATACTGGTGACTAGTTTCATCTTATTCGCCGCTAAAGTCTCATCCTCAAAAGATTTCTCAGGTAAATAGAAACAATCAAGTGAACTTGGGTAAAGTCTTCTTTAGACTATGTCCAACCTGATAATCTTATATCTACTCCAGTGCTTAGTATGACTGGCACATAGGAAGCACTTGCTGAATATTTAAAAATTAAAAAAATATTGAGCATAAAAGGCATGGATGAAGTCTCAAGATGGCTTGATTTGTTTTTCCTAAAACATTAAATACTTTCCTTCCTAGAAGGCAGTGTAGGATGTTAATAAAGCATACAAGCTTTAAGAGAATTACAAGTACCCTGACAGAAATGGATCTGATTGAAGATGTCTAGTTTCCTGAGATGTTAAAAGTAGCTCACCATTCTGCATATTATTAAGCTACCTAAAACTTGAATAGATGCACCTCGTAATTCAGGCAGGGTCAATTGATATGAATTTTTTACTCAAGTTATTTCAATTAAAACCACCTTTAAGTGCTTAGTACAGTGCTCTGCACCCAGTAAGTGCTCAAATACAATTGAATGAATTATGAAAAGATAGGAATTAGACTAGATCCACACTCTCCATTAGGTCTAAAGCTCACATGTATTCTTGACAAAAAGAACAGCACTACGTATCTCCCTGTTTTGAGGGGTAGGAGAGAATATGATATGAGACCAATCAGCATACCTGAACTCTACCTACAACTCATTCCTTCTTCTGGGTTTGGGATGTGTAACTGGATAGTCAGAAGATGTCTTTGAGGTCTTTGTATCAGATTTTTTTTGGACGCTATTCTTCCTTATTCAGAACAAGTATTCTGAAGAAAGGGTATGTTAATATTTTTAAATCGGATCCTCCCACAACTAAACGTTTCATATAAGAGTCTAGAACTGAATTATAGTGCATAATATGTAGATGGCCAATAAAAAGACCAGTGCTGATTTTTAAAAATTTCTTTAGTAAAATCATAGCCATTACCTAATGCTGTCATAAGGGATATATACTTTCCTACCATCCATGTCTTTGAAAGATGAATCATAGGAACAATTTATAATGGAAAAAATGCTTTTCTTCTGAGTTTCAAATTTTAAAAATCTTTACACTGATGAATAATAATAATAATAATAATAATAATGTTGGTATTTGTTAAGCGCTTACTATGTGCAGAGCACTGTTCTAAGCGCTGGGGTAGAGACAGGGTCATCAGGTCCCACGTGGAGCTCACAGTCTTAATCCCCATTTTCCAGATAGACCTTCAAACCACAGGCAGTAGTACCCCCTTCCATGTTCCCAATATTTTTCCTGACTAAATATTTGTGACCAAACAAATAAAATTCATTCATTCAATAGTATTTATTGAGCGCTTACTATGTGCAGAGCACTGTACATAGTACAGTGGGACGGAGAAGCAGCGTGGCTCAGTGGAAAGAGCATGGGCTTTGGAGTCAGGGCTCATGAGTTCGAATCCCAGCTCTGCCACTTGTCAGATGTGTGACTGTGGGCAAGTCACTTAACTTCTCTGTGCCTCAGTTCCCTCATCTGTAAAATGGGGATTAAGACTGTGAGCCCCATGTGGGACAACCTGATTCCCCTATGTCTACCCCAGCGCTTAGAACAGTGCTCGGCACATAGTAAGCGCTTAACAAATACCAACATTATTAACACTGTAAGCGCTTGGAATGTACAAATTGGCAACAGATATAGTCCCTGCCCTTTGACGGGCTTACAGTCTAATCGGGGGAGACAGACAAGAACAATGGCAATAAATAGAGTCAAGGGGAAGAACATCTCATAAAAACAATGGCAAATAAATAGAATCAGAGTGATGTACATCTCATTAAACAAAACAAAATAAATAGGGTGATGAAGATATATACAGTTGAGTGGACGAGTACAGTGCTGAGCGGGTGGGACAGGTGAGGGGGAGGAGAAGAGTGAAAGGAGGGAGAAGAGGGTTCAGCTGCGGAGAGGTGAAGGGGGGGGGTAGAGGGAGCAGAAGGAAAAAGGGGGGAGCTCAGTCTGGGAAGGCCTCTTGGAGGAGGTGAGCTTTAAGTAGGGTTTTGAAGAGGGGAAGAGAATTAGTTTGGCGGAGGTGAGGAGGGAGGGCATTCCAGGACCACGGGAGGATGTAGCCCAGGGGTTGACGGCAGGATAGGCGAGACCGAGGGACGGTGAGGAGGTGGGCGGTGGAGGAGCGGAGCGTGCGGGGTGGGCAGTAGAAAGAGAGAAAGGAGGAGAGGTAGGAAGGGGCAAGGTGATGGAGAGCCTTGAAGCCTAGAGTGAGGAGTTTTTGTTTGGAGCGGAGGTTGATAGGCAACCACTGGAGGTGTTTAAGAAGGGGAGTGACATGCCCAGAGCGTTTCTGAAGGAAGATGAGCCGGGCAGCGGAGTGAAAAATGGACTGGAGCGGGGCGAGAGAGGAGGAAGGGAGATCAGAGAGAAGGCTGACACAGTAGTCTAGCCGGGATATTACGAGAGCTTGTAGCAGTAAGGTAGCCGTTGGGGTGGAGAGGAAAGGGCGGATCTTGGCGATATTGTAGAGGTGAGACCGGCAGGTCTCGGTAATGGATCGGATGGGTGGGGTAAATGAGAGAGACGAGTCAAAGATGACACCAAGGTTGCAGGCCTGAGAGACGGGAAGGATGGTCGTGCCATCCACGGTGATAGAGAAGTCTGGGAGAGGACTGGGCTTGGGAGGGAAGATGAGGAGCTCAGTCTTGCTCATGTTGAGTTTTAGGTGGCGGGCAGACATCCAGGTGGAAACGTCCTGGAGGCAGGAGGAGATGCGAGCCTGAAGGGAGGGGGGAGAAGACAGGGGCAGAGATGTAGATCTGCGTGTCATCTGCGTAGAGATGGTAGTCAAAGCCGTGAGAGCGAATGAGTTCACCATGGGAGTGAGTGTAAATGGAGAACAGAAGAGGGCCAAGAACTGACCCCTGAGGAACTCCAACAGTTAAAGGATGGGAGGGGGAGGAGGCATCTGCGAAGGAGACCGAGAATGACCGGCCAGAGAGATAAGAGGAGAACCAGGAGAGGATGGAGCCAAGGTGAGATAAGGTGTGGAGGAGGAGGGGATGGTCGACAGTGTCAAAGGCAGCTGAGAGGTCAAGGAGGATTAGAATGGAGTAGGAGCCATTGGATTTGGCAAGAAGGAGGTCATGGGTGACCTTAGAGAGAGCAGTTTCGGTAGAGTGGAGGGGACGGAAGCCAGATTGGAGGGGGTCCAGAAGAGAGTAGGAGTTAAGGAATTCTAAGCAGCGAGTGTAGACGACTCGTTCTAGGATTTTGGAAAGGAAGGGTAGTAGGGAGATAGGGTGATAACTGGAAGGGGAAGTGGGGTTGAGAGAGGGTTTGACTTCTCCTATTATAGTTAAGCTGTTTTACAACTATTTTATACCCAAATTCAGTGGAGTATTGACATACAACAAGGTAATGTTCCAGACAATAGCCTTTAAGTAGAATCCCATTTCAAAACTCTAATCTATGGAACAATTAGTTTGAGATTTACTTTACATAGCAGCATTCATCTGCAATTTTTTTTTCTGTTTACCAATGAAGACTTGGAGTGTGCATTAATGACTTACTGATAATACCATCACCAGAAGTAGAGCGAGAACACACAACCCCATTTTAGATAGAATGCAGAGAATGGGTTGTTCAGATTCAGGGAAATCAACAGGCACCTATGCCCATGAAAATTATTTTTTTCTAGTGGGTGGGAGAAAATAAGAGGTAAACTGATTTGCAGAAAAATTAAGTTGATATTTCAAGCTTCACACATTTAACCTGGCTTGGGTTAAGTACACTCAAATACTGTCACCCTAACAATGGTCATAATCACAGATAATCTCCAATGCTTTTATGAGCACAAGGACTTGATGGGATACACAGTAAAGTCAGAAGAGCACTCAAAATGCCCTTATGAAATCCACTACAGAAATCAGTTAGGGCCAACATTATTTTCAGGGCCCAACCTAAGCTGGTTCGAGTCCTACCTGGCTTCAGTGTGGTCTGAACCTGAATGGTCACAAAATTGGAGGTCTGACCAACCCAGACCCCAAGTTGCTGGAAAACTTGCCTGCTCTGCCCAGCTGACTTCTTAATGGGCCTCATTCCCTTAGGAGGGCTCCTTGGAAGCTCTAGATGCACATGCAGTTTAGCAGGAATCATAGACTCCTACTAGCTCAAGCCAAGCTCAGCAGCCAGTCTCTACAATAGGGGCAATTACAAGCCCCAGAATGCATCGTCATCCACCAAAACCCCTCCCTCTTTAATAATAAGTGTGGCATTTACCAAGCCCTTCCTACAAGACAAGCACTGTTTTAAGTGCTGGGGTAGATACAAGACTGTCAGGTCAGAGACACAGTCTGTGAAACAGAAGCAGCAGCATGTCCTAATGGATAGAGTGTGGGCCTGGTGTCAGAAGGACCTGGATTCTAATCCCAGCTCCACGACTTGTCTGATGTGTGACCTTGGGCATGTAAGTCACTTAACTTCTCTTCTGGCTCAGTTACCTCATCTGTAAAATGGGGATTAAGACTATGGGCTCCATATGGGATATGGACTGTGTATAACCTGATTAACTTTTATCTACCCCATCACTTAGTACATTGCCTGTTACTTTGGGAGGAACAGATTAATCCTATGAATCCGATTGGGTTCAGTTTAATGCCAACCCAACGTGGCCTTGCAGATTCACATCTCATGAGAATCCCAGGATGCCTTAAACCTGTTCATGGTGGTAGTCCAGCCAAGACATTCCCCCTTTAAGAATTCTCCCACCACTTCCAGTAGACCATGACTAAAGGCCCCCTCCTCAGAATCACACCTGAAGAGTTTCCAGTACTCTACCAGTCTTGGCTACAGGACACAGAATCAAGCAGAGGCATACACATTCCATCCCTAGCTTGGGCAATGGAAGACAATCTGATACAAGTCAAAACACCTGTTCTGGGTAAAAGTGGCATGGGAGAGAATCAAGGGAAGAGATTCAAGTTTATTGCGTGGAAGAAGGCAATGGTAAACCACTTCCATATTTTTACAAAGAAAACTCTATGGATACACTACCAAAATGATTGCAGATTGAGGTGGGGTGTTCTGAGTGATGTTCATGGAGTCGCTTTGGGTTGGAAACAACTTGACAGCATAAGATGAGAATTGCTAAAGGCTGGGTGTGTAGATAGGGGATAGTCTCTTGGGATCACTTCAAGCTTGCTGACTACTTGTAACTGGCTGGGATTTTCGCTGAATAATTTTCTCCTCCCAAGCCAGGTGCTCCAGAGCTAGACAGATGCACCAAGAGAAATCCTGGAGTCACAGAATCAGAGTCGGGAATACACACCAGGGAAAGATTTCCCCAGGATATATCGGAAACAACTGCAAGCTGTTCCCGTCCCACTGTCAAGACTCAAGGGACTGGAAGAAAAACCCTTTGGGCCTGAACAATTGGGCATTTTCCTTTTGCCTGGAAAAACACTCTGTGGTTATCTTTTTGCGCAACCAATTGTACAGAATGCTCACACACACACAAAAAAATTAAAAATCCAGGGGAAGTGGCCTAAAGTGGAAAGAGTAATGGATTTGAGAGTTGAGTTTGTCTATGGCAATTTCACCCAGCTTCTAAGGCAGTGTGGTCACTAGTAGCCTTTGCTGGTAATGGACACACAGAATAGTCAACTGTGCACTCCCTGAATCCTAATGTGGTCTCAGTCCAAAAATTGAGCATCTGGAGTTCATGAAGTTGCATAGGTTAAACTGGCTATGTAGTGGCATTATACACAACATTCTGCAGAAATCTGCCTGAGATGACAAACCTAGAGGGATGCTCTGGGAGGGATCCCTGGTACTTCTCTCACAGAACTTGCTACAGAATCAATCAATGGTATTTATTGAGCACTTACTATGTGCACAGCACTCTCCTAGGCATTTGGGAGAGTACAGTATAACAGAATTAGCAGACATTTGCTGCCTATCACAAGGTTACAGTCTAGAGGGGAATACAGACACCAAGTAATTTATAATATATAATTTGAAGATATGTACATAAGTGCTGTGGGGTAGGGAGTGGAGAGAATATGAAGTGTAATACAAAATAGTCTTTGTATTCTCTTCCCAGTTTCCTTTAAACAAGAGAGTGTCACACAATTTTGCAACAGGATCTAGATGGTGGCATCTTATGTAAATGCCCAGACCTGAGAATAGTGAATATGAAAGTGGGAACAGAAGAAAGGCTCCAGAGGGAATGGAGAAAGTTTGTTGGTTCAAGGAATTGTTTTTAAATGATAATAGATTTATATGTCTGCACAATAAGAATGTTATGGTTAATTCATCTGGTTAAAAAGAGAGATGACTCTGGGAAAGGGAAAGAGAGAAAGAGAAAGAGAGAGAAAAGCAACAAGATTTCAGGGAAGTCAAATCTGATAATGGGCCCAAATACCAACTTCAGGCCCTTCTTTCTATTCTCAACGACTCAGTGCTTTTGCAGAGGTATCCCTACCAAAATGAGATCTCATATTTCCAAGAACAGACAACTAATGAAGTTAAGCAATAGTATTTCTCACTGCATTTCACAGAAAGTGCTGTGAAATAATGAATCTTACTGCTACTCTCAACACATTTTTAAAATTTTCATTCAAATTAGAACATTCTCACTTTAGCAAAAGCTTTATACCTTGACTTAAAATTTAATAAATTAGATTTGCTTCCTCCAGAGTTTACAAATAACATAGAAAGACAACCATTTCTGGCATTACAGTTTAAAATTTACAACCAGCAAATTTGTGCCACATACGTTTGATACAAAGATCCAGGTATTTTAGTGAATTTGACAAATCATTGGAATTTTACTGAGTTCTTACGGTGTGTAGAGCACTGTACTAAGTGCTTGGGAGAGTAAAATCTAGTGATGGTGACAAACTACAGATAGGGGAAGCAACAGAGAAATCAGCTTAAGTGCTGGGAGGGGAGTGTGTCATAGTGGTTCGAGGTAAGTGCAAAGATCATCCAGAAAGGAGGGACAATAGGAAAAGAGGAGTTTATTCAGGTAAGACTTCCTGGTGGAGTGCTCTGAAGAGGGTAAAGTAATGGTTTGTCAGGCATAAAGGGGAAGAGAATGAACAAGGGATCACTGGCAAGACAGACAAGATTGGGGTACAGTAGGTTGTTTGGAACTGTGTGGGCTGTGTTATAGTGGTAGAGGGACAAGGTTAGGTAGGAGGGGGAGAGCTGATTGATGTTATGGAGTTTGTGCTGAATGTGGAGATGGCAACCATTAGAGATTTTTGAGAAGTGGGGAAGATCATCAATATCATCAACGGTGGAAAATGTGCACAGAACGATGCTTTGGCAAAAATGATCTGGGCTACAGAGCAAAGGAAGTATGGACTGAGGAGCAGTGTTTGGGGGCAGGGAGGTCAGTGAGAAGGCTGAAGCAATAGCCTCCTTACTGTCCTACTGTGTCTTCCCACTTCAGTCCTTACTTCACTCTACTGCTTGGATCATTTTTCTAATGATCCATTTAGTCCACACTCAAGAACCTCCAGCAGTTGCTCAGTACTTCTGCAAACAGAAATTCCTTACCATAGGTTTTAAAACATCTCCACCTGGATGTCTGTCCGCCACCTAAAATTCAACACGTTTAAGACTGAGCCTCTTATCTTCCCTCCCAAACCCTGTCCTCTCCCTGACTTCCTTGTCACTGTGGACGGCACTACCATCCTTCCTATCTCACAGGCCCACAACCTTGGTGTCATCCTTGACTCTGCTCTCTCATTCACCCCACACATCCAATCCGTCACCAACACCTGCTGGTCTCACCTTCACAATATTGCCAAGATCCGCCCTTTCCTCTCCATCCAAACTGCTACCTTGCTGGTACAAGCTCTCATAATATCCCAACTGGATTATTGTGTCAGCCACCTCTCTGATCTCCCTTCCTCCTGTCTCTCCCCGCTCTAGTCTATTCTTCATTCCGCTGCCCAGATCATCTTCCTACAGAAACACTTTGGGCATGTCACTCCCCTCAAAATCCTCCAGTGGTTACCTATCAACCTTCATCTGAAAGAAAAACTCCTCACTCTGAGCTTCAAAGCTCTCCATCACCTTGCCCCCTCCTACCTCCCCTCCCCTCTCTCTTTCTACTGCCCACCCGGTACACTCCACTCCTCTACCGCTCACCTCATGGTCCCTCATTTGCGGCTGTCCCGCCATCGACCCCTGACCCACATCCTACGGGTGTCCTCACATCTGCCAAACTCTCTTCCCCTCTTCAAAGCCCTGAGAGCTCACCTCCTCCTGGAGGCCTTCCCAAACTGATCCCCCCTTTCCCTCTGCTCCTCCTCCCCTCCCCATTCCCCCTTCTCCTGCCCTCTGCTCTTCCCCCTTCCCCTCATTCATTCATTCAATAATATTTATTGAGTGCTTACTATGTGCAGAGCACTGTACTAAGCACTTGGAATGTACAATTTGGCAACAGATAGAGACAATCCCTGCTCAATGACAGGCTCACAGTCTAATCAGGGGAGACAGATGGACAAAAACAAGACAACATAATCACGATAAATAGAATCAAGGGGATGTACACCTCATTAACAAAATAAATAAGGTAATAAAAATATACACAAATGAGTACAGTGCTGAGGGGAAGGGAGAGGGGGAGGAGCAGAGGGAAAGGGGGCTTAGCTGAGGAGAGGTGAAGGAGGAAAGGGGGAGGGAGCAGAGGGGGAGCAGAGAGGGAGCAGAAGGAGCAGAGGGAAAAGGGGAAGCTCAGTCTGGGAAGGCCTCTTAGAGGAGGTGAGCTCTCAGTAGAGCTTTGAAGAGGGAAAGAGAGTTAGTTTGGTGGAGGTGAGGAGGGAGGGCATTCCAGGACAGAGGTAGGATGTGGGCCAGAGGTCAACGGCGGGATAGGCGTGAATGGGGGACGGTGAGGAGGTGAGTGGCAGAGGAGTGGAGCATGTGGGGAGGGCAGTAGAAAGAGAGAAGGGAGGTGAGGTAGGAGGGGGTAAGGTGATGGAGAGCCTCGAAGCCCAGCGTGAGTTGTTTTTGTTTCATGCGGAGGTTGATAGGCAACCACTGGAGGTTTTTAAGAAGGGGAGTGACATGCCCAGAGTGTTTCTTCAGGAAGATGATCCGGGCAGCAGAATGAAGAATAGACTGGAGTGGGGAGAGACAGAGAAAGGGAGATCAGAGAGAAGGCTGACGATAATCCAGCCGGGATATTATGAGAGCTTGTACCAGTATGATAGCCATTTGAATGGAGAGGAAAGGGCGGATCTTGGCGATATTGTAAAGGTGAGACCGGCAGAAATTGGTGACGGATTGGATGTGTGGGGTGAATGAGAGAGCTGAGTCAAGGATGACATCAAGTTTGTGGGCTTGAGAGACAGTAAGGATGGTCGTACCGTCTACAGTGACAGGGAAGTCAGGGAGAGGACAGAGTTTGGGAGGGAAGATAAGGAGCTTAGTGAGCCCTCCCCACAGCACTGTGCATATTTGTATATATTTCTCTATTTTGTTCATGTGTATATGTCTATGATTCCAATTATCCTGATGATATCTACGCCAGACTACTTGTTTTGTTCTATTATGCTTTGTTGTCTTTCTCCCCCATTTAGACTGTGAGCCTGTTATTGGGCAGGGATTGTCTTTATCTGTTGCCGAACTGTACATTCCAGAACACTTAGTACAGTGCTCTGCACATAGTGAGCGCTCAATAGATACGACTGAATGAATGAAAAAGTACCTTACCTCCCTGGCTTCCTAGTACAACCCACCCCACATGCTTTGCTCCTCTAATGCCAACCTTCTTACTGTACCTCGATCTTGTCTCTCTCACCACCTACCACTTGCCCAAGTCCTTCCTCTGGCCTGGAAGTTCCTCCTGCTTTATATCTGACAGATGATCACTCTCCCCATCTTCAAAACCTTATGAAAATCACATCTCCTCCAAAAGGCCCTTTCCAACTAAGCCCTCATTTCTGCTACTCCCTCTCCCTTTTGCATCACCTATGTACTTGAATCTGTACTCTAAGCTGCTGACATTCACTCCACCCTCAGTCCTTCTATACATATCCTTAAGCATTACCTAGTGGATAGAGCTCACACCTTGGAGTCATAAGGACCTGGGTTCTAATTCTGGCTCTGGCACTTGTCTGCTGTGTTCTTGGGCAAGCCACTTCACTTTTCTGTGCCTCAATTCCATCATCCGTAAAATGGGGATTAAGACTGTGAGGCCCATGTGGGACAGGGACTGTGCCCAACCTGATTTGCCTGTATCCATTCCAGCTCTTAGTACAGTGCCTGGTACATAGTAATCACTTAAATACCACAATTATCATCATCTTAATCTCTCTCTAGATTGTAAGCTCCTTGTGAGCCAGGAATATGTTTACTAATTCAATTGCATTTTCCCAAGTGCTTAATATATCGCTCTGCTCACAGTAGGTGCTCAATAAATACCATTTATTTGACTGATTAAAGTCTGTTGGATTTGGCAAGAGGGAGGTTAGTGATCTAGGAGAGAAGAGTTTCCAAGGGAGAAGGGACTCAGTAATGGAAGTAGTGGGTGTAAATAACTTGCTTCTGGAAATTGGAAAGCAATTCCAGGAGGGAGATGGGGCAATAACTACAGGATGCAGTGGGATCAAGGGACTTTTTATTTTAAGATAGGGTATGTTTAAAAACAGAGGGAAAGGAGCCACTGGAGTGTGATCAGTCAGCGAGGAGAAAAAGTGAGGGGCCTAATGTCTCGAGAAGGCACAAAGGGTTTCTTTCCCATACCCTACTATATCTGGTGCCATAAGTGAAAAATTATGTTCTGGTCATGATGAACAGCAGTTTCAGCAAGCACCTCAGAGTACTCACTCTTCCATTTCAGGTCTGTTACCTAGACAGCAAAAGAGGGACCTGGTGTCGGGCCTTTGGCCTGGGTTGGTGCCAATAATGGGGGAAGAATGCATTCATTCAATAGTATTTATTGAGTGCTTACTATGTGCAGAGCACTATACTAAGTGCTTGGAATGAACAAGTCGGCAACAGATAGAGACAGTCCCTGCCATTTGATGGGCTTACAGTCTAATCGGGGGAGACAGACAGACAACAACAATGGCAATAGAGTCAAGGGGAAGAACATCTCGTAAAAACAATGGCAACTAAATAGAATCAAGGCGATGTACATTTCATTAACAAAATAAATAGGGTAATGAAAATATATACAGTTGAGCAGACGAGTACAGTGCTGAGGGGATGGGAAGGGAGAGGGGGAGGAGCAGAGGGAAATGGGGGGAAAAGAGGGTTAAGCTGCGGAGAGGTGAAGGGGGGGGCGGTAGAGGGAGTAGAGGGAGAAGGGGAGCTCAGTCTGGGAAGGCCTCTTGGAGGAGGTGAGTTTTAAGTAGGGTTTTGAAGAGGGGAAGAGAATTAGTTTGGTGAAGGTGAGGAGGGAAGGCGTTCCAGGACCGCGGGAGGACGTGGCCCAGGGGTCGACGGCGGGATAGGCGAGACCGAGGGATGGTGAGGAGGTGGGCGGCGGAGGAGCGGAGCGTGCGGGGTGGGCAGTAGAAAGAGAGAAGGGAGGAGAGGTAGGAAGGGGCAAGGTGATGGAGAGCCTTGAAGCCTAGAGTGAGGAGTTTTTGTTTGGAGCGGAGGTTGATAGGCAACCACTGGAGGTGTTTAAGAAGGGGAGTGACATGCCCAGAGTGTTTCTGCAGGAAGATGAGCCGGGCAGCAGAGTGAAGAATAGACTGGAGCGGGGCAAGAGAGAAGGAAGGGAGATCAGAGAGAAGGCTGACACAGTAGTCTAGCCGGGATATAACAAGAGCCCGTAGCAGTAAGGTAGCCGTTTGGGTGGAGAGGAAAGGGCGGGTCTTGGCGATATTGTAAAGGTGAAACCGGCAGGTCTTGGTAATGGATAGGATGTGTGGGGTGAACGAGAGAGACGAGTCAAGGATGACACCGAGATTGCGGGCCTGAGAGACGGGAAGGATGGTCGTGCCATCCATGGTGATAGGGAAGTCTGGGAGAGGACTGGGCTTGGGAGGGAAGATGAGGAGCTCAGTCTTGCTCATGTTGAGTTTTAGGTGGCCAGCCGACATCCAGGTGGTGACATCCTGGAGGCAGGAGGAGATGCGAGCCTGAAGGGAGGGGGAGAGGACAGGGGCGGAGATGTAGATCTGCGTGTCATCTGCGTAGAGATGGTAGTCAAAGCCGTGAGAGCAAATGAGTTCACCAAGGGAGTGAGTGTAAATGGAGAACAGAAGAGGGCCAAGAACTGACCCTTGAGGAACTTCAACAGTTAAAGGATGGGAGGGGGAGGAGGTGCCAGCGAAGGAGACCGAGAATGACCGGTCAGAGAGGTATGAGGAGAACCAGGAGAGGACGGAGTCCGTGAAGCCAAGGTGAGATAAGGTGTGGAGGAGGAGGGGATGGTCGACAGTGTCAAAGGCAGCTGAGAGGTCAAGGAGGATTAAAATGGAGTAGGAGCCATTGGATTTGGCAAGAAGGAGGTCATGGGTGACCTCAGAGAGAGCAGTCTCGGTAGAGTGGAGGGGACGGAAGCCAGATTGGAGGGGGTCCAGGAGAGAATGGGAGTTAAGGAATTCTAAGCAGCGATTGTAGATGATTCATTCTAGGATTTTGGAAAGGAAGGGTAGTAGGGAGATAGGGCGATAACTGGAGAGGGAAGTGGGGTCAAGAGCGGGTTTTTTTTAGGATGGGGGAGACGTGGGCATGTTTGAAGGCAGAGGGGAAGGAGCCATTGGAGATTGAGTGGTTAAAAATAGAAGTTAAGGAAGGGAGGAGGGCAGGGGCGATGGTTTTAATAAGGTGAGAGGGAATGGGGTCCGAGGCGCAGGTGGAGGGGGTGGCACTTGCGAGGAGGGAGGAGATTTCCTCTGAGGATACTGCAGGGAAGGATGGAAAAGTAGGGGAGAGGGTTAGTGGGGGGGAGGGGAGAGGCGGAGGGGTGACTTTGGGGAGCTCAGACCTGATTGTGTTGATTTTTGTGATGAAATAGGTGGCCAGATCATTGGGGGTGAGAGATGGGGGAATTGGCAGGGAAAATAGAATGAAGATGGGAAAAATGAATCACATTCAGCTGGGGCCCTGGGCTGGCATGAACAAGGGTGACCACTCAAAATGTGCACATGGCAGCAGTTTCTGGAGTGATTGCAAAAGTGCATGTAAAGAAATGACTATATTCATGGCTGCTATCTTTAAGGTATGGTGACTAATGACCAAGCAACTGAAAAGCTATCTTTCTCCTCTGAGAAAAATAATGATTCATAGAGAGTCTAGTCTGCTATATCTGTCTAGTTTTTTCAAGATGATAATACCAACCATGAAATCCTATCCATGAGTGCAAATGTGGCTGAAAGGATTGGTGAATGACAGTCTCTTCAACACATGTTACCCTTAAGTTCCAAGTTGTGCTAATGCTGCTTGCAATGAGACTGCTTCATGGAATTCCAATTTTTGTGATGCCTTTACCCATGTGAAGCAATCCTTCTCTAGGTTGCTGCTCATCGGACTAGTCTGACTGTTCCCGCTGTCTCCCCTTAGTCCTCTGCTCTATCATATTGTTTCAGATGGTGCCTTACTACACACATTATGCTTCTGTTTTCCATATGGGCATGTGACTTTTCAGTTTACCACATAGCAGCTGCTTGGAAATCCTGGTGCTATCCATTCTTCTCAAATGCAGGGTCTTTAAACACAGTACAAAGGTCTTGGTGTTGCTTGATTCACATTACTTGTATTTGTCACACTGCAAAGATCATATTGCCCTCCCTCCTCATATCCGCCAAACTACCTCTCTTCCCCTCTTCAAAGCCCTACTGAGAGCTCACCTCTTCCAAGAGGCCTTCCCAGACTGAGCTACCCCATTTTCCCTCTGCTCCCCCTCCACCCTCAGCTCCTTCCCCTTTCCCCTTCACCTCCCCTCAGCAGAGCCCCCTTTCCCTCTGATCCTCCCCCTCTCCCCCCTTCCCTTCAGCACAGTGCTCATTTGTATATTATTTATTACAATATTTATTTTATTAGAGGTATACATCCCCTTCATTCTATTTATCGTGATAATGTTGTCTTGTTTTTGTTTCGTTCTGTTTTGCTCTGCCGTCTGTCTCCCCAATTAGACTGTGAGCCCGTCATTGGGCAGGGATTGTCTGTTGCCAAATTGTACAATCCAAGTGCTTAATACAGTGCTCTGCACATAGTAAGTGCTCAATAAATACTATTGAATGAATATCAGCCGTGCTCCATTTTGGCCTGAAACCACATTAGGATTCAGGAAGTGCACAGTTGACTATTCTTCAGGAGGCTGTCCAGAAGGATTCTGGCTACAATGACACCGGTAATAAAAAGCAGGGATATACCTAGGTAGTTACCACAGTAAGCACACACTTCCCTTTCATCTCGAAGACAGCGATCATGGAAGCATCTTAGCAGTCCTTTGTTATTCTTCAGTTTTCCAGATTTTTAGAAAGGGCTACGCAGACTGAGAATTAGGTTTCCTCTTTGCCTGCAAAATTCTGCAGTGAGAAGGTGGGAAAGGGAAAAAAGGGGAGAATGGTGCACAAGACAGAGGTTCTTAGCCTCCCTGCCATGTAGTAATTACCACAGTTTTTTTTTTCCCCACCATAAGCTTTTCTCTCACCTTCACTGAACTCCTCCCAGTATAAGCCAGCCAGCTGCTTTACCCCTAATCACTTAGACAACCTGGGGGATACTTGAAAACATGGAAGGGGACACAGCTTTGGAGCCACTGTGATGGTATGAACCCTAAAGGGCTGGCTGCAGTCCAAAGCCATGAACATAGAAATGTACTGAAGCCTCTGCTGCTGTTTGTGCAGTGACAGAGACAGCCCTGTTCAGGGGAGTGGAGACAGGGTTTCATTATGCCCCAGGCCAGGATGTACATCCAACATCTTGGCTGCACCATTTCTCATCGCTTCCTGGCTCCATGTCATGGGGCAGGATTGCTATGAGTGCCCCACACACCCCATGTCAAGCCTATAGAGCCAATGTACTCCCTGAATCCTTTAGAATTGGCATCTATGGTACTGACCCAGGGAGTTCTCCAGATATAACAACAATAATTATGGTATTTGTTAAGCTCTTCCTGTGTGTTAGTCACTGTACTAAGCACTGGGATAGATACAAGTTAATTAGGTTGGACTCAGTCCCTATCTTTCATAGGGCTCAGTCTTAATAGTAAAAGCCCTCAGGTGTTGGTTAGCATAACCCTGGATCTATCCAGCTTTGAAATTCCCATGTGTGCAAACCTGACTCATTTTTGTTGCTTGTATCCACCCCAGCACTTAGTACAGTGCCTGGCATATAGTAAGTGCTTAGCAAATATTATTATTAGTACAAGGTAATCAGATTGGACATAGTCTTTGTCCCACAGAGGGCTCACAGTTTTCATCCCCATTTTATAGCCAAGGTAACTGAAGCCCAGAGAAGTGAGGTGATTTGCCCAAGGTCACCCAGCAGATAAGTGGCAGAGCCGGGATTAGAATCCAGGCCCTTCTGACTCCCAGGTCCATGCTGTATCTACTACGCCACACTGCTTCTCAAAGTTTGCCAGGGAGTGGCAGTTGCTATCCGTCCCAGGCATCTTGGTGAAGCAGCATGGCTTAATGGGAAGAGCATTTGCTCAGTTCCCTCATATGCAAAATGGGGATTCAATACCTGTTCTCCTTCCTAATTAGATTGTGAGTCCTATGTGAGACCTGATTATTTTGAACCTACTCCAGTGCTTACTACCATGCTTGACAAAGTGCTTAATACCACATTTATCATTATCATTAGTTATTATCATTATCTATAGCTGTTGACATTTCACTAAGTGTATATACTGCCAAACTCAAATTGTCCTGCTTCCCATTATCCAAAATCTCACTCTCAAGTGGAGAGACATGGAGTTAGGGAGAGGACAATATACAAACCACTGTGTTTTTATTCAGTTGTGTAATGATCAATGGCAATCTACTCACTGTACCTTGATCTCACCTATCTCACTGCCGATGCCCGTCCATGTCCTCCCTCTGGGCTGGAACTCTCTCTCCCTCCGGGCTGGAACTCTCTCTCCCTCCATATAAAGACCAATCATTCTCCTAACTTCAAAGCCTTACTAAAAAAAAAAAAAAAAAAAAAAAAATCACATCTACTCAGAGGTCTTCCCTGATTAAACCCTTATTTCCCCTACTCCCTCTTCCTTCTGTATCATCTATGTACTTAGATCTGTACCCTTTAAGGACTTTATATGCACCCACCCCCGTTCAGTCCTACAGCATTGTACAAACATTATGTACAGCATTATGTACAAACCTGCAATGTATCTTATCTCCTTTAGATTGTAAGCACCTTAAGGGCAGAGACTGTCTACCAACTCTGTTGTATTGTACTCTCCCAAGCACTTAGTATAGTCCTCTGCACAGAGTAAGCTCTCAGTAAATACTATTGACTGATTCTTCAGTCTAATTTTTCTCTAAGCCCACATATCTCTAAAATAAATTAGAGTTTGCTCTTTATTCAGGACTTCAACCATACCCACTATAAAGTTAATAAGCACCTATAGTGTGGAAAGAACTGGGAAGAAAACAAGGGAATTAACTAAGACATGGTTCCTGGCTCACAAGCTAATCAGGGGGTGGTAGAACAGACACACAGGAAAAGGTCAGCAATTAAAATGAGTTAGAACAGAGAAAAAACAGAACTAAACAGTTTTAACAACAAATCTGGCATGTTTCTCCCTCCCTAATTCCCAACCCTGCTGTAAGAATCTTGCCTGGATTCTTTCTTACCCAGGGGGTTCTCACCCACAATTCAAAATATTTGAGTGCTTCTCTCATGTAGATGGAGATAGAAGTCTTGGGCACCAGGCAAGGCCATGTTCCTGGTGGACTTCAGGAAATGAAATTAGTACTCCAAATTTGCTACCTTTACTCTACTGACCTCCATTAAGCACTTTCCTATAGCTCCACTTGTCCCTTTCCTGTGGGGAACCTTTAATACCAGCTGTGGTGTGACAAGAGTAGAGACTGACAATTCAAAATGGGTTCAGACAATTCAGAATTCAGAGGCTTAGCAGGCTCACATACTGGACTTTCATTGGTAAGAGGTCCTGGGTTTTATTCATTGGTTAGAGAATCTAATGACCAGTAGTCAAAGTCATTGGACTATCAAAAGCATATTCCACACAATGTACACACACCCAATGTACCCTTCCATTTGATCCGCTAATTCCATAAAGAAAACTTACTTGTTTGGCATTCAGGGAAAGTCAATTCTGATCTACACTGGTACTAGTTCCCCTTTTTGCCCACTCATGTGACTTGTCCCAAGTCTTTTCAGATTTAATCCCTGCATTCAAATGCAATCACTTCACTTACAGGTCCCTTCAATAAACCTTTGCCTTCCTATCTTAGCCACAAGCCAAAATTGAAGATCCTTGAAGGCAAAGTGCATGGAGATAGGAGGAACAGTCTTGCTTTCATTATTTGCATGTGACCCTGAAAGTCTCCTTGGCAAAACCCTTAAGGCACCTTGCAAGTATCTTCCGTATCCTTGGAATTTACAGTCTGGCATCCAGCTTGGATAAGCACTTGGCCTGCTTAAGACTCTAAACTTGTTGCGGGCAGAGAATGTGTCTATCAACTCTATTGCATTGAACTCTCCAAGCACTTAATACAGTGCTCTGTACACAGTAAATGATCATTAAAAATCACTGATTGATTGACTGAGCACTACCTTTATGATACACTGACTACTCCATCTCCAAGGCTGGAGACACCTCAGTCACCAACAGAATCATTTCACTCTTGCTCAGGAGCACAGAGTTTTTATTAACAAATGGCGATTTATCCCAGGAACATTGGCGACTCCCCCACTTCACCTGGGTCCAAAAGGAATCGCTGACTTTTGACAATGATGTCAGTATGCAATAGACTGTAATATTTTTGGTGAAATGAGATAGCATTTCAAGCTCATGTGCCTTCTACTTCTTCTAGGTGTCAAAAAAAAAAAAGTCCTCCAGTATGTTGGGATATGTACTACAAATCCCAGGAGGCTCTGATACCTAAACCGAGCATGTTCCAGCCAAGACCTGGAATTACAAATGCTCAAAGTGAGCAGATGAAGATCAATGCAGAGTAGCCTGACTAGGTTAGCCAGAACAGTGTAAACTGATTTTTTTCTAAATTTACCAAACATTTTCTTAAAAACAGGAAAAAAACTAGCTGTCCCAGCAAAACTTTGATTGTATTATTATACTTTGTGCAGTGTACAATACTAAGTGCTGGGGGTGGTCAGTTTACTTAGGAAGTGCTGCATTATCAAATGCCACATGTTTTCAGGTACTGCAAAATAACTCCCTACTCTGTAATCTACTTCTGGAAAATAATGCCAAGAACGGAACTGTTTTTGGCTGTGAATCACATATAGAACCAAAGCTTGAATGTTCTTCGGAATTCAGGGAGATAAAATGATTATACCTTTCTCAAGTAAGTCTTATGGGAAGTCAGAGATTCGGAACAGTCCACACGAAAAACCTTCTTTGATTGAATAGGTCTGTTGTGAAACAATTCTTTGATTTTAATCAATATATTTCAATTGAAAATGAAGCACAAAAGGAAGGTCCCATGCTTCAGGAAAGGCCATTAAATCATGAAGATGTTATTTCCAATCTGAGTGAGAGGCAAGTTCCCCTTCTTGGCACATTTCATAAAGGCTCAATCAGTAAGGACAGCGAAATGGATTTCTGATAGAAAAGTAATGGAAAAATGGTTTCCCATTTAGCAGAGTTGGGGGGTTGATGGAAAATCCTCAGTGCCAACTCTTTTATACCCATTCTATTCATGATGGGGCTGTGCACTTTGGCAAAGGTGCCTCAGCCTTCATAAATTAAGGGTCCAAATAAAGATTTAAAGTTTATGTGTGAATTGAAACCAATGAAACAATTTTCTTTACCATTTTTTTCCTACCTATTTTCCCCATCATATGATCTCTTTCCTACTACTTACCATCACTTGATTCTAACCTCTCTTCCTTCCAGCCCTGTTTCTATCTCTTTTTACATCTACCTTCTGGATTTCCATTTCCTATTTTTCTCCCCCCACCATCCCCAGATCAATCTGCCATTGTTGCTGCAAAAATACTTGAGGGATCATTGCCCTGGGCCAGTCTGAGCTTACTCTGCCTTGTTACAATGAAACTGCCCCTTCGTTGTCACTGGAAATGATTTTCTAGACAGGCTAGAAACTAACAATTTCCCACTCCCAAGTTATCTCCATTGCACCAAAATTCAAGATTAAAAGTATCCTCCTATGGGTCAAGAAAAGAGAGCAATGGCACAGAGGTAGGGTGTGCACCAGCTCTGAGGAGGGCAGAAAGGTGTTAGGTTTGGCCTGGAAATGTTCCCCAGTTTTCCCTTTGGGCATGTTCCTCTAGGATGTAAGCTCTTTGTGGACCGGGATCATAACTAACCAACTTTACTGTATTGCACTCTCCCAAATGCTTAGTACTTTGCTCTACACTAAGAAGCCCTAAATAAATACCAATGATTTATCCAATAAAGCTATCTGGTCTTGAAACTACATATACTATCAGTTGAAATAGTATTTACTGAATACCTGTCTGTGTGAGCATAAAAGACATGATATGATTCTGGCCCTGAAAAGAGCTTAGACTCTAGTGGGCAAAGACAAAGTTACAAGGGGAGAAATAGGAGTATATGATAGGTACATTCACTTTCTAGAAAACTGAGGCAAGATTTTAATCCCAATATTTTCACTGGAGGAAAAAGTTTATTACACTGATGCAGTGAATAATCTTGGTTTAAATGAATTCTGACAGATGCAGTTAACTCATCAACTTCTGTATCATCCATTTCTAAATGAAGTTGCTTCCCTAGTTCAACACTTTGATTATCTGCACAGGGGTCTCAGACACCTTGAAAAATGTGACAAATTGCAGGCAGAACTTCTTCCACATTTCATTCATTGTTGATTGCTTAGAAAAGCAGCATGGCCTGGTGGCAAGAGTACGGGCCTCAGACTCAGAAGAACCTGGGTTCAAATCTGGTTCTGCCACATATCTGCTGTGTAACCTTGAGTAACTTTCTTTGTACCTCAGTTACCTCATCTGTAAAATGGGGGTGAAGACTGTAATCCCCTTGAGGGGTAGGGATTGTGTCCAACCCCATTATCCTCTAACTACCCTAGCACTTAGAACAGTGCTTGGCACATGGTAAGCACTTAAATACCACAATTATATTATTAAGAGTGTGAGTCCCATGTGGAACAAGGACTGTGTCCAACCTGATCAATTTGTATCTATCCCAAGTCCTAAACAGTGCTTGGCACATAGTAAGTGCTTAGTAAGTACTATTGTTACTGTTATTATTTTAAACAGCCCAGATCATAATGATCAAGGAAGAAATTTACCTTGAGGTACTCAGCTAAAACATCAGGATGGTTGGGCATATATGCATGAGGTAGGGCATCAAGTTTATTATTTTTATCCCTAGGGTGGTTGTATTAGAGTGAATGTAACCTCAGGTGGGCTTGTATTAACATCTCACAGAAAAGATGACCAATATCACTAACTTCAAGAACAAAGTCCAGATTTGTTAGCTTGAAAGGGGCTTATATAGAAGAAATTGCTATATTTAATTGATGTGGTAAATAAGGAAAATGGTATTTTGCATGTTTTAAAAGGCTCTGATGCTAAATGGCTTTTGAAATTAATATTGGTTTTCTTGTATATTTGATTTTGGTTTGAATGTTTCCATTATAGGAATACATGTTTGTTAACCCAGGATATTTAAGAAAACAAGATGCTACTGATAATGAGGTTAACTTTCAACTGACATTTGAATCATTAAATTTATCATAAGCGATTATATAAATGGACCTGTCTTCTATTTTTAATGTTACTAAATGATCAGCCAATAAATTCAGGAACTCCAGGTAACTTCAAGTATTAAAAGGGGCTCTTAGGAAGCTCAAAAGGGATGTGATGGTAAATGCCTAGAGGTCAGGGACCACATCTTCTACTGCGGTTGTTTAAGTGCCTAGTACAGTGCTCAGTACACCCTACATGCACAATAGATGAAAAGCCCATCACTACCTATTAAGAAAATTGGAGTAGATCGGGCTAGTCACAAAGTATGTATATAAATTCACAGATCCATACTGGAGGCAGAACTCCATTCAATCATATTCACTGAGCACTTACTGTGTGCAGAACACTGTACTAAGCACTCGGGAAAGTACAACACAACAGAAAACAGTAATATTCCCTGCACACATCGAGCTTACAGTGTCGGGGAGGGGCGGGGGGGAGACAGACATTAATACAAATAAATAAAATTACAGATATGCACATAAGCGCTGTCGGGCTGGGAGGGTAGGGGGGTGGGAAGAGCAAAGAGAACAAGTCAGGGCAATGTAGAAGGGAGTGGGAGATGAGGAAAAGTGGGCCTTAGTCTTGGAAGGCCTCTTAGAGAAGCAGTGTGGCTCAGTGGAAAGAGGCCAGGCTTGGGAGTCAGAGGTCATGGGTTCAAATCCTGGCTCTGCCACTTGGCAGCTGTGTGACTGTGGGCAAGTCACTTCACTATGCCTCAGTTACCTCATCTGTAAAATGGGGATTAACTGTGAGCCTCTCATGGGACAACCTGATTACCTTGTATTATTCCCAGTGCTTAGAATAGTGTTCTGCACATAGTAAGCGCTTAAATACCAACATTTTTATGTACCTTCAATAAGGCTTTGAAGGGGACGGGGGGAGTAATTGTCTGTCGGATTTGAGGAGGGAAGGCATTCCAGGACTGAGGCAGGATGTGGGCTAGGGATCGGTGGCGAAACAGGTTGAGATACAGGTTGAGATACAGTGAGAAGGTTAGCAGTAGAGGAGTGAAGTGTGTGGGCTGGGTTGTAGAAGAAGAGAAGCGAGATGAGGTAGGAGGGGGCAAGGTGATGGAGTGCTTTATAGCCAATGGTGAGGAGTTTTTGTTTGATACAGAAGTGGATGGGCAATCATTGGAGTTTTTTGAGGTGGGGAGTGACACGTTCTGAACGTTTTCCTAGAAAAATGATCCAAGCAGCAGAGTGAAGTACAGACTGGAGTGGGGAGAAACAGGAATGCAGTCATCCAAGCAGGATAGGATGAGTGATTGCATTAACATGGTAGTTTGGTCGAGAGGAAAAGGCAGGTTTTAGTGATGATGTGAAGATAGGAGTGACAGGATTTAGTGAGATTGAATATATGGATTGAATAATAATAATAATAATAATAATAATAATGTTGGTATTGGTTAAGCGCTTACTATGTGCCAAGCACTGTTCTAAGCGCTGGGGTGGATACAGGGTAATCAGGTTGTCCCACGTGAGGCTCATAGTTATTCCCCATTTCACAGATGAGGTAACTGAGGCACAGAGAAGTTAAGTGACTTGCCCACAGTCACACAGCTGACAAGTGGCCAAGCCAGGATTCAAACCCATGACCTCTGACTCCCAAGCCCGTGCTCTTTCCACTGAGCCACGCTGCTTCTCTGACAGAGAATGACAGAGAGCAGTCAAGAATAACACCAAGGTTACAGGCTGTGAGAAATGAAGGATGGTGGTGCCATCTATAGTGATAGGAAAGTCCAGGGGAGGACAGAATTTGGATGGGAAGATACAGAGCTCTGTTTTGTACATGCTAAGTTTGAGGTGATGGGCAAACAGCCAAATAGAGATGTCTTGAAGGCAGGAGGAGATGCGAGCCTGGACAGAGGGAGAGAGATCAGTGCTGGAGATGTAGATTTGGGTATCATCTGCAGAGAGGTGGTAGTTGAAGCCTTGGGAGCAAATGAGTTCTCCAAGGGAGTGGGTGTATATGGAGAATAGGAGAGGACCCAGAACTGAGCCTTGAGGGACTCCCAAACTTAGGGGGTGGGAAGCAGAGGAGAAGCCCGGGAAAGAGACTGAGAATGAATGGCCAGAGAGATGAGGAGAACCAGGAGAGAACTGAGTCAGTGAAGCCAAGGATGGATAATGTTTCTAGAAGAATGGGGGTGGTCCATAATGTTGAAGGCAGCTGAGAGGTCAAGGAGGATTAGGATGGAATAGAGGTCTTTAGATTTGGCAAGAAAGAGATCACTGGTATCCTTTGAGAGGGCAGTTTCTGTGGAGTAAAGGGGATGGAGGCCACACTGGAGGGGGTTGATGAGAGAATTGGAGGAGAGGAATTTGAGACAAACGAGTGGCAACTTGTTTGTCTAATCCTCTCCTTTCTGGGAACTGAATTTCCTCAAGTCCAGTGAGTTACATATTCCAGATCTTCATGAAAACTGACATTGTCTAGGAGGAGGAGGGTCAAGCAAAAGAGTAAGTCAGAGCTTCTATATCCAAAAGAGCACAAGGATGGCACCAAAAAATTCCAGATACACTTTTGACAACCCATCAATCATTTACTGAAAGCTTACTATTTGCAGAGCACTGTATTAAGCATTGGGGCAAGTACAATGTAGCAGGTTCCCTACCTACAACCAGCTTACTTTCTAGAGGGGGAGACAGAAAATATGTAAATTACAGATATGTACATAAATGCTGAGGGAGGGTGCAAATCCAAGTGCAAGGGTCATGCAGAGGGTAGTGGGAGAATAGGAAATGAGGGTGTAGATGGATAAAGACATACAAAACAAGATTCTCTGAAGTCTGCAGAATTTATTTAGTAGACCATTTCAGCTAATGGAGCTTTTCCTCCCTGCATGATTCCAGAACTACTGGAGTGAGGTGTTGGAGATGGTGATCAGGGAAAGAGGATGCTTGGGGGATGAGCCACTTCTGAGTTATGGGACTCCGTGGCTCCAACCAATGGAAACTAGGCACTTAAATAAAAATACCAAACATTAAGACAACATGTACTGCATCAGTACTGGCAGACGACAAAGCAGTTGAAAATGAGACCGTTGGTGTAAAACCCAACTAATGGCCATTCTAGTACTCTCCCTCCCTGCCCCCACTGCTGTGCTGCAATGCTTCCCACATGTGATTGAATTTTAAGCATTTAGGCCCAAGCCCATGTGCTAAACCCCAAAAAAGCATGTTTAAATTACTGAAGTGTAAAATTGGATTTAGCTGTCTTTGTTGCAAATCTAAAACTCTTGGATCTGACTTCTATTGGTGATTTGAGGACATCTGGACCAAATATTAAATTTTTCCAGGGTTTTCCTACTATTAAAATATGATTGGCCTGCTTTCACAACATTTGGATTATAGTGGTGATCTTGTGGTATGAAACCAAAACTGTGTGAGATTTTAAAGAACCCCGCCCTTAAAAAAAATCTAATGGGATTCACCAAATTCACTCATAGCACATAGAAAAATTCACAGTTGATGAGTAGAGAAAAGTGGAAGAGTGAGAGGGGGAAGGGATATAGGTAGATTAGAAAAAGGGGGCTTCTAGGTTGCTCTTCGCAAACATGTGCTTTGCTTTTCCTTCTCAGGGACAGGATGGGTGAGGGAGACTTGTAGTACCAATACTTAAGAAATGCAGTGGCATTTCCTGAGCATTTAGCAGTAGAGTTTTTTTTGTTTTTTAAAACAATCTTGATTAAGCACTCACTATGTGTAAAGAAGTGTTCTAAGTACTGGTGGGGTAGATACAACTTAATCATGCCGGATATAGGTCCTGTCTCACATGCGGCTCAATAGTACAAGTATGAGGAAGAACAGGTATTGAATCTCCATTCTACAGTTGAGGAAATTGAGGCACAGAGAAGTTAAGTGACTTGCCCAAGGTCACACATAGCAATCACATGGCCAAGTCAGGATTAGAATTTAGGTATTTCTGACTCCCATGCCATACTCTATCCACTAGGCCATGCTACCTCCTACTTTCTACTATGGCATTCATTAAGCACTTACTATGTGCCAAGCACTGTAATACAAGAGAATCAAGTTCATGGGAATAGTTGGGATCTGAGCTACTGGTTTGTTTTCGAAGATTTCTCTACAGGATGTCTCAGTTTTGAAATACTGAAATCAACTTACTTTAAAAATGCAGTTGTAAGAAGTCCCTTAAAATATGACAAAGCCAAATAAGAAGTAGCTAAAAGTAGCACTGTGAAAGAGTCTGCATCATGGCACATTTTTTTGGGGCGGGGGGGAAGCAGGGTTTGGCAAGAGATGTGCATAGCCCACTATTCTTACCCTAATCAACTTAGCAAAAGCCTGTTCTTAGGTATTTTAAGCACTTCCTCATAAAGCATTTATGGAATAAGCTCTCAATAAGCACATAGTAAGTGCTCAATAAATGCAGTTGAATAAATAAAAAGGAATAATTGATGCTGACCAGGAGTTTGTTGGATGCAGAGCAGTGTACAACTGTTTACTGGTGGTAGACATGTTCCCTGCACACAAGGGGTTTACAGTCTAGAGGATCACACAGTTTCTCTCCTCCTCATTTAATATGAAACATCTGTTCCATGTTTTCTACCTGGCAGGTTGGTATCCCTGCAGGGCAGGACTGTTTGGGTACTTCTATTTCAATGTTTCTCAAGGAATAACTTGCTTGAGAAAAATCAGAAGATGCAGAAATGATATTTCCTTAATTGATTTTATTATTCTGTTCCAGATCCTGTGGGATGAGTGAGCTCTGGGCAGGGAGCTGACTTTAGGCCATAGAGCACCATTACCAAATTCTAGCTCTAGGCAATGAAATGTTTCCATTTCATTAGAATCAAGTGTGAAGCAATTTGGCTAGTGTTAAAATATGTAGAGCATCATAGGTGCACCAGCTGTAGTGTTTATGATCAATATCACAGGTTTTTGGGATAATATTTTCCTGTCTGCAGGACCATGCCACATCTTGGCAGTTGAAAAACAAAATCCTAACTTAAATTGGCAAAGGGGGGGCTGGGTGGGTAGGTTCACAACTGTTCATATTATTGGAAGAAACCTCGATTCCGTGGTTCTTTGGTGCAGAAATTCAGATTAGTGCCATCAAGTTAGGTAAGATATAAATGGTCTTACCTAGAATGTGCTTTCTGGGCTTCAAGCTTTAGTCATTGTGCTAAGACTAATTCATCACCTATTAACAAAAATATCTGCTGAACACAAGCAGCTGTTATAGAAAGATGCATTCATACTCAGACATTGAGTAGAATTCCATCACTTTATAAAAATGTGGGATTAAGAAAAATATCAATACTTTTACCTCCATTATGGCTGATGATTTTCTAACCACAATAATGAATATGAATACATGCTTTCAGTAAACATAAAGAAAACCTTCAAAGAGGATGGCTACATAGAACTTTCACTAGAAAAATTAGAGACCTCCCTCTATACTATTACTACGGTTTTGTGTAAGTCCTGTGTACTTACTGTCTTCACAACATCTGAGGTGGGGAAAAGCAATAATCATACCCATTTTACAGTTGAGAAACAGACCCAGACTTGTCCATACTCACACAACAGGCCAATGGCTACGTACCTGGTGGTTCTGATTTGGAGCCCCACAACAAAGTGTGCTATATTGCCACTTCTCTCAGTCTCCCAAATGGAAAAAGTGGACAGGGGAAAAATGCTTTTAATGCATAAGTGAAGTGTTTTTCTTTTGTTCATATCATATAATCAGAAATTTAACAAAAAAAAGATGAAAAGCGGTCGAATACCACTTGTAGGGGGATATGAAGAGATAGGAATACCAGACATCCTGCACATAATTACATGTTTTTAAGATCAAGAAATGTAGGCTACAATCTACGGCCTGAACAGTATTTCAAAATTGATGCACAATCCCCCCCCACTCAAGAAGCACTTATGTGTGTCAGCATAAACATAACCCACTCTTACATAACAAGGACTGTGTGGTTCCTCTCTGCTTTCTACCTCATAATATAGTAAGATTTAGATTGAATGCATAGCAGAATCACTATTCAACTTAATAAACTGGAGACAACTCTATACTATGATAGACATTCCCTCAAGCTTAGGAGAAGGTATAGAGACTCAAGTATCTTAATTGAAAGCATAAACAGAGGAAAGGCTTACAAAACATTTGCATTGTCTTAACCAAATTGTTTTTTTGTCCAAATACTCTCATCAAAAGAAATGGTTAAAAATAGCCCTCAAAATGTGACATGTTATTCTTTCATTTCCAGCCAAAGTGAATATATAAATGACCTATTAAGACACTGGCAAAATTCACTCTTTTAATTAGAAAATAATTGATTTCAATGTCTGGCTTCCATTCTGCTGATGTCAGTCATATAGGTTTGGATAGTTTATTTCTCTCCCCCTGGAAAATGTTTGTTCTAGTCTTTCAGTCAGTAACACATTAATGGGCTAGTATGGTTCACAATAGACATATAAGGAGGCATTTTAAATCAAAGTGAGTTGGGAAAGGAAGAAATATTTTGCATTTTGAAATGGATCACATTTTAACTTTCAATAAGCATGGTAACTAAATCCTCAGTTGCTACATCTGCCATGCTTTCAGCAGATTATCCTCTTTCTTGAATTGTTCAACACCCTGCAAGGACTAACATTCCCTTCATGTCAATCCTGCTTTATTATAACAACTCTCCTTGATAATATAGTTGTGAGGTTTTAGCAGATAGTCTTTTTCTTTAGGGAGAGTGTGTTTGTGTGTGTTGGTGGGGAGGGTGTGGGCAACAAAAGAGGAAATCTTCACTCCGTTTCTTATTTACCTCTCCATCCAAAACTTGTCTTACACTGTTAAGCCGTCTCCAACGCCATAACAGCTACATGGACACATCTCTCCCAAAATGCCCCTCCCCCTTCTGCAATCATTCTGGTAGTGTATCCATAGAGTTTTCTTGTTAAAAATACAGAAGTGATTTGCTCTTACCTTCTTCCACATAGTAAACTTTGGTATCTACCTTTGACTCTCTCCCCTGCCACTGCTGCCCACCCCAGATGAATTTTGACTTTGCCTTCCACTCACTAGCCACTGTCTGAGCTAGGAATGGAAATGCCTCTGCTTGATTGTCCCTCCCATTGCCGTGACTGGTGGAGTACTGGAAATTCTCCAGGTGCAATCCTGAGAGGGGCCATCCAACTGCTACCACAGTAATCCAATTACTTATCCTATCTTGCCTTGATTACTGTATCAGCCTCCTTGCTGATCACCCAGTCCAGTTTACACTTCACTCTGCTGCCCAGATCGTTTTTCTACAAAAATGTTCAAGTCTTTCCCCACTCCTCAAGAACCTCCAGTAGTTGCCCATCCATCCCCACACCTCCACAGGGTTTCACAATCTTAATCTCCATTTTACAGATGAGATAACTGATGCACAGAGAAGTTAAGGTCACACAGCAGACAAGTAGCAGAGCTGGGATTAAAACCCAGGTCCTTCTGACTCTCAGGTCCATAGTCTGTCCACTAGGCCACAGTGTTAATGCACAGGAACTGAAGCAATCAGAATGCACTACCTCCCTTGATATGATCCATTATACAAGAAAAAGATTTTGAAGTACAGATTTACACTTCACTCTACAAGTGTGATTAAACTAGAACCTCATCCAATATTGTATAAAATTAAAATTGTATCCAAACACAAGTGCTCATTTCCTTTTTCTTTATTTTTACTACTGTCAAGCAGCATGAAGATCTTCTAACTATAATAACCAGAAATGTCCTAACATTCCTGGATTGTATGCTATTTCCTTTTAGGCAACAATCTCTGATTATTCTCGGTCCCTAGTCTCACTGCAATGAAATGCAAGAGTCACATAGCCTATAAACTTAATCTAATCTAAACAAATCATTTTGAATTTATTTTTCCTGCATTCACTACCCTCTTTTCAGTTTTGCATCACTTCAGGCATCAACACAAGTATTTTTGTGTAACTCTTTCTTTAACCATTCAAGATGAGGAAATAAGAATGAATATTTACAACTACTAGGTGAGTTTTAATAACAGAGGCGATTATTCTTATTTTTCAGTAAATATGATATTTTATATAACTTTAGGTTGCAAAAGAATGGTCTATAATTCTGGAATAAGTTTCTCTAAGCCATTGGACAGACTCAGATGTCAAGGCTCTCCATCACCTTGCCCCTTCCTACCTCTCCTCCCTTCTCTCTTTCTACTGCCCACCCCGCACACTCCGCTCCTCTGCCGCCCACCTCCTCACCGTCCCTTCAGGCTCGCCTATCCCGCCGTCAACCCCTGGGCCACGTCCTCCCGCGGTCCTGGAATGCCCTCCCTCCTCACCTCCGCCAGGCTAATTCTCTTCCCCTCTTCAAAACCCTACTTAAAGCTCACCTCCTCCAAGAGGCCTTCCCAGACTGAGCTCCCCCCTTTTTCCCTCTGCTCCCTCTACCCCCTCTTCACCTCTCCGCAGCTAAACCCTCTTCTCCCCCCTTTCCCTCTCCTCCTCACCCTCTCCCATCCCACCCCCTCAGCACTGTACTCGTCTGCTCATCTGTATATCTTCATCACCCTATTTATTTTGTTTAATGAGATGCACATCACCCTGATTCTATTTATTTGCCATTGATTTTATGAGATGTTCTTCCCCTTGACTCTATTTATTGCCACTGTTCTTGTCTGCCTGTCTCCCCTGATTAGACTGTAAGCCCGTCAAAGGGCAGGGACTGTCTCTATCTGTTGCCAATTTGTACATTCCAAGCGCTTAGTACAGTGCTCTGCACATAGTAAGCGCTCAATAAATACTAGTGAATGAATGAATGTTTATGAAACTTTATAATCTATTCATGAATAATCAAGCCTAGAAACTGAAAAAGCCTCTACATTCTAGAGAAGACCATTTTGAGTGGTTACAGTATAAAAAAAGGATACAGCTTTCTTGAAAACACCTTAAAAAAAACACACAGTAGCATCTTATCTGAAGCAAAGTCTCAGAATTTGCAGTTAAAGCCTTTCACTATTCTAAGTGAGCCATGCAAGGGCTCCATATCTCAGTCACCCCTCTCACAATTGCTGACCGTCATAGTGGTGCCCAATCCCCACCACTGGAATGGAGAACAAGTACAGCAGTGTCTGTGTGGGATTTGAGACTTTGCTCTTGCTGGACTGTGTAGAGGAGGTGGAAAAGGGTTAGTCTTGGTGTTTAGACAGACTTTTCATTCACCATTTCCTCAGACTGGAGACAGTTCCTACTCAGCAAGAATCTTGACACAGAAGGTCTTTTAAGCAAGAGGCCTCAGCAAGACCACGCCCCCCCAAACACACACAATCAAAATGACAGAATGTAGCACACATTAAAGGGCAATGTTTACATTTGCACAGTGGTTAAAGACCGGCATTCATCAGTCTTTTCAGAAATGACATACAGGAGACCCATTATCAACTAATATTTCTCCAGATATTAGTTTCCAACATGAGGGGCAGATCATGCATTTTTGTGAGTGTTAAAGATATTGTAACTGATGAGTGATCTGATTTCTTTATGTGCGTGCACACACTATGCATACTAGATTGGTCTCACTGTGTAGCACTCAGAGGGCCTTTCTCTAGGACAAATGATAACCAAAGAACTCAACAAGGAGCAAAATAATTGCAATATAAACTTAAGTATAAAGATGAACCATTCATAGCTGGTACAATTATATACACAATATAATCAGTTGCTCAACTTTGATAACACTGGTGGTGATATTTTGTCTATATATGGATGGAGGATTTAAAATTTTTGCAGCCTTATATAGCAATTAAGAACCCAAGTTACTTATAAATACTTCATCTGAAGTATTTTGCATTTACACAAATATCATCTAAATTAAGTAAAACCCATAGACATTCTTTACCCAAGATCATCCACAATGTAAACCCCAGCTAGTATTAAATTAGTTTTATGCACTTTCCCATCCAGGGAAGTAACCTAATCTACAATGGCTTGAAATGTGTTATTTTCCTTTTCCTAATTCAATTATGAGCACCTAAGCCTTATTCATTTTGTTTTTTCTTTAGACAAATTTGTTGAAGTCCCCACTTTCTTTTGAGACATGGCCCAACATGCCTACTACATGAATCTACTATTCAGTACAAGGTTTTATAGTAAAAGAAAGTAAAATAAGTCCAATTTCACCTTACTCATACTAATCAAAAATAGGAACTTTTTTGTGAAGAGAGTACTAGATCTTGTGAGAACTCACAGAATCTAAACTCTATTCACTCTTCAAGCCAGGAGGTTATAACCCTAGCTTTCTAATATCTGTTTCACTGCATTAACAGACTAAATGATCAAAATCACAATATATCTTCTTTTTCCTTACCTCCCTTCAGTCTTCACCAGAAGTAGAACAAAGCTTTACAAAGGAAAAGATTTGCCCCCTTCCTCAAAGCTGCCCTGCCCCCTACACCTTATGTCCTTCGTAAAGATCTGCTAGTTCAGCAACTCTATGAAATTTCCCACTTAATTAAAATTCCCAAAGCAGCTGCAAGTGGGAGGAGTTGAATCTATTATCTCACTCTTTGAGTAAACCAATAAATCCCACAATAAAGATCTACTGGAGTTCAATTGACTCGCTGGAATAAAGCTAGTGGGAAGCATTTTTTTTTCCCCTATCATCTTTGGACACATTTCTTGTGAAAAAAGTAACAGCTCTAATCTGAGGAGGAAAAAAATAGAGCTGCACCATTTACTCTATTTGCTCTGGTCAGACTTTGGTGAGGGAATTCAGTTTCTCTCACACACCTGGGCCCAATCTTGACTAGAAAAGGAGTTCAGTCTAATCAGCACAGCTGGGAGCTCAAACAAATTCATTCTGTCAGTTGATGAGACCTGTAAATCAAGTTGGGGCTTCATTAATTGCTGGAGTAGAAAAATCTGACTCTCCTTTACATCCTTTACTTCTTCACTTCACCGTTTGAGAGCAAGTAGATAACTATGGCTAGTCTCCTAATCTTACAGATTTCACAACATCTATTTGCTATTTAATTTTCATTGTCCACCTACATGGGGGAGGATGTTTTTTGAAATGCTAAATACTATGCCACTGCCTGAAAAAGCTACTGCAACTTCCAAATTTGTCCAGCTTACCACCAGAAAGTAGCTTAGGCATTGGCAGTCACTGATTCCCCAAGTGTGAAGTATCTCTAAAGCAAATAATGCACATATAATTCTGTTTGATGATGGGAGATGTCACAAAAGCTGTCAATGCTACAAAAATCTACTCAAGGTACTGTTGCCCAGGTCTATAACATAAACAACTCACCCACTGCTGCCACAAATAAATTTCCTCTTGCAACCTAGCCCAACAATAAGAAGAGACAACTCCCCACAAACTGAAAGATGTTTTTCCAATAGAAACACTATAAATTTCCCACTAACTTAGAAAAATTCAATGTACGCTTAACAGACCCTGAAAGGAATTGCTACAGACACCCTCCCTCTTCAATTAAACCACAATGCATACTCCTGGTGTTGACATATGTCTAACTTCTCTTCACTTGAACAACTTTGGGAAATAATTAGGAATTTATAGCTGGTATTAAAAGAAGATGGAAAACATGAAAGACTAAGATGTATTTTCTTTTCCCTAATGTTTACCAGTTTTGACAACCAGGAAGCTTGAACTGAGAACTGCTGCAAAATGAACTCCCAAAGAGTACTGATAGGGAAAATGTGATATGGAACCAAATAAATCTACACACCTCAAACTGTGCAGACACATAAAACCAGAACACTAATTTTATCCTCATAGAAAAACCTTTTGAAATCCAGGTATTTTCCATAGGCTATGTTGTGAGACTGGGGGAACGAAACACAGGAAAACAAAAGTAACCATATTCATTTAAACTTCTGCAAGAAGCACTTCATTTAAGTATCACTCTATATTTGAAGGCCATGTAAAGGAGAAAGAACTAATTAGCAATGGTAACTCCATGCACACGGGTCAATGGCTCCTACAGCTCTTTGAACTGGACTCCCAATCTTACTCATTTTGTGGCTCAAACAGGAACTGAGAATGTCCAGTCAGCCTGAAAATCCTTGACATGGTGACTTGCTGGCCTGCAATTTCTTTGACATACCTTCCTGCTATCCTTGTTCCAATACCTCTAAAATTCTTGTGCCCTTTTAAGTGAAAAGTTGGCACCTCTGAACATGTCTGTCTGAGAACAACAGATACAGGGAGAACATGACACCAAGAGGGAGATGTGCAAAGGTCCTTGACACTTTGGGTAAAAATGTATCAATGAAGCAAGGGGAAAGTTTTACATGCACATAATAGGGGAGTGATTGCTAGCTGTGCACTGATCTTGTCAGCGGCACACACAGACACCTCTTTCAAATCTCAGGGGCAGTAGCACCATCTTAAGGAAACTGAGTTCAACAAGCATGCAGTTTTACAAAGAGCTGCTTGGCTACAACTACAAAAAGATACTTTAAATATCCTAAAATGCTTATGTGCAGTAATGGAAATCCAGGATTGAGAGAGAATGGGGACCTAGGACTTCTCCAGGACACTAAATGACATAGTAATACAGCCAGGACCTCCCTTTCTCCCCCTCTGCCCTCTTCTACCCAGGAAGTAATTTCCATTTCTAGTTTTATATTCAAGCTGCCAATCACATAATCTTATGAATATTTTCACAGCAATGAAATACCTATAAAGTCATCTCACTATAAAAAGTGTTTGGGAGGAACCCTGCTCCTCAATGTTATAGCTAACTGTGATAATTAAGAACCTGAGCTGTAGCCTTGGGCACTCCCAGCCCTCTCATGGGTGGCAGATGCAAGGGAAGAAGGTCTGGGAGAATAAGCAAGCTCTATGGTGGTCTCCAATATTATCTCTGCTGCAAGAGCAAGGGAGAGGGCTGGAAGGGAAGGTGAGGAAACTCCAGAGTTCCCTAGCTGGCTGATCCAGTTTATGTCCAAGAAAGTAACTGGATGCTACTTGCACCAAAGAAATATAGCATGGGAAATGAGCTGCTTCTCAGTGTTCCTGTCAACCATAGATGTGGCATGGGCTGGGGCAGTGGGAGGTTTGCTAAGGGTTTATTCTATACCAAGCATTCTACTAAGTGCTGGAGTAAGCATAAGCCCTACAAATTCAATCCTGGCTCTGCCATTTGTCTGTTGTGTGACCTTGGGCAAGACACTTAACTTCTCTGTGATCCAGTCACCTCATCTGTAAAATGGGGATTAAGACTGTGAGTCCTGTGTGGGTCATTGACTGTGTCCAACCTGATTGCTTTGATTCTATTCCAGCACTTAGAACAGTGCCTGCTACATAGTAAGCGCTTAACAAATACCACTTAAAAAAAATGTATCCTAATGGGAAGAACACAGGCTTGGGAGTCAGAGGACCTGGGTCTAATCCCAGATCTGCCATTTTCCTGTTTTGTGACTTTGCACAGTCACTTAACTTCTTTGTGCCTCACTTTCCCCATCTGTACAATGGGGGTTAAATACTCGTTCTCCCTCCTACTGCGAGTCCCACATGGTCCAGGGACTACTACAGCCAGGACAACTGCTGCTGCTGGTACTATTATTACTCATACTAATGCTGCTCCTAGGTCTATTCAACATGCTGTTTCCTTTCATGGGAAATTGAACACCTTATTATCTATTATAGCACTTATTACAGTGCTTGGCACATAGTAAGTGCTCAACAAATACCATTATCATTGATTGATTTTAGGCCCAAGGTAAATATTCAAGTGACTGATTCCAGAAATTAACCATATTTGCTACACCACAACGTTTGCAGTTTTTTCCCCAGAATGTTTTTAAAGTGTTTCTTCTGTTCTACCCAGTTTACAATTATCCCATTTCTTCTCACCAAAGGACAGCTATTCATGTATCCTGTTGTTATCCAATCTCCTCATATCTTTTGGACCGTGAGCCTGTTGTTGGGCAGGGATTGTCTCTATCTGTTGCTGAACTGTATATTCCAAGCGCTTAGTAGAGTGCTCTACACACAGTAAGCACTCAATAAATATGATTGAATGAATGTCTTGCCTAGTGAAGGTGTGATGTGACCTGCATTGCTTTAATGGTTATGGTCTGACTGCATTCCAAGGCTTCATTGCTTGTGTGGCTACCGTGCCACTTGGTGTTAAGTACTGCATATAGGAGATGCTGCGGGAACTAATACTAGTCAGTCAGTCAATTGTATTTATTAAGTGCTTACTCTATGCAGAGCACTGTATTAAGTGCTTGGAAGAGTACAGTATAACAATAAACAGACATTCCCTGCCTACCCACACTTTTAATAACTGCCTCACATCTCATAGGGGCACCTATTCTGTTACTAGCAGCGTGGCTTAGTGAAAAGAGCCCGGGCTTGGGAGTCAGAGGCCGTGGGTTCTAATTGCGGCTCCACCACTTAACAGCTGTATGACTTTGGGCAAGTCACTTCACTTCTCTGTCCCTCAGTTCCCTCATCTGTCCAATGGGGATTAAGTCTGTGAGCCTCACGTGGAGCAACCTGATTACCTTGTATCTACTCCAGTGCTTAGAACTGTGCTTGGCACCTAGGGAGCACTTAACAAATACCATCATTATTGTTATCATTACTACACTGGGCAAGTCAGATGGGGCTTCTTGTTCTGTTAGAGATGCTTTGATGTTGTCTTCTTGCATATTTCTTTATTTTCCAGAAATAAGGCATTCCATTATTTAGATAGGGTAGAAACCACTTCACGGTTTAGTGGTTTGTCATTAGAGAAAGTTGTAATCCATTATATAATGATCAATCAATCCAGTATTTAGCACCCAATGTAGCAGCAATAATATGAATACTTTTCTAGATTCCCTGCCAGGCATTCAGTCAGTCAATCATGTTTATGGAGAGCTTATGTGTGCAGAGCACTGTACTAAGTGCTTGGGAAAGAACAAGCACAATAATATATGACAAGCTTGTTTAGACTGTGAGCCTATCTCTGGGCTGGGATTGTCTCTATCTGTTGCCGAATTGTACATTCCAGGCACTTAGTACAGTGCTTTGCACATAGTAAGTGCTCAATAAATACGACTGAATGAATGAATTCCACAATGATATAGTCAATAAGTTACTACTGCTTAAGATTTTGAGCCCGTTTTGGGCAGTGAATGTGCCCTGTGTTTCTGCTGTACTTCACAAATGTTTAGAATAGTGCACTGCACTCAGGAGGTGCTCAATAAATCCCATTACTACTACTACTACTACTGCAACTGCTGCTACTACACACTACTGCTACAACTACTGCTGCTGCTCCCAGGTATATCCAGAATTCTGTTTTTTTATGCGGGAACTTGAACAACCACATCAGGGATTACAAATGTTAAGCACATTCACTGGGCAGGGCTAAACCATTTCTAGTATTTCACTTGGTAATCCTATTTAATAAGATATTTTTTCTCCGTAGTTCAGCATCACTACTTCCCTATGCGTTGAAATCTCCCAGACATTCAGTTTATCAAATATTACAATATTTCCTTCCTCCCGTTTTGATTTAGTTAACCTACCAGTGTAAGCCTTCTCACTTTTATTCAGGGATTAAAAGTATTTTGCTGGAGTAATTGACATTGCAAATAAAGTCAATTATTGAAGAATATCATTATGCCTTTCATGGTTTTAGCAGTGGTGAGAAATGGGGTGAGGTTTCTGTCCCTAAATCTGAATCGTCACTTGCTAAATTTGTCAGCTTTATGGAAAACTAAATATGAAATGTTAAAACTAAAACTAAATATTAAATGATGAGTGGGAAAAATATGCAACCCACCTGAAATCCACACTTGGTATGTTTCATAAATACTACAACAAACACACTTTTCTCCAGTGACTCAGTCAGCTCTTCTGGATGAGTTGTCTAGACTTTTGTACATTTTCCCAATCAGCATCAGCTTTACTGCAGCCACTTCCAACTATGATCTGTAACATTGGTAGCTGGTGGCAAAGTCAAAAAAGTTTCAACTCTCGATTGTCATAGTCTATAAATGACAGCATCCAGTGGCATATTTGTTCTAGAAGTAAATATTCAGTACTTAACCAGTGTAAAAACACATCTCTATAACTCAATTTTCCTTCTATAGGTTAGAAAGTGAATCAAATTTTATTCCATAAATAATACTAATTCCTATATTATGAGGTAGGTTTCAGCTGAGACATTAATATTCCTATGATCAAATTTCCTCCCTCAAGTAATATAAATTTATAGGCATGTCTTTTCCCAGTGCTATACTGACTGCTCACTACATGAGAAAGTAATTAGACTTCTTTGAGAGATAGAATTGTATTGAGAAATAATTTAAGTATATAGCAGCAGTAATATGAACACCTTTTGAGTTTCCCTGTCAGGTGATAACAATATTTCCAGAAAATTAACCACTACTAAAACTCTTTTCCAAATGTTTTGTGCGCTAGTGCTCTCAGTTACTGAATGAATGTAAATGTTTTAAATAATCTGTTCAATCCCTTGAATATTATGAATTTGATTACTCTTTAAAGCCAACACTGTGCTATCATTTTGTGTATGAAGTCAACCCACTGAGGTTGACCTATTTGGGTCAAAAAGTGATTTATCTGGATTGTCAATGTGCACTTCTCAGATTCACCATATCACTTTTCTGCTAGATTTGTGCTGGGTAGTAGTAGCCTCAATATGTAACTCTTCTGATACAGTTTTGGATAATTTAGAACAAAAATCAATCATCAACTTCTTAAATTTCCACAGAACAGAGGGGAACCAGTCTAATTACCTATATTTTTCCTTTTGGAAATTCCTTACAATGAGAAGGGGGGGTCACAAATCACTTAAAACTAAAGACAAAGACAAATTGTCAACAAATTCCAATGGTTAATATTTCAAAGTCCACGTGTCAATAATTCAAGTTATTGAAAATCCTCATTAGGGTTAGGCTTATTCTATTTCTGTCAATACTCTAAGCCTGGGAAGCAAAGTAGACCAGGAGATGGCACAATAATCTAGTCCCTTTGGGGATATCCACACAACCAGTTGGGATAAACAAGAGAGAGTGAAATCTAACTTTGCCTAAAAATAACCAGATTGAATTTATGAACAGACTAGAATATTGCCTAGCTTCCCATTTTGCTCCAGTGGAAGAAACATTACTTCTATGTGTAATCATCACGATATTCATATATATAGTATTATCCTTCATATCCATCAGTAACCTTAATGACTCTGCTGATTATGCTACTTCAAAGTCTCCCAGTTTGAAAGAAAGTGTCCTAGATTTACTTAAAAATAAGAAATTTCTATTTTACTACTCAGGTAAGAGAAATGTAAAAGAGGAGTGCTAAAGAAGTGTGACTTTTTTCCCAGTGTAGTTCATAGGTAAGAAAACTACTAAACTCTGGTATAAGATTTTTTTTTAAGCTCAAGTATTTCTAATGGTACTTGTTAAGCACTTACTATGAGCCAGGTACTGTACTAAGTCCTGGGGTAGATAGAAAATGATTAGATTGGACACAGTCCCTGTCCCACCTGAGGTTACAGTCTAAATCTGAAGGAGGAGGATTTAATCCTCATTTTACAGTTGAGGTAACTAGGACAAGGAGAAGTTAAGTGATTTGCACAAGGTCACAGAGCAGACAATCAATCAATCATATTTATGGAGTGCTTAGTGTGCAGAGCACTGCACTAAGCATTTGGGAGAGTACAGTATGACAGATTTCATAGACACGTTCCCTGCCCACAACAAGCTAATGGCAGAGCTGAGATTAGAATCCAGGTCCTCTGACTCCCAGACCTGTGCTCCTTCTGCTAGGCCACATTACTTCCCTATTGTTGCTATCTATTCTTCACATATATGTGGAATAATAATTTAACATAAAACAAAAGGCTTTAAAATAGGTAGTTTACTGAATCTAGAATCTAATACCCTTTCCATTCTAACCCACACTTGCTGAATAAATAAATTATATTTCACATGTGAACTCAGAGCTGATTATTTCTTTCTGAGACTGATAATGAACAAGGTTTGGTGAGGAATCCTATTAAGTAGAAAATAGCAAACTTGCCTGAACATGGCAAATTCAGCAGGACCCATTTTTTACTCTTTAATTGCCACAGTCCCTGAAAAGTTTAAATTGCTACAGTATCCTTTGTTAAACATTTATGGGGCTCTTTCTAGTCTTGGCATTTGAATAATACTTAGTACAAATACTTCATAATATCTTTATCCTTTCAATAATTAGATTTTGATGGATAAGTTTAAAGAAAAAAACTTGTAAATTGTAAGTTCCTTAATAGCAGGGACTGTATTTTTTACTTCTGCTGTATATGCCCAATCATCATCTGCACATGATATTTAATAATGCTGCTGAGAATTTAGTAGATTAATGAACATCAATTTGGTAAATGTGTACTTTCCTTAAACATCTGAAAAATAATTATTGATAATCATTCAGAAAATTTTATCCAACAGCAAAATGGAGACTATTTTTCAAATTGTGTTTTGTATTCTAAAGCTATTAATGAAATCAATGGAATTTAGTTAAAATATTTCTTTACAGGGAATGTCAATTTTGCTAAAGTGAACAGGGTCTTAACATTAAAAAATTGAACTTTTCCAGCAGATATTAATTTGTTTTGAGTTTCTGAGCCCATTTAATTTCACAGGACAGCCTATTCACTGAAGCTTTCATCATGTCACTAGAATAATAGAAAAGGAACTACATTTTAAATGTTTAATTAGGAGTAAAATTAAATTTAGGTAATGATATACCATACTGCTAGATAGTAGTCAAGAGAAACATAACTGCACATTACCAACACGGTAGACACTTTTAACTTCCCCTAACGTAAAAATTGCTTAAGACATGTTTGGAATAACAAGTGGCCTATCAGTTACCACTTCTAATCATTCTCTAAGTACTGCCTCATTGGAGTTATTTGGGGTATTATAGTTAGAACATTATCATTCCCACTGTTTCAGAGACATTTGTGAGGACTCCAAACTAATTATATATGTATTTAGCAAACACACAATTTGAGTTTTGAAGAAAATTGCTGATGCAGCAGATGGAAATGTTCCAGAACTAAATACACTGACAGATGTGCTATCTGTACAGGGATTTCCCTAGAAAATTCCTAATTCTATTCTATATCCTTAGAAAAAGCTCACTGTAAAGTCTGTTAAAATATGCTAATGTTCAGTATTGAATTATATCTAGCAGCATTTACAATGGTAAAACCATACTTGAAAAAAATACAAAAAATTTGCAGCATGCACCTGCAAAATATCTACAGAACCCAGGGTCATGGCAACATATAGCATGGCCCAATTCCACTGGTTTTCCTACCTTCTTCTCGCCCAACTGAGTCACAAACAAATTTTGACTCCTATAACACTCCTTAGTGACTCAACTGGAAGTTATTTGAAAACAACGTTCTATATGACTAACATGACAACTGCATAATGAAATCAATGGTTTTATATCACTTACTGTTTACAGAGCACTGTAATAAGCACTTGAGAGTATAATACAACAGAGTTAGTAGACACATTTACTGCCCACAAGGAGCTTATAGTTTAGAGGGGGGTGACAGACATTAAAATAAATTACAGGTAGGGTAAATGGGAGTGTGTAAGGAAGGATATGTACATATGCATTTTGGGGCGGGGTTGAATATCAAGTGTTTGAGGGGTGCAGATCCAACTGCATAAGTAACAGAGGGAGAACAAATGAAGAGAGAAAATGAGGGCCTTGTCAGGAAAGGTCTCTTGTAGGAGATGTGATTTTAATAAGGCTTTGAAGGTGGGAAAAGTTGTGATCTATCAGATATGAAGGGGAAGGGAGTTCCAGGCCAGAGGAAGGATGTGAGATAGACGAGATCAAAGTACCACGAATAGGTTGGCATTAATTGAGTGAACTGTGTGGATTGGGTTATAGTAAGCTAAAGTCAAACTCCATGCCTTGGGAAAATTTCCTAGCTGATTAATAAAAATTAGCATTAAAATTGGATAACATAGAAGTTGACTCGTCTGGGCAAGTATTCTTTCCTGATTGAATCTGAATAGAGCAAAATATATAATAATAATAATATTTGTTAAACAATTACTATGTGCATGTTCAAGGCACTGGTCGATACAATGTACGAGATAAGTACAATATATTCACTCAATCATTCAATCGTATTTATAATAATAATGTTGGTATTTGTTAAGCGCTTACTATGTGCAGAGCACTGTTCTAAGCGCTGGGGTAGACACAGGGGAATCAGGTTGTCCCATATGGGGCTCACAGTCTTAATCCCCATTTTACAGATGAGGTAACTGAGGCCCAGAGAAGTTAAGTGACTTGCCCACAGTCACACAGCTGACAAGTGGCAGAGCTGGGATTTGAACCCATGACCTCTGACTCCAAAGCCCGTGCTCTTTCCATGAGTGCTTACTGTATGCAGAGCACTGTAGTAAGTGCCTAGAAATAAAGACAGACAATCTCTGCCCACACTGGACTTACAGTTTAGAAGGGGGGAGACAGACATCAAAACAAGTAAACAGGCATCAATATAAATAAATAGAATTATAGATATGTGCACATATACACAGGTGCTGTGGGGCGGGGCAAGAGAGGTAGAGCAAAGGGAACAAGTCGGGGTGACGGGGAGGGGGTGCTGAGGAAAAGGGGTACAGTCTGGGAAGGCGTCTTGGAGGAGGTGAGCCTCAGTAGGGCTTTGATGGGAGGAAGTGTGATTGTTTGGCAGATTTGAGGAGGGAGGGCATTCCAGGACAGAGATAGAACTTGGGCTAGGGGTCAACAGCAGGACAGGTGAGAACGAGGCAGAATAAGAAGGTTAGCACCATAGGAGCAGAGTGTGAGGGCTGGGATGTAGAAAGAGAGAAGGGAGGTGAGGTAAGAAGGGGCAAGGTGATGGAGAGCAATGAAGCCAATAGGAGTTTTTGTTTGATACAGAGGTTGATAGGCAATCACTGGAGATTCTTGAGAAGGGGGGGGTGACATGTCCAGAATGTTTCTGTAGAAAGATAATCTGGGCAGAAGAGTGAAATATGGACTGAAGTGGGAACAGACAGGAGATTGGGAGGTCAGAAAGGAGGCTGATGCAGTAATCCAGAGGGGATAGGATGAGTGATTTTACTAACATGGTAGCGGTTTGGACACAATCCCTGTCCCACAGGGGCCACATAATCTTAGTAGGATGGAGAAAAGAAATTTAATGCCCCAATTACAGATGAGAAAACTGAGGCACAGAAACACTCTATCCAAGGTCACACAACAGGCAAGTGGCACAGCTGGGATTAGATCTCAGGTCCCCTGAATCTCAGATTGGTGCTCTTTTCTACTAGCCACAGTGCTTCCCATACATTTAAAGAAGTCACTTGTTTCTAAGAGTAAAATTGTTCACAATTTGATTCTCAAGGCAATGGTACAAAATAGATTCAGTCAAAATTTGTAAGACTTCAGAGAAGCAGAATAGCCTAGTGGAAAGAGCATGGGCCTGGGAGTCCAAGAACTTGGGTTCTAATCCCAGCTCTGCCACTTGTCTTCTGTGTACCTTGGGCAAGTTACTTAACTTCTCTGTGCCCCAGTTACCACATCTGTAAAATGGAGATTAAGACTGTGAGCCCCATGTGGGACAGGGACTGTGTCCAACCTGGTTAACTTAATTTCTTTCTACCTCAGTTTTTGTTAATGTGCCTTCTACATAGTAAGCACTTAACAAATACAGAACAGTTTATCTGGTATTGTCCTGGTAGACATCTTCTGGAGATGAGATATTGTCCTCTGGCCCAGAGGTCTGTCAGATCCTAATTAAAACTGGTAACTCTGGGTAAGAATCAGATTTGTGAGATCGGGACTGGCACTGTCTTGTTAAAAAAAACGAAATAAGGAGCAGAAGAAATAGTCCTTCACCAAACAGGACATTCAAAAGAAATGAGGGAGCCATGAAATCTGGACAGAATCAAAATGGGGACTCTGCACATGTCCTCTGAAAAGATTGAAGGCACTTTGTGGACATATCTAAGGAGTATTTTCAAACACTGTGATTGCCAACTAATAGTATTTCCCTCAATGATTTACTTGAAAAGGAAGCCAAGATGAAACAAAGGCTAAATCATAAAAGCCAAAAATACTCCAGAAACTCTCATCGCTTTGGTCTACCTTTTAGCAAGTACTGATTAGGTAATGAAGGTGTTTCTTACCATTCCAGGGCAAGGATGGATAGCAAAGTTGCTGCTTCTCTCAGCCAAGTCAGAGCCAATAGTAACTCCGGGAGCTCGGATCCACCCAGAACAACTCCTTTACTGCTTTAGTGCTGTGAAATGTAGTGAATCAACTCCTTTGCCTGTTGAGGAATGTAGTTTCCCCTTTCCTTCTCCAATATTCCTTTACCACCTCTAACATGAAGTAAGATTGATTGCTTTGAAATGCCACATTTCTACCAAAGATCGTTTTAGTGAACTACAGCACTGTCTAATGCTCTGTCAAGGAGTGTTTCAGATTATTCTTTCTATTTTATTGTTAACTAAACAGAAGCCTTGAAAACATTCATTCATTCATTCATTCAATAGTATTTATTGAGCGCTTACTATGTGCAGAGCACTGTACTAAGCGCTTGGAATGTACAAATCAGCAACAGATAGAGACAGTCCCTGCCCTTTGACGGGCTTACAGTCTAATCAGGGGAGACAGGCAGACAAGAACAGTGGCAATAAATAGAGTCAAGGGGAAGAACATCTCATAAAATCAATGGCAAATAAATAGAATCAGGGTGATGTGCATCTCATTAAACAAAATAAATAGGGTGATGAAGATATATACATTTGAACGGACGAGTACAGTGCTGATGGGGTGGGACAGGAGAGGGGGAGGAGGAGAGGGAAAGGGGGGAGAAGAGGGTTTAGTTGTGGAGAGGTGAAGGGCGGGGGTAGAGGGAACAGAGGGAAAAAGGTGGGAGCTCAGTCTGGGAAGGCCTCTTGGAGGAGGTGAGCTTTAAATAGGGATTTGAAGAGGGGAAGAGAATTAGATTGGCGGAGGTGAGGAGGGAGGGCATTCCAGCACCGCGGGAGGACGTGGCCCAGGGGTCGACGGCGGGATAGGCGAGACCGAAGGACGGTGAGGAGGTGGGCGGCAGAGGAGCGGAGCGTGTGGGGTGGGCAGTAGAAAGAGAGAAGGGAGGAGAGGTAGGAAGGGGCAAGGTGATGGAGAGCCTTGAAGTCTAGAGTGAGGAGTTTTTGTTTGGAGTGGAGGTTAATAGGCAACCACTGGAGGTTTTTAAGAAGGGGAGTGACATGCCCAAAATGTTTCTGCAGAAAGATGAACCAGGCAGCGGAGTGAAAAATAGACTGGAGCCGGGCGATAGAGGAGGAAGGGAGATCAAAGAGAAGGCTGACACAGTAGTCTAGCCGGGATATTACGAGAGCTTGTAGCAGTAAGGTAGCCGTTTGGGTGGAGAGGAAAGGGCAGATCTTGGCGATATTATAAAGGTGAGACCGGCAGGTCTTGGTAACGGATCGGATGTGTGGGGTGAACGAGAGAGACGAGTCAAAGATGACACCGAAGTTGCGGGCCTGAGAGATGGGAAGGATGGTCGTGCCATCCACGGTGATAGGGAAGTCTGGGAGAGGACCGGGTTTGGGAGGGAAGATGAGGAGCTCAGTCTTGCTCATGTTGAGTTTTAGGTGGCGGGCCGCCATCCAGGTGGAGACATCCTGGAGGCAGGAGGAGATGCGAGCCTGAAGGGAGGGGGAGAGGACAGGGGCGGAGATGTAGATCTGCGTGTCATCTGCGTAGAGATGGTAGTTGAAGCCGTGAGAGCGAATGAGTTCACCAAGGGAGTGAGTGTAAATGGAGAACAGAAGAGGGCCAAGAACTGACCCTTGAGGAACTCCAACAGTTAAAGGATGGGAGGGGGAGGAGGCGCCTGCAAAGGAGACCGAGAATGACCGGCCAGAGAGGTAAGAGGAGAACCAGGAGAGGACGGAGTCCGTGAAGCCAAGGTGAGATAAGGTATGGAGGAGGAGGGGATGGTTGACAGTTTCAAAGGCAGCAGAGAGGTCAAGGAGGATTAGAATGGAGTAGGAGCCATTGGATTTGGCAAGAAGGAGGTCATGGGTGACCTTAGAGAGAGCAGTCTCGGTAGAGTGGAGGGGATGGAAGCCAGATTGGAGGGGGTCCAGGAGAGAATGGGAGTTAAGTAATTCTAAACAGCGAGTGTAGATGACTCGTTCTAGGATTTTGGAAAGGAACGGTAGTAGGGAGATAGGGTGATAACTGGAAGGGGAAGTGGGGTCGAGAGAGGGTTTTTTTAGGATGGGGGAGACGTGGGCATGTTTGAAGGCAGAGGGGAAGGAGCCATTGGAGATTGAGTGGTTAAAGATAGAAGTTAAGAAAGGGAGGAGGGCAGGGGCGATGGTTTTTATAAGGTGAGTGGGAATGGGGTCCGAGGCACAGGTGGAGGGGGTGGCACTTGCGAGGAGGGAGGAGATCTCCTCTGAGGATACTGCAGGGAAGGATGGGAACAAAGGAACTTGGTTGGAAATCAAAAGCTAGCAGAACCGTAAGAACAACTTGGGTAGTGTTAATATGTTTTGATAAATTCTGCAAATACATCTTCTTTTATATAGTATTTGTTAAGCACTTCCTATGATCCAGGCACTGTACTAAGTGCTGGGGTAGATATGCTATAAGCAGATCTGAATCTAAATCTCCAAGATTCTATGGACTTGATGCCAGAGGAGTGCAGTCAGGAAATACTTGTCAGGTAGTTCATGAAAACCAGTTGTGGGTCACAATCACTCTACCCACTAGGTGGCTGATGGGAACCAAGTACCAGTTTGATTGTACAGGTATCTACTTCAGTACAAGTAGAAAATCATCTCAAGTCATGCTACTTTGAGATAACTTAATAAATAATCAGAAAAGAGAAGCAGCATGGCTCAGTGGAAAGAGCATGGGCTTGGGAGTCAGAGGTCATGGGTTTTAATCCTGGCTCCACCACTTGTAAGCTGTGTGACTTCGGGCAGATCACTTAACTTCTCTGAGCCTCAGTTACCTCATCTGTAAAATGGGGATCAAGACTGTGAGCCCCACATGGGACAACCTGATCACCTTATATCCCCCCCAGTGCTTAGAACAGTGCTTTGCACATAGTAAGTGCTTAACAAATGTCATTTTTTTTGTCTCCTGTATGCCACAGCCTCACCAAGAAGGAGCAGGTAGCCAGAAACCCAGTAAAATGGTGTACTGAACTGGTGTGAGGCCAAAAAAAGGAAGGGGGGCAGAGAAGAGACAGACACAGAGAGAATGGGGTTAAAGAAAAAGAAGAGAAATGGGGGGGGGACGGGCGGAAGAGGGAAAGATAAAAAGGAGAAAGCAGATATAAAGAAGAAAATGCAAGAGGAAAGAGAGAGGGATGAAACGATTGGGGGAGTACAATCCAACAGAGTTGGTAGAAACATTCCCTGCCTACAGTGAGCTTACAGTCTAGACAAACCTATCTCACAAGCCCATAGCCTTGGCGTTATCCTTGACTTACCTCTTGCATTCAACCCACATATTCAATCTTTCACTAAATCCTTTTGGTTCAACCTTCACAAAGTCACTACAATCCACCCTTTCTTCTCCATCCAAACTGCTACCAAGCTATTCTAAGCACTTATCCTATTCTGCCTTGATTACTATATCAGCCTTCTTGCCGACCTCCCTGCCTTCTGTCCGTCCCTACTTCAGTCCATACTTCACCTTGATGCTCAGATCATTTTTCTACAAAAATATTCAATCCATGTTTCCCCACTCCTCAAGAAACTTCTGTGGTTGCCCATCAACCCCCATGTCAAATAGAAACTCCTTACCATCTGCTTTAAAGCACTCAATCACCTTGCTCCCTCCTACCTCATCTCGCTACTCTCCTACTACAACACCGCCTGCACTGCTAACCTTCTCACTGTGCCTCGATCTCATCTATCCCACTGCCGACTTCTCACCCATCCTGCCTCTGGCCTGGAACACTCTCCCTCTTCATATTTGACAAACAATTACTCTCCCCACCTTCAAAGCCTTAATGAAGGCACATCTCCTCAAAGAGGCCTTTCCTGAATAAGCCCTCATTTCCTCTTCTCCTACTCTGAAAAAACAGCCATTCACACTTAAAATATACTGTATTTATAAACTGAGGACTGTATTGCTTTGCTTTAATGCTATTAATCAAGGTGATGATCAGTTCTATCTATTGCCATTTAATTGATGTTTCATCAGTGTTTGAAGTATATTGCAAAGTACCTAAGGTGCAGTTTGCAAACTACCTGAGGAAAAGAATGACATCTTTTACTTATTTTGTATAGTGTCCACAGACCCAAAATAGATTCTTGGACATGGAAGCAGCGCAATAAATACTGTTGACAGTGATACTACAAAATAAATATAGTATGTAATTAAATCTTTTGTATGGATGATGTATATTATGCATGACAAACTACATCCATTTCTACTCCTTTAGTAATTGCTTTGAATTAGCTTATTTGTTTGCGTAGGGAAACTATTGGAAGTGTCTGTTTATTGCAAAGTATGTTATGTAATAAGACCCAAGATTTATACAACTTAATTTGCCAATTGTCTTGCGACTTATTTAAATATTTATACAGTCTTTAAATTGCTAACATTAATATTACTAACTAATTACATCCAATTACATTTATAAGAAAAAATAAATGGCACAAAAAATAAAACAATTACTAACAAAATCCCCAAAATGAATCCATTTTGATCTCTCAAAATGTAACGCCATAGCAGTATTTTCACAAACACAGAGAGGCCTGATTCTGGTAATCATACTTAGGATGTTCTGAAGTACTCTATGAACACAAGTGTAATATGTTCTGTAGTCTTTGTGTAAGTATTTGAATAACTTGGCCTTATTTTAGTTTCTATCAGATTTTTAGAATCAACATGAGAAATGATTGAATCCTGACACATTGTCTAACAGGAAAAAAAGGTTCTGGCAACTATGCGGAACCAAAAAAAAAATGAACCCCCAAATGTTTCTTCCTTATTTTATAGTCCATTTGATTTTTCAGAATCAACGTGAGAAATAATTGAATTTTCACATACTGCTGGCAGAAAAAACTATGGGATAGAACAAAAAACAAAACGAAAATAACCCATAAGCTTCTTCACTATATTTTAGGCTCCTTTGAAAACTGCAAATTTGCAAATAGTTTTCCATTGCTTACTTTCCCCAGTCAGTCATAACAATGATGCTTAAGATAAAACCTATTCCCTTTGGCTGATCTATATTACTTGAATGCTCCCTTTCCAATTAGCCATTCATAATTTTGATGTTTAACCATTGTAAAGTTCTTCTCAGAGCTACACACTGTGATTTCTTGTCAGGTTTTAAGTTAACTCAAGGTGATTAAACAGGTGTGGAGTGGGGCTACTTCTCTCAGGGGTAGGGACTATATGAAAGACATACGTTTTTAAAGGGAAGCTTTGTTTGGCTAGAAAACTCTTTGGAGGCCTGAATCTGGACAGGGCAAAACTAACATTAAGCACCAACCTAATGCAAGCAGACAAAATTAATGTTTTGCGGTCTCAGGTCACTAGTCCCTGTTCCGAACCCAGTCTGGGAAACTTGATGCTTGCTCATCACCTAATTTGTAGAGTGCTTTTGAGACAATTCCCCTCCTTAGCTCTAGTGATCAACCTCGCTGCCACTATGAATGGACTTAGGATACAGGCAGGCACTGCGGAGAGAGGAGCACAGGGCTACTTGCACCCATGGACAGCAGATACCAATTAGGAGGACTCTTGGACAATCTAGGATACACAAACATGAAAATGAGCTCCCAGAGCAAAAAGACCTTGTTTCATCAGGCTGAAATTAACTTTTTTGTGCTATCGGGCTAAATTATAACAACAGGTACTGGACTTCTCCACCTCTAAAATTGGCAGGTTAACAATCATCGGATATTTTTAACATTAAGATGCAGGAGGAATCTGTGAAACCTTTTCAACCACTAATCAATTATTCCCTGGTCAGGTGTAGCAAATTGGACTCCAAACACACTTTATCATAAACAAAGAAGAACTATTTGCTTTAAAGCCAAGGTTAGCCAATATATCCAAGATCAGGAAACATCTGACATCTGTCAAATAAAATGCCTCAAAGAGCTGAGCAGGAGCTTTGACTTTCTGTGAAGGTGGTGGTAGTAGCAGAAGTAGTAAAGGTGTTTATATAAGACTATGGCAACATACAACAAAAGCATGAAACACAAAGTCCCTGTCAGTAAGCACTAAACATAGTGAATTTTTCCATCATGGAGAAAGGGACCAAATGGCATTAGCAACCCAAATACAAAACTGGTCTGCTCCAGAAGTGAAACAAGTTCCTTGGACTTGTTCCAAGAAGTGATAACTTTATTATTCAGGCAAAGGAAATCACTTCTTTATACTCCACAGATTATATTTTCACCCCAGCGGGCAGCATTGAGACATGGTTTTCCATATTATTATTAGGAATCATGTTTCTTATAATACCATGCCAAGTTAGAAATTTGCCTCTCAAATGCTCAGCACATTTGCTTTGCTTGAGGCTGTACTTCATGTCAAAGCTAAGCAATAGATTCCCAAAATAAAATAAATAGAAAAAGTGGTTCTTAGAGGTAAAATAAAATGAAACTATTGTTCTTAACTCTTATTATATGATTTAGCCTTCACATTTGATGATTGCAAAATGCTTTTATTAATTATAATAATAATAATTATGGTACTTGTAAAGTGCTTACTATGTTCCAAGCACTGTACTAAGCATAGGGGTCAATACAAATTAATCAGTTTGGACACAGGTCCTGTCCCCCATGGGGCTTACACTCTTGATCTTCATTTTCCAGATGAGGTAGCTGAGGTCCAGAGAAGTTAAATGACTTGCCCAAGGTCACACAGCAGACCTGTGGTGGAGCCGGGATTAGAACCCATTTTCTTCTGACTCAGACCCGTGCCCTATCCACTAAGTTACACTGCTTCTCTAAGCCACGCTGCTTTGCCGCACTTTAATTAATGTTGGTATTTGTTAAGCACTTACTATGTGCAGAGCACTGTTCTAAGTGCTGGGGTAGATACAGGGTAATTAGGTTGTCCCACGTGAGGCTCAAAGTTAATCCCCATTTTACAGATGAGGTAACTGAGGCACCAAGAAGTTAAGTGACTTGCCCACAGTCACACAGCTGACAAGTGGCAGAGCGGAATTCGAACCCATGACCTCTGACTCCCAAGCCCGGGCTCTTTCCACTGAGCCACATTTTCCAGTGAGAGATTATGGTTATACTCACCTGATGAGTAGATGGAGCCCAAGAAAAGTTTAGCAGTTACCTAATTTAAGATAATAACCTGGACTAACCTATTAGGGGTTGAAGCTTCATTTATTTATTCAATAGCATTTATTGAGCACTTACTATGTGCAGAGCACTGTACTAAGCTCTTGGAATGTGCAATTCGGCAACAGATAGAGACAATCCCAGCCCAATGACGGGCTCACAGACTAAACTTGTACTTTACCTCACTTGGTATTTTACATGACTCAGAATTCTATGTCCGACAAGAACCAGCGTGTCCTAATAGATAGAGCATGGGCTTGGGAGTCAGAAGGACCTGGATTCTATGACAGTCGGCTCTACCACTTGTCTCCTGTGTGACCTTGGGCAAGTCACTTAGCTTCTTTATATTTCAGTTACCTCATCTGTAAAACTGGGATTAATATTTTAAGCCCCATGTGAGACGGTCTGTGTCCAACGTGATTATCTTGTATCTACCCCAGAGCTTAGTTGAGTGCCTGGCATATGGTAAGTGCTTAACAAATACCATAACCAAACAGAGAACCAGTTACATAGTTCTCCTACTAGGGCACTGATTTTGTGACAATAAGCATCTAGTCTCAGCAAATCACCCAAAAATGGCAGTCTTTTTTGCTGTGTTTGTCTTCACAAGTTGTACCATGTCTTCTATGGTACAACTTCTTCTAAATACCTGTTCTCCCGCCTACTGAGACTATGAGCACCATGTGGTATAGGGACTGTGTCCAACCTGATTAACCTGTAGCTACCCAAGGGCTTAATACAGTGCTTGACACATAGTAAGCACTTAAATACCAAACCTATTGTTATCATTATTATTGAAATAACGTGTTCAGACAGAGATATGTTCACAGCTACATTGAGAATGGGGGAAAGTTGCTAAAATGCAGTGGACAGATTAATCAATCAATAGTATTACCTTACCTTAGCCGCCGCCTATGGACGCAACCCACCCCGGACAACCTCAGGGCCCCCCCCCCGCCTGCGGCCACAGGGACATTTGGTCATGAGCTCTGGGACTCTCTCGGCCGCTGGCCACTTGACTTTGAGTCTGATCGGGTAGGGTCGGGTCGTCCCCCGACCCTGGTCATCGCCTGCTTATTAACACTATTGTATTGTGTCTTACTGTACCATGTTGCTATATTAGCGATTTCGCTTGTTATTGTTTATTGTCGTCAGTGCTGCCACCCACCTCTCTGGCCTCACCAGCCGCCTGACTTTGAGTTTGATCAGGTCGCCCCTTAATCGAGCCTACCCCCGACCCTTGTCATGGCCCGCTTATTAACACTACTGTATTGTATCATACTGTATCATGTTGCTATATTAACACTACTGTATTGTATCATACTGTATCATGTTGCTATATTACCGATTTCGTTTGTTACTGTTTATTGTTGTCAGTGCTGCCACCCACCTCTCGGGCCTCACCATGTCCCTCCTCCCCCCCTCCTCCCTCCCGCCCCTTCCTATCCTCCCCTTCCCCTTCCCCCCTCTCGCTCAGCTCTTTCCCGCTCTCTCCTCTCTCTCCTCCTCCCCTCCCCTCCCCCGCCCTAGAACCCCACTTTACCAGCGCTACCCCTCTTCCCCCTCCCCCTACTCTCTCCCCCACCAAACCCCCCTTCACCCCCTCTCCCCTTCTCTCTTCCCCACCCACGCCCCATCCCAGTCCTCCTGTCCCACCGCTACCCGTCATCCCCCTCTCCCCATCCAAGGCCCCGCCACCTCCTTCCCATCCAAACCCTCCCCTCCCCTGCCCTTTCCCCCCTCCCCCCCTTGCACCCACAGCTACTTTCAAGTGTGGCCTCTGGAACCCCCGCTCTATTACAGGTAAGCTACCTTTCGTCCATGACCTTTTCCTCTCCCGCTCTCTCCTCCTCGCCCTTTCAGAAACGTGGCTCACTCCCGAAGACAAGGTCTCCGCCGCTGCTCTCTCCAGCGGAGGCTTCTCCATCTCCCACTCCCCCAGACTCACCGGTAAAGGAGGAGGGTCGGCTTCCTCCTCTCACCCCGTTGGCTCTTCCGCACTATCCCTCCTCCCCCCTCCCTCTCCTTCCCCTCCTTCGAAGCCCATATCATTCGCCTCTACCACCCCCTCCAGATACTTGTCGCTGTCATCTACCGCCCTCCTGGTCCCACCTCCGACTTCTTCAACCACCTTGACCCCTTTCTCACCTTCCTTCTCTCCTTCTCTCTGCCCACTCTGATCCTCGGAGACTTCAACATCCATATGGATGTACCCGACGATTCCTCTGCCACCCGCCTACTATCCCTCCTCGACTCTGCCAACCTCCTGCTCCACCATACCGCGCCCACTCACCGACTCGGTCACACCCTCGATCTCGTCATCTCCTACCGCTGCACTATCTCTTCCCTCACCGACTCTGAAATCCCTCTCTCTGACCATAACCTTCTCACCTGCCTCATCTCTCACACTCCCTCCCCCTGCAAATCTTTGCTACAGACCCACAGAGACCTCCACTCTCTTGATCCCATCCGTCTTTCCAAAAGCATCTCTCCTCACCTTGCCGCCCTGTCCTCACTTCCCACTCTCGATGATCAGGTCTCCGCTCTCAACTCCACCCTCTCTACTCATCTCGACTCTCTTGCCCCCCTTTCCCTCCGCCGCTCTCGCTCCACTAACCCACAGCCCTGGATCACCTCCTCTGTCCGCCTCCTACGCTCCTATGCTCGAGCTGCTGAGCGCTGCTGGGGAAAGTCCAAGCACCAAGCCGACCTCACACACTTCAAATTTATCCTTTCCTGCCTTAACTCTGCCCTCTCCTCCGCCAGGCAAAACTTCTTCTCCTCCCTCATCGACACCCATGCCCGTCACCCCGGCCTATTGTTCTGGACCTTTAACTCTCTCCTTAGGCCCCCTGTTCCTCCCCCTCCCCCATCTCTCACCCCCAATGATCTGGCCACCTATTTCCTCACGAAAATCAACACAATCAGGTCTGAGCTCCCCAAAGTCACCCCTCCGCCTCTCCCCTCCCCCCCACCAACCCTCTCCCCTACTTTCCCATCCTTCCCTGCAGTATCCTCAGAGGAGATCTCCTCCCTCCTTGCAAGTGCCACCCCCTCCACCTGCGCCTCGGACCCCATTCCCTCTCACCTTATTAAAACCATCGCCCATGCCCTCCTCCCTTCCTTAACTTCTATTTTTAACTACTCAATCTCCAATGGCTCCTTCCCCTCTGCCTTCAAACATGCCCACGTCTCCCCCATCCTAAAAAAACCCGCTCTCGACCCCACTTCCCCCTCCAGTTATCACCCTATCTCCCTACTACCCTTCCTTTCCAAAATCCTAGAATGAGCTGTCTACACTCGCTGCTTAGAATTCCTTAACTCCCATTCTCTCCTGGACCCCCTCCAATCTGGCTTCCGTCCCCTCCACTCTACCGAGACTGCTCTCTCTAAGGTCACCCATGACCTCCTTCTTGCCAAATCCAATGGCTCCTACTCCATTCTAATCCTCCTTGACCTCTCTGCTGCCTTTGAAACTGTCAACCATCCCCTCCTCCTCCATACCTTATCTCACCTTGGCTTCACGGACTCCGTCCTCTCCTGGTTCTCCTCTTACCTCTCTGGCCAGTCATTCTTGGTCTCCTTCACTGGAGCCTCTTCCCCCTCCCATCCTTTAACTGTTGGAGTTCCTCAAGGGTCAGTTCTTGGCCCTCTTCTGTTCTCCATTTACACTCACTCCCTCGGTGAACTCATTCGCTCTCATGGCTTTGACTACCATCTCTACGCAGATGACACGCAGTTCTACATCTCCGCCTCGTCCTCTCCCCCTCCCTTCAGGCTCGCATCTCCTCCTGCCTCCAGGATGTCTCCACCTGGATGGCGGCCCGCCACCTAAAACTCAACATGAGCAAGACTGAGCTCCTCATCTTCCCTCCCAAACCCGGTCCTCTCCCAGACTTCCCTATCACCGTGGATGGCACGACCATCCTTCCCATCTCTCAGGCCCGCAATCTCGGTGTCATCCTTGACTCGTCTCTCTCGTTCACCCCACACATTCTATCCGTTACCAAGACCTGCCAGTTTCACCTTTACAATATCACCAAGATCCGCCCTTTCCTCTCCACCCAAACGGCTACCTTACTGCTACGGGCTCTCGTTATATCCCGGCTAGACTACTGTGTCAGCCTTCTCTTTGATCTCCCTCCTCTCTCGCCCCGCTCCAGTCTATTCTTCACTCCGCTGCCCGGCTCAACTTCCTGCAGAAACAATCTGGGCATGTCACTCCCCTTCTTAAACACCTCCAGTGGTTGCCTATCAACCTCTGCTCCAAACAAAAACTCCTCACTCTAGGCTTCAAGGCTCTCCATCACCTTGCCCCTTCCTACCTCTCCTCCCTTCTCTCTTTCTACCGCCCACCCTGCATGCTCCGCTCCTCTGCCGCCCACCTCCTCACTGTCCCTCGGTCTCGCCTATCCCGCCGTCGACCCCTGGGCCACGTCCTCCCACGGTCCTAGAACGCCCTCCCTCCTCACCTCCGCCAAACTGATTCTCTTCCCCTCTTCAGAACCCTACTTAAAACTCACCTCCTCCAAGAGGCCTTCCCAGACTGAGCTCCTCTTCTCCCTCTACTCCCTCTACCGCCCCCCTTCACCTCTCCGCAGCTTAACCCTCTTTTCCCCCATTTCCCTCTGCTCCTCCCCGTCTCCCTTCCCATCCCCTCAACACTGTACTCGTCCGCTCAACTGTATATATTTTCTTTACCCTATTTATTTTGTTAATGAAATGTACATCGCCTCGATTCTATTTAGTTGCCATTGTTTTTACGAGATGTTCTTCCCCTTGACTCTATTTATTGCCATTGTTCTTGTCTGTCCGTCTCCCCCGATTAGACTGTAAGCCCGTCAAACGGCAGGGACTGTCTCTATCCGTTGCCGACTTGTTCATTCCAAGCGCTTAGTACAGTGCTCTGCACATAGTAAGTGCTTAATAAATAAATACTATTGAACAGTATTTACTGAGTCCGTACTCTGTGCAGAACACTGTATTAAGTGCTTGGAAGAAGACATAATCCCAGCCCTCAAGAACCTTAAAAACTGGGCTATTTGGTATGTGGAAACAAGTGGGGTTTGAGGAGTGGCAGTGGAAATGTGGACTTAGGTGACAAGTGGTGGTATAGAAGGGAAAGTCAGAAATACTAGCTGAGAAAATTCAAACCCTCCTCCCAAGATTCAGTCCAGCTCCATCTCCACTATTTCTGCTGAAGTTTCTGGCCTAAACCCAGTTTTCCTATAATGTGGACACTGTGGTCTTGCAAAACTCTGTATTAAGAAAGACCTCCCTTAAACTACATCCAAAGCCACACCCATACACAAACTGTTTTTTTCCAACACTATATCATGCTGTTTCCAGACAGGCTCTTGTTATCAAAGAAACATTCCTTAACCTCCTAACTCTAGCCAAAAGACCATACTAAAAGCACATGTAATGGCAGAACTGAATGCACTCTGTATGCATTGAGCAGAGCAGCTTAATGGGTCTAAAAGATATAGTCCTTAAGACTGTAAGCTCCTTGTGGGCTAGGAATATGTCCATTTATTGTTGTATTGTCCTCTCCCAGGTACTTTGTACGTTGTTCTGCATACAGTAAGGGCTCAATAAATACAATTGACTGACTAAAAGATACAAGAATGTCTCAACATCCCTTAGACCTCTTCTATGGCATTGTGTAATGATGCAGTCAGGCTAAGGGGACTTGGACTTGAAACTTCCATCAAGGTTATCATCCTAAATCATTCACCGAGTATCTTTACTATACTATACTAGCACTATATTAGCCCTATAGTAGGAACTTAATGATATTCAGCCCCTGCCCTCAATCAACTCACAATCACAGGGGGAACCCAAAGTCAGGAAGTCTCAAGGTTCAAATTCCAATAATAAAACCACTGTAAGAAATAAATGCCTCCTAGCCAGGACTCTATGGGCAGAACTAAGAATGTCCTTAGAAGTTTGAAGTACTTAGAAGAACAAAGAAAAGCAGAGTGGCCTAGCAGAAATAACATAATAATAAAAATAATAATTATTATTATGATATTTGTTAAGCACTTACTATGTGCCAAGCACTGTTCTAAGCACTGATTCTTGATTCTATTTAGTTGCCATTGTTTTTACGAGATGTTCTTCCCCTTGACTCTATTTATTGCCATTGTTCTTGTCTGTCTGTCTGTCTCCCCCGATTAGACTGTAAGCCTGTCAAATGGCAGGGACTGTCTCTATCTGTTGCCGACTTGTTCATTCCAAGCGCTTAGTACAGTGCTCTGCACATAGTAAGCGCTCAATAAATACTATTGAATGAATGAATGAATGAACACTGGGGTAGATACAGGGTAATCGGGTTGTCCCACATGGCGCTCACAATTTTAATCCCCATTTTCCAGATGAGGTAACTGAGGCACAGAGAAGTTAAGTGACTTGCCCAAGGTCACACAGCAGACAAGTGGCAGAGGCGGGATTAGAACCCACATCCTCTGACTCCCAAGCCCAGTTTTTTTCCAATAAGCCACGCTGGGCCTGGAAGTAAGAGGCCTAAAATTTTAATCCTGGCTATGCCTCTTATCTGATGTGTGATCTTTGGGCAAGTCACTTTCATTCATTCATTCAATAGTATTTTTTAAGCGTTTACTGTGTTCAGAGCACTGTACTAGGCACTTGGGAAAATACAGTACAGCAATAAAGGGTGACAATCCCTGCACACAACGAGCTCAGAGTCTAGAGCGGGGGGAGACAGACATCAATACAAATAATCCATCATCAATATAAATAAATAAAATTACAGATATATACATAAGTGCTGTGAAGCGGTGGTGGGGAGGAAGAGCAAAGGGAGAAATTCTGGGCGATGCAAAAGGGAGTAGAAGATGAGGAAATGTGGAGCTTAGTCTGGGAAAGCCTCTTGGAGATGTGCCTTTAGTAAGGCTTTGAAGTGAGGGAGAGTAATGTCTGGAGAATTTGAGGAGGAAGGCCAATCCAGTCCAGAGGTAGGACGTGAGCCAGGGTTTGGTGGTGAGACAGGCGAGATTGAGGCATAGTGAGAAGGTTAGCCACTGGAGGAGCAAAGTGTGCGGGCTAGGTTGTAGAAGGAGAGGAGCAAGGTGAGGTAGGAGGCGGAAAGGTGATGGACTTCTTTAAAGCCAATGATGAGGAGTTTTTGTTTGATATGGAGGTGGATAGGAACCACTGGAGGAGGAGGGTAACATGTCCTGAACCTTTCTGTTCCCTGTGCCTCAGTTCCTCATCTGCAAAATGGGGATTCAAAAGCTATTCTCCCTCCTACTTAGACTTTGAACCCCAGTTGAAACCTATCTTGTATCTATTCCAGTATATAGTACAGTGATCGGTATAAAGTAAGCACTTAAGTATTATTATTATTATTCCTTCCTTCCCCATGGTGTTGTTAATGGCAGATTTACACCCATATTCATTTTCTCAGTTGTCAGTTTTACCAAGGCTTTCTCCAAACTTACTGGTTGCCTGGCTTTTGTATTTTCAAAGAGAAGAGGACATTATGGATCCAAGAAGTTTGGAAAGCTAAATGGAAGTGTTATTAAATCAATCTTATGTTAGCTTACCCCTCTCAGGGTCACACCTACAGAGTTTCCAGTACTCTACCAGTCTCAGCTATGAGAGGGAAAGTCAAGTAGAGGCCTACCCATTCCATTCCTAGCTTGGGCAGAGAAGCAGCATGGCTCAGTGGAAAGAGCATGGGCTTGGGAGTCAAAGGTCATGGGTTCAAATCCTGGTTCAGCCACTTGTCAGCTGTGTGACTGTGGGTAAGCCACTTAACTTCTCTGTGCCTCAGTTACCTCCTCTGTAAAATGGGCATTAAGACTGTGACCCTCACGTGGGACAACCTGATGACCCTGTATCTACCCCAGGGCTTAGAACAGTGCTCTGCACATAGTGAGCGCTTAATAAAAACCAACATAAATAAATAAATGAATAGCTAGTGGATGGCAATCTGCTACAAGTCAAAACTCACCCATGCTGTGCAGCAGCTGCTTGGGAGAGAGTCGAGGGAGGAGACTCGAGTTTATCTCGCAGAAGGTGGCAATGGTAAACCGCTTCTGTATTTTTACCAAGAAAACTCTATGGATACACTACCAGAACGATTGCAGATGGAGAATGGGGCTTTCTGGGAGAGATGTGTCCATGTTGTCGCTATGGATCGGAAATGACTCGATGGCATAGGACAAGACAAATGTTAGCTCATAGAACTGGTAGCAAAAGAAAGCAGTAAAGGAAGTATTTGGCAAGGACCTGGAGATTACAATACTTATTCAGCATGTTAGTGCATTAAAGGTTACTAATCACTCAGTCAATCAATATATTTATTGAGCACTTTCAGTGTGCAGACCACTGTATTAAGCACTTGGGAGAGTGCAATACAACAGAGTCGGTAGACACGTTCCCTGTCCACAACAAGCCTAAAGCCTAGAGGACTGTAATAGAGTGGGAAGTAGCCAGGAAAATCAGCACAGTTCGAGAACTGCCCAGAAATCTGAAAAGTCATTCACATCAACTGCAACTGAATAAAGGTCTGATAAGGATAGTCCTAAGTATCACAACAACATCAACCATATAGAATGAAGGAAACTCAGTAGGGCAACAGGCAGCCAGTAAGTCCAAAGAGCTTCAAACAGTGAAGCCCAAACCAGACAGAAAAAAAGAGGCAGTGAAGTGGAAATCTGTGATGTGCCTGAGAACAGTAAGCCTAGGGCTCTACAAATAGAAGCTGTGAGGCCTGAGACCAGTGTCACATTGAAGCTGGAAGAAGACAAGCAGATTGTAAAATGCATAAAGCAACCTAAGTCTGAGAGCTGCAAGAAAAGGTAGCCAAGGTAAAATTAATAATAAAGACACAATTAGAATGAGCCTTAAGATAGGCACTAAAGAAAGACAGAGGCCAAAATGCAATGTGACAATCTGTTGTTCCAGAAGCCAAGTGCCATAGCATGGGGTACAGGACAACACGCATGAAAAAGACATGGTTTCAACTTGAAGGGGCTTGGGGGCAGGGAAAAGGATCATAATGCATTCACCAAAATATTTTTGAGGCTGCAGGGCTATTGTTCTTAAGTTAAGAATAGTAGCAATCAATTTTTGAGCAAAACTAATACTAAGCGCTTTATCCTATCTGGCAATAACTTGGGGTGACACAATCTAGAAAGTCCTTGTTAAACTCAGCCAATTGAGCCCAAAGGTCAATTCCATCATAATGGGGTACCTCAGAGAGCCATTCTTCCTAACTAGTTATTGATTTGAAGAAATCATGAGTGGCTTACATCAAATCACTGTACCCAAGTAGTTACGTTAGATCAACAGGCAGTAAATATTTGTATTTTCATATGGCAATCTGCTATTCGGAATAATCTATCTTTCCTGCTGGGATGGAAAAACAATGTAACAGTCATTTAACAATTATATAATGTTAGAACCAAGAATTTATCACACATTGCAATGCTCTATAATCACTACAGAAACCATTCAGCTGTTGTCAAATATCCTGGATATGTCAAAGCAAAATGCACAGCTCTGCCTGGTGAATGTACCAAGGATATACTCATGTTTTAGTACTCTCTGCCGAAAGTTAATGGCCAGTGCAAAATACCAAGCCAGTGCAGTAAAATATCAGCAGTAAAAAAGGCTAAATAAATCAGAAATTAAAAAGGAGATTCATTTTAGCTGCATTCATTAATCAGGGATAGGTGAGGGTCCAACACACCTACACAGTAACTTGCATTAATCATAACCATCTTATCACCTCTATTGTATAATAATATTTTGATCTCTTCTGAGGCTCTCCAACTGCTTTTCCAACATCAATGTTATTGTTCCCAGCTTAATATTGGCATAGAGCATTTATGACATGCCAAAACCTTTGCAAACATTAATTCATCTTCACAATTCCCTAAAGGTTAGGCACAAAATTATGTAAGCAAGTAATATGGTCCTCACTGTGCAGATGAGAGGAGAAAAAGAATGTTTCTGAAGCACAAAGAGCCAATATCTGAAACAGGACTAGGACTGCACTGCTTTCGAACCAATTGTGCCCACATGCATGTGCCCCCATATTTTTCAAGATATCAACCTAAAGTGAAACAGTAAGTTTCAGAAACAGTGAAACTGAAAAACACTATACAGCACAGTATAATGTCTACATTGTTAGACACTACAATGATGGAGAACTTCTTATCTTCCCACACAAACCTTATCTTCCCCCTGACTTTCCCATCACTGTAGACAGCACCACCATTCTTCCTGTCTCACAAGCTTGTAACCTTGTCATTATCCTTGACTCTTCTCCCTCATTCAACCCACATATTCAATCTATCACTAAATTCTGTAGTTCAACCCTCACAACATTGCTAAAATCCACCTTTTACTCTCCATCCAAACTGCTACCACATTAATCCAGGCACTTAGCCTATCCCACTTTCATTACTGTAACAGTTCCTTGCTGACCACCCAGCCTCCTGTCACTCCTCACTCTAGTCCCTACTTCTCTCTGCTGCACAAATCATTCTTCTATAAAAACATTCAAGTCTATGTTTCCCCACTCATTAAGAACCTCCAGTGGTTGCCCATCCACCTCCACATCAAACAGAAACTTCTTCAAAGCACTCAATCATCTTGCCCCCTCAGCGTGGCTCAGTGGAAAGAGCACGGGCTTTGGAGTCAGAGGTCATGAGTTCGAATCCCAGCTCTGCCACTTGTCTGCTGTGTGACCTTGGGCAAGTCACTTCACTTCTCTGTGCCTCAGTTACCTCATCTGTAAAATGGGGATGAAGACTGTGAGCCCCACGTGGGACAACCTGATTCCCCTGTGTCTACCCCAGTGCTTAGAACAGTGCTCTGCACATAATAAGCGCTTAACAAATACCAATATTATTATTACCTCACCTCACTACTCTCCTATTATAACCCATCCTGCACAGTTCACTACTCTAATGCCAACGTACTCACTGTAGCTCGATCCAGTTTATCTTGCCACCAACCTCTCTCCCACATCCTGCCTCTGGACTGGAATGCCCTCCTTCCTCAAATCTGACAATTACTCTCCCCACCTTCAAAGCCTTATTGAAGGCACATCTCCTCCAAGAGGCCTCCCTGATTAAGCCCTCCTTTCCTCTTCCCCCACTCAATTATGTGTTGCCTTGAGTCTCTCCCTTCATTCGTCATCACCGCACCTGGCCCCACAGTACTTATTACATATTCATAATTTATTTATTTTATATTAATGTCTGTCTCTCCCTCTTGAC